>NC_086445.1:740999173-741342923 GCF_028390025.1 Pseudophryne corroboree
GCAGAGGTTGTTCTTCCTCAGGCAACTAAGGAAGTTCAACATCCCACAGAAGCTTCTGCTCCTCTTCTACTCCACAATTGTGGAGTCAGTACTGTGCTCCTCGATACTGGTATAGTACAGCTCTGCCAGTGCGAGGGACAGATGCAGGCTCCAAAAGGTTGTCAGGTCAGAACTGCAGTGAAGATCATCGGGGCCGACCTTCCCTCAGTCCAGGACCTGTACCTGTCCAGAGATAAAAAGCGGGCAACGAAGATAGTAAAGGACCTGCTACACCCCGGCCACAGCATGTTTAACCTGCTTCTTTCAGCAGGCGTTACATGGCCATCCCCGTCGGGTCCACCAGAAGCCTCAAAAGTTTCTTTCCCCAAGCGGTCCACCTGCTGAACTACTGAACATTGACTGACTAGACGTACATGTAACTCACTTGTGTCCCTATGGTATACCTATCTGTATGACTTTACTTGCCCCCCACCTGCTTATCTGTTACCTACTTGGCTGTTGTATAGCAAACCGAAGACAAATTCCTAGTATACACAAGTATACCTGGCCAATAAAGCTGATTCTGATTCTATCTTTGTGACAACTGTTTCGCCTTTAATTTCAAGCACAGATACTGCCATGACTTTCATAGCATATAGGACTTTATCTCCTATTCCCCTGATATTAACAGGATCACATGGCTTTAGTAACTTGAGCCAACTTTTGTTATAGCTGAAATGCCTCATGGTTCCTGAATTCATGCACCAGCAATCTTTGTGGTAACTGTCTGCTATATAACACTGATTCATTCCTTCAATCATGGGGGGTAATTCTGAGTTGATCGTAGCAGCAAGTTTATTAGCAATTGGGCTAAACCATGTGCACTGCAGGGGGGGGGGCAGATGTAACATGTGCAGAGAGAGTTAGATTTGGGTGGGGTGTGTTCAAACTGGAATCTAGATTACAGTGTAAAAATAAAGCAGCCAGTATTTACCCTGCACAGAAACAAAATAACCCACCTAAATCTAACTTTCTCTGCAAATGTTATATCTGCCCCCCTGCAGTGCACATGGTTTTGCCCAATTGCTAACAAACTTGCTGCTGCGATCAACTCAGAATTACCCCCATGCTTCCATAATGAAGTACCAATTGAATCACTCTATCTGTACTATGAGGCCTTATGTCCCATTTTGTGACAATTAAAGCATTTGCACTTTGGCTTTTTGGGTTTTACACCCTTTGAAGTTCATTTCTGATAGAGCATTTTTTTTACTAAATATTCATTCATATTCATGCATGTACTCCGCTTCCTGCCAAATAAAGCACACCTTATGGTAAATTTTCGCATTAACGTTTTGTTATAAAACATTTGTAAAGGAACCCACATATCTTATGCAGATGTCTTCCCACGGATAATGGAATATGCATAATATTCCACAGAAAAGCCTATTGTCCCTATGGCTTTTTCTACATCACCTGGGTTGGTATTATCACCCGGATCACTGGTAACCTTCCTCAGCTTTACACAATGTAACAGCATTTCCATGGAACATTTCCATATGGCATAGTTATCTGAGGCCATTAGTTTATTGAAGTTCATACTAGTCCATGCACTATACATTTTTGCCATTTATTAAAAAAGGACTTTTACGTACTCACTCTGATACTCTTATTCCAGTTGCTGCAACCTTTATTCTTTGTAACAGTAATCTAACATGCTAGTGTCTAGGCCCAGAAGCTATTGATAGATCCTATGATGTTAATAGCAGTGTGCGATGGAGATTAGTCCACATGGCACTAAATGGTTAAAACAGTTATAGGATGCAATATCTCCAGCTACAGCCAGAAGCATATGAAGTTAATGTTGGATGTTCTAGTGCCCCTATATGCATACACACATACTGTATAGTAGTGGCAGTGAGATGTATACTTCATGGACAAAAGTATTTGGATACCAGACCATTACACCAATTAGGACTGTAATAACATTGTATTGAAATACATATACTTTAATATGGAGTTGGTCCCCCTTTTGCAGCTATAATAGCTTCCACACTTCTTGGAAGGCTTTCCACAAGATTTTGGAGTGTTTCTCTGGGAATTTGTGCTCATTCATTCTGTAAGGCATTTATGAGGTCAAGCACTGATGTTGGATGAGAATTCCTGGCTCGCATTTTTAATTCTAGTTCATCCCAAATGGTTGGATATGCATGACTGCAGATGAGGATCCCGACAGTCAGCATATTGACAGCGGGATCCCGGCGGCGGAATGCCGGCAGTGGGTGGGGGAGCAGCGCAACAAGCCCCTTGCGAGCTCTGTGGTGCCACATATTCTATTCCCACTCTGTGGGTGTCGTGGACACCCATGAGCGGGAATACTCCCTGATAGTCGGCATGCCGACTGTCGAGGTTTAGAGGGGGATGGGATGTAGTCATTGGTAATGTGACCGCTGGTCTCCTATATCCCATCCCAAAGGTGCGCGATGGGGTTGAGGTCAGGGCTTTGTGTGGGCCAGTCAAGTTCTTCCACACCAATCTCCTCAAAGCATGTCTTTATAGTCCTTGCTTTGTGCACTGGGGCACAGTCATGTTAAAATAGAAAAGCGCCTTCCCCGAAGTTGGAATCATAGCATTGACCAAAATTTCTTGGTATGCTGAAGCATTAGGATTGCCCTTAACTGGAGATAAAGGGCATAGCCCAAAGCCTGAAAAGTAGCCCCTTACCATTATCCCTTCTCCACCAAACTTCACAGTTGGCATAATGCAGTCAGGCAGGTAATGTTCCCCCAGCATCCGCCAAACCCAGACTCACCATCTGACTGCCAAACAGAAAAGCATGATGAAACTTCATGAAGCGTCTTATTGCAAAGGTGGCATCATATTACAGTATCATGCTTGATGTCACTGAGCTCTTCAGAACGACCCATTTTGTATCACAAATGGAGACTGCATGAATAGGTGCATGATTTTATACACCTGTGACAAGGGTCCGAATAAATCACCGGAATCAATAATTAACAGGTGTTGCCAATTACTTTTGTCCATATAGTGTATGTATTATATACCAGTGGTGACACAGTGGTATTTAGGGTCTCTAGCCTGTGGAACACAGTCTCCACTGTTGGAGACAATCAGGGCACGTCCTTCATTCTGGGATGCTAAAAGGTCAAAAATTCTGTAAGAGCTAACTACCCAGACAACATGACATGACAGGTGAAGAGAACGGTCGCTGTCTCTTAGTGGACTGACACTGTCACTACTGCTCAGAATATATATATTTCACAAGCAGTAACTGTCATAGAATACACATGGCCCAGGCATCATGGCTATAAGCAACACCGCTGACTAGGTGACTTGGGCCAGTCCTTGAATTTTGTTGAGTTTGTCAAACACTACTGGGATTTCCATACACACTGATTGACCAAGTTGTAGGTAACAGAAGTGGCCCATACATTACCAATCAATTGGGACAATATGACATTTTGCAGATGATTGTGTCAATAATTCTGCAGTGTATGGGGTTCATAGATCACAGATTTTAGCCACAAATTGATTGGAATTGTTAAATGAGGTTTTTTAACCTGTTCAATTTGACAGATCAATTAAATCTGTAGATTGCTAGTGTATTGGTTACATTAGTCGTGTGAAGATGTGTCATGGATGGATTTAACTTTTTAGAGCACTGTCCAATCCTGTTGTAAAGATGCACAGACAGTTTTTCAGAAAGAGAGATCATTTCAGGTTCAATACTCTGCTCCACTTTGAGTATTGCTGTGCACTCTACCCCTCCTTTCCTCTCTAAATTAGGCCATCCAGCTGCATTACACGCTAAGATGCAATTGATGACATTGTATTGAACACCCTACGTGGCTTGCAGGCTGGGCAGACTAACACAGAGAGGAAGGGAACGGGTGCATCTTTACAACAGGATTCTTTACATCTAATAACGACAGTTCACGGATGGCCCAGTAAACACTGAATACAATGTCAATAGCAGTTTAGCGTATTGTTAGCAAACACAGGACCCACACACCTAATAATTGAATCCTTTATTTATACCTGTATTGAAGATAAAAATACTAATAAAAAAAAAAAAATGATTTACACAGTGACCTCATCCCTGGCCAGGCTTCAAACCCGAGACACCGGCTATATGAGGCGCTAACCTTAACTAGCCATAGCAGCTTTCACACCTGTTGGGAATGTGAAGGTAAGCTGCACACCATGTAGGGTGTACAATACAATGTCATCAATAGTGGCTTAGAGTGTACAGCAGCTGGGTGGCCTAACAGAGAGGAGGTGATGCTCCAACATGTGCAATAACACTCAGTATAGTCATGCAATTGAATTCAGCGATGACTTTGTCCTTTATTGCAAGCATTGCATGCCTTGGGGCACAGACAGTAGGAGCAATGGTTTAATTCAGATACATATTATATGTGACAGATAACTTGCTAATAGAAGAGTTATCAAACAAATCAGCAAAGTCTTTAAGTTCTGGAAAATCCAGCTGAACCACATATACGTCACCACTTAATTACTAAGCGAAGCCTAATACTGTCCAACAGGCCTAGTAGTGGTTTGATGTCATCATCAAGAATATGAAAGTTAATTGTAGGTAATGGCACTAATTGCCATTGGTTTTGAGAATATTATCACGTTAGACTATGCGGTTAACTGAACTGCATACATCAATTACAGCCTTTGGGTTGGTGTGATAGTGAAGGTCTTTGGATATTACATTACACTTGGCACCTGTATCGGTGTTGATTTTGAAGGCACTGCCAGTCTCTCTGTCAGTCAGAATGATTCACATTCCTCAGCTCTTAGATCTACCTTCCACAGTAGAAGTCTTGAATGGACAGGGTTGGACTGTCCCATAGGAGCACAGGGGAAATCCCCAGTGGTTCCCATTGCCCGAGGGCTCCACCCCTTCCTCTAATGTCAGGTTCCAGATAGTACAGTCAAATGATACCTTGTTACTCTATTAGCTGCTCAGATTCATGGTCACTAATGGCTGTACAAGCCTCTGTGTGGGCTGGTCTCGCCCTATGGTAACTGGCCACACCCCTTAAACATGGGCCTCTACCACTGCATTACCCCTGTGGGCCCTTCATGCCCCAGTCCGACACTGTGATGGAGGATGTGGCTGGTATGGACTCAATTTTGTTGATACTATGTTCCTTTTGTTCATGGAGCATGGTACTCTCTGCCATTCTGTCTAGATTTTGACTGGGGCCCATGTTTCTGGAGACCTGCGTATGCACAAAAGTCTCTGGCACAATGCCAGAGCCTACAAACAACTGCACTGTAGAGAGAGGAAGGAGCCCACAGGAAGACTACAGGCCCCCTCATCTCTTAAACTGCCCCTGGATGCATATTTAAGAAAGCTGAACAGAAGCCTGTTCAAGCACTTTCAAGACATTGACCATTTTGACTTTGGGTGCAGGCAAGACATTACCTCCAGTATTAAGGTACACCCAATTTCCAACTTTACATGACAAAACCTAAGTGATTTACCAAAAATTAAATGCATGTTTCACTTATATTCACATACTTTAAGCCCTGGGAAAACCTATCATTCCTATGTACACAAACCTGTACCATTCCTGTGCGCTGTATATTTGTGGAGTGTTGTTAAAAACCCATTTCTCAATGTATAAAAATGATTGTGTTTATGTAGCTGAATCAAGAAGAAAATAATGTGTACTGATAAAAGAGCTAAAGAAATAGGCAGGAAACAAAAGGTCTAATTCAGATTAGTAAGGAATTCTTCAGCCGTTCGGGGGGCCCACACCACAAATCCCGCACCCATTTTCCTGGCATTTTGCGCGTGGAGGAAAATCACCCATAGCAACTAATAAATAAATAAAAGCTAGAATTTGGGTGCTATTGGCTACTTCTCCACTTTATCTCTCTGAAAGGTTTGATACATCTGTGTGTTCGCTCCTCTCTACCCCGCTGACAGCATATCACATATATGCCATCCCACATATACAGGCAGCGAGAGAGGCAGAAAGGTAAATATACTTTAAGTTTCTATCAGTGACTGGAAAATTACCAAATTTAAAATTTTAGACTCTACCCATGAAAATTGCCCTAGCAAAGTAATTCAAGTAACTGTTATGTGGCAATAAGGAAATCTGATCAGTGTCTTTATAATAACATTAATTCAATTAGACTATACTTTTGTAAAAATGCCAAGTCCAAGAAAAAAACAATTATATATGACTAATCCATGAACCTGTTTAAAGGTTTATAATATATGATTGGTTGCCTTACACTGTAGTCATAAGTGTGTGTACTTTTACAAAGTTATTAGTTGTATACACAAAAGTTTATCAGGTCAGATAAGCCCATAAGCAAAGGGGGCTTTTTATGTTGTTCTTGAGTTTGACAAATAATCACATTGGATCTTATGTTCAACAAGGTTTTGGTTTAATAGAAATTGACTATTTACCCTTCAAAATCTACCTTCTAACCTGAGGGTCCTTAAACGAAACCCTGGTCTCTCACGAGCTGGCACAACTTGTCTTCACTAAAACAAGGTTATTCTAGAGACACAGAACCAGGCTGACAAGCAAGTGCGTCATCACAGTGTGCATCGTGTGCATTTCACCAGTCAAAAAATACAGTCTCAATGTGATTTGTTTTCAAACCTATAGACATTTAAATATATATATATATATATATTTTTTTTTATTTTTTATTTTTTTGAGATCTACTAGAATATTCACATATATAGAATTTGTAAAAATGTGGGGGGAATTTTATACCTAAATTCAGTCTACATACCACATGTACTGTAGAAGTGAAAATGCATCATATTACTTACTGTATGTAGAGATATATTACTCTAGCCAAGCCAATGACCTATTCATCATACTGAAGAATGTGGTGGTGCATTCTGTGCTCTACTGCTCTGTGCTTACTAATTGGCGGTACCTACTTTCCTTTCCTTGATGTCAAAGATACATTATCTGAGTATATACAGTACTGTGCAAAACTTTTAGACAAGTGTGGAAAAAATGCTGCATATTAAGAATGCTTTCAAAAATAGCAGTGTTAATAGTTTATTGTTATCAATTAACAAAATGGAAATTCAATGAAGAGAAAAGAAATCTAAATCAAATCAATATTTAGTGTGACCACCCTTTGTCTTCAAAAACAGAATCAATTCTTCTAGGTACACTCGCACAGCTTTTGAAGGAACTCTGCGGGGAGGTTGTTCCAAACATCTTGGAGAACAAGCCACACATCTGTGGTTGTAGGCTTGCTCAAATCCTTCTGTCTCTTCATCTAATCCCAGACAGACTAGATGATGAGATCAGGGCTCTGTGGAGGCCATATCATTACTTCCAGGACTCCTTGTTCTTCTTTACACTGAAGATAGGACTTAATGACTTTGACTGTATGCTTGGGGTAATTGTTCTGCTGCAAAATACAGTAAATTTGGAGCCAATCAGATGCCTTCCTGATGGTATGGCATGACAGATAATACCTGCCTGTATTTCTCATAATTCTATTTTAGAAAGCATTCTTACGTTGCAGTATTTTTTCTACACCTGCCTAAAACTTTTGCACAGTACTCTATGGGGTATATTCAAATAAATCCAGAGCTATTCCGACATGCATTTGTTGGAATGGATCCGACAAGCCATATTCAATGAGCGGCCAAATAAGATTGTCCCGGTGTCCCGTCCTGCTGCTGTCAGCGGCGGCTGGGGTGCGCTGTCAGTGGTGGATGGGGTGCACTGTCACTGGCGGCCGGGGTGCGCTGTCAGCAGCAGATGGGGTGTGCTGTCACTGGCAGCTGGGGTGCACTGTCAACGGTGGCCGGGGTGCACTGGTTTTGGCCCCCTTTCCGTTTCTGACAGAAGCATGCGAATCGGCAGCTATTCCGCTGATCCACGTGCTTTCCGACATGTTGAATTTCCCGACTTGTCAGTAAACTGAAGGGGGATTGAATAGGTTGGAACCCCTTTGAACCTTAAAAAGTCGAAAACTGCCGTCTTTCCGACAAGACGGCAGTTTCGACTTTAATTGAACATACCCCTATGTCTCTTGCTTCTTTTTTTTTTTTTTTAGAAATTTTTTTATTGATTTTTAATGTTTAATAATACATTTGCAAAGCAGGAGATACATACATCAAATAAGCGCACATCGCCCTCAGTATCTGAATATCAGTAACAATGGGGTATATTTACTAAGGTCCCGATTTTGACTGAGATGCCGTTTTTTCATCAAAGTGTCATCTCGGTAATTTACTAAACTCAAATCACGGCAGTGATGAGGGCATTCGTAATTTTTGGGTAGTCCATGAAAATAATTACGAATGAATACACCATCGGTCAAAACGCGGCTGTTTAAGTATGAATCTCGGTCATTTACTAAGAAGTGCAAAGCAAAAAAAAATAAAACCATGCCGTGAAAAATTACAACTCGTAAAAAAGTGCTAAAAAAAAACAGACCTGCTTTTTTAATCCGTGATTGTATAGGCATGCAGGGATCCATGAGATCCGTGCATGTATATCAGTGGGAAGGGGTGGGAAAGTGGTTATTTTCTTAAAAAAAAATTGCGTGGGGTCCCCCCTCCTAAGCATAACCAGCCTCGGGCTCTTTGAGCCGATCCTGGTTGCAGAAATATGGGGAAAAAATTGACAGGGGTTCCCCCATATTTAAGCAACCAGCATCGGGCTCTGCGCCTGGTCCTGGTTCCAAAAATACGGGGGACAAAAAGAGTAGGGGTCCCCCGTATTTTTAAAACCAGCACCGGGCTCCACTAGCTGGACAGATAATGCCACAGCCGGGGGTCACTTTTATATAGTGCCCTGCGGCCGTGGCATCAAAAATCCAACTAGTCACCCCTGGCCGGGGTACCCTGGGGGAGTGGGGACCCCTTCAATCAAGGGGTCCCCCCCCAGCCACCCAAGGGCCAGGGGTGAAGCCCGAGGCTGTCCCCCCCATCCAATTGGCTGCGGATGGGGGGCTGATAGCCTTTTGTGAAAATGAAAAGATATTGTTTTTAGTAGCAGTACTACAAGGCCCAGCAAGCCTCCCCCGCATGCTGGTACTTGGAGAACCACAAGTACCAGCATGGGGTGGAAAAACGGGCCCGCTGGTACCTGTAGTACTACTACTAAAAAAATACCCAAAAAAAGACAAGACACACACACCTTGAAAGTAAAGATTTATTACATACATCCACACAAACATACAAACATACTTACCTATGGCCCCACGCAGGTCGGTCCTCTTCTCCAGTAGAATCCAAGGGGTACCTGTTGAATAAATTATACTCACCAGCTCCAGGGTCCCAGGCTCCTCTTAGCATCCATTTGTAATCCACGTACTTGAATAAAATAAAAAAACGGACACCCGAGCCACGCACTGAAAGGGGACCCATGTTTGCACATGGGTCCCCTTTCCCCGACTGCCAGAAACCCACTCTGACTTCTGTCTAAGTGGGTTTCTTCAGCCAATCAGGGAGCGCCACGTTGTAGCACCCTCCTGATCGGCTGTGTGCTCCTGTACTGACTGACAGGCAGCACGCGGCAGTGTTACAATGTAGCGCCTATGCGCTCCATTGTAACCAATGGTGGGAACTTTCTGCCCTGCGGTTGACCGAAAGTGACCTCACCGCTGAGCAGAAAGTTCCCACCATTGGTTACAATGGAGCGCATAGGCGCTACATTGTAACACTGCCGTGTGCCGCCTGTCAGACAGTACAGGAGCACACAGCCGATCAGGAGGGTGCTACAACGTGGCGCTCCCTGATTGGCTGAAGAAACCCACTTAGACAGTAGTCAGAGTGGGTTTCTGGCATTCGTGGAAAGGGGGCCCATGTGCAAACATGGGTCCCCTTTCAGTGCGTGGCTCGGGTGTCCGTTTTTTTATTTTATTCAAGTACGTGGATTACAAATGGATGCTACGAGGAGCCTGGGACCCTGGAGCTGGTGAGTATAATTTATTCAACAGGTACCCCTTGGATTCTACTGGAGAAGAGGACCGACCTGCGTGGGGCCATAGGTAAGTATGTTTGTATGTTTGTGTGGATGTATGTAATAAATCTTTACTTTCAAGGTGTGTGTGTCTTGTCTTTTTTTGGGTATTTTTTTAGTAGTAGTACTACAGGTACCAGCGGGCCCGTTTTTCCGCCGCATGCTGGTACTTGTGGTTCTCCAAGTACCAGCATGCGGGGGAGGCTTGCTGGGCCTTGTAGTACTGCTACTAAAAACAATATCTTTTCATTTTCACAAAAGGCTATCAGCCCCCCCATCCGCAGCCAATTGGATGGGGGGGACAGCCTCGGGCTTCACCCCTGGCCCTTGGGTGGCTGGGGGGGGACCCCTTGATTGAAGGGGTCCCCACTCCCCCAGGGTACCCCGGCCAGGGGTGACTAGTTGGATTTTTGATGCCACGGCCGCAGGGCACTATATAAAAGTGACCCCCGGCTGTGGCATTATCTGTCCAGCTAGTGGAGCCCGGTGCTGGTTTTAAAAATACGGGGGACCCCTACGCTTTTTGTCCCCCGTATTTTTGGAACCAGGACCAGGCGCAGAGCCCGATGCTGGTTGCTTAAATATGGGGGAACCCATGTCATTTTTTTCCCCATATTTCTGCAACCAGGATCGGCTCAAAGAGCCCGAGGCTGGTTATGCTTAGGAGGGGGGACCCCACGCAATTTTTTTTTAAGTTTTACAGTGTTTATTTAAAAAAAAAAAAAAATGAACCCCAGCACGGATCACACAGATCCGGCCGAGATTCATTTTGAAAAAGTCGGCAGTGTTTTGCTAATCCCTGCCGTAAAAAACAGGAAAAAAAAACGAATGACATCGACATCGGAAAACCCGAAAAGGCAGCTTAGTAAATTAGTCGTAATCAATTCAAAAAGTTGCAATTTTACACTGTCGATGTCATTCGTGATTGAACTTTGACCTTTTTCCGAAAATTACGAATGTTAGTAAATATACCCCAATGTATCTGCATGAAAATGGAAAAAATTATAAAACAGATCAAACAAATAGGTATGCCTGAGCGTATAGAACCATAACAACATGGCAATGAGCAAAAGGATAAAAACACCATCCAAGGGCAGAGGAATACCTCTCATTAAAACAATATAAACTACAAGATAAGAACAAAAGTTAGGTTAGCAATAGGAAAAAGAGAGAAAGTGCAGGGGAGATATAGAGGGGGGGGGGAGGAATAGCCGGACGGTCCCAAGCGCCAGAGCTATGCATCGGGTTAATATAAAATGGAGATAAGTAAAGAGCATGAAAACCCTTAAGCATAAGCAGAGAGTGAAAAGTATTATATTATATTATATGGTAGCTAACGGGGGTTCAGCACCAAAATATGTCGTCCAGGGGGACCACATCGCAATAAAGTGGGCTGGGGTGTCATGAAGAACCGCAGTAATACGTTCTAACCTATAGGTTTGCCATATGGCGTTTATGGTAGCCGGAACAGTAGGGGGTGATACAGATTTCCAGTTAGCTGCAATTTGGCATTTGGCCATATTCAGAATATGCTTAACTAATTTCTGTGATTGGCGGGGGATGTGGGGGACTGGACGGGAAAGCAGATTGTAGAAAGGTGACATCGGAATCGATAGGCCAAGAATGTTAAAAATTAGTTAATGGATCTTAGTCCAATATCCCTCAATCCGCGGGCAAGTCCACCAAATGCGCAGCAGGGTTCCGCGTTGACCACATTGTCGCCAACAGCTATCTGGGCAGGAGGGGTAGATTGAGTGGAGACGTGTAGGTACCAGGTACCATCGGTAGTATAATTTGTAAGAGTTTTCTTTAATTCGGACTGATATGGAGCTCGTAGAGATTTCCTGTTTGACAACAGACCATTCCTCGGGCGTCAGAGTCTCACCCACCTCCCGTTCCCAAGCCAACTCATGTGGCTCCTTTTGGGGCAAATTATGAGCTAGCAAAATTTGATATATAGCCGAGAGCAATCCCTTGGTTGATCGACAATTGTAGCACAAAGATTCAACGTAGCTGGTAGAGCCGAGAACAAAGGTCCCAAATGGAAAGAGTGAATCGTATAGTAGGCAACAAAGAGGCAGCAGGGGGGGCGATATTTCGATTGACACCATAGCAAGCTATAAGGAGAATACTTTTGAAGTGAGGCTGCCTCCAGATGTGTCCAGACTCTATGGCCAGAATTAGTGTGCCAAAGGACACACGCAGTTAAGTGTGCAGCTCTATAATATTTAAGGAGGTCGGGAACACCCAGACCTCCCGCCAGGCGGTGCTTCTGGAGAATTCGCATCTTCACCCTGGGTTTTCTCCCTGCCCAGATAAATTTAGTGAGATCAGCCTGAAGATTTTTAAGGACTTTAGTAGGGACATGGATGGGGAGAGTTTGCCACAGGTATAGCAGACGGGGTAGTAAGGTCATCTTAACAGTCGTCATGCGCCCAAACCAGGACAGGATACATTTGTTCCAATTGGTCAAGTCATTTTTAATAGAGGATAGTAACCTGGGAAAATTGGCAGCATAGAGACCAGAATAGGATTTAGTTAAATATATACCCAGGTACTTGAGTTTCTCAGCTTGCCAAGTACACGGGAAGGAAGCCTGGAGAAGTCGGAGGTCCGGGTCCGCAATATGCAGGGCCAAGATTTCGGACTTGTCCGAATTAATGTTATAATTCGAAAGACGGCTGTATGTAGAGATCTCTTCCAACAAGTGTGGGAGGGAGGTATGAGGGTCCGTAAGGGTGAGAATTACATCATCGGTGTACAGCGCAATTTTATGATTCTGGTTTCCCGACACGATACCAGATGTATTACGATTTAGTCTAATTCTAGCCGCTAATGGCTCCATAATGAGAGCAAATAGCAGGGGAGAGAGGGGACAACCTTGACGGGTTCCATTTCGTATGGGAAGGGGGTCGTAGGATAGGCCGTTGATTAAGATGGAGGCTGAGGGATTATGGTAAAGTGAAGTGACACCTTTATAAAAGGCCCCATGCAAACCCATATTGAGAAGTGACTGTTGTAAAAATGGCCAGGCCACCCTATCGAAGGCCTTTTCTGCGTCAAGGGCCACCACCAATGTCGAGAGAGACTTGTCTTGTGCTAGGTGGATAAGGTCAATGAGGCGCCTAGTGTTATCCGCAGCCTG
Source organism: Pseudophryne corroboree (assembly GCF_028390025.1). NCBI lineage: Eukaryota > Metazoa > Chordata > Amphibia > Anura > Myobatrachidae > Pseudophryne > Pseudophryne corroboree. Next base: position 741,012,299 of record NC_086445.1, read on the forward strand.
TCTACATGGGATAAAGCCGACCTGGTCGGGATGAATAAAGGAGGGCAGAAATGGGGCAAGTCTGTTAGCCAGGATTTTAGCGAAGAGCTTCAGGTCGACGTTCAGAAGTGAGATAGGTCGATAGTTCTTCATCTCTAAAGGGTCCCTATCAGGCTTAGGAATGAGGATAAGGTTGGCCCTGGTGGTGGCCGCATCAAATGATCCCCCATCTAGGACCGAATTGAATAGAGATTGAATCATGGGCAGCATAGGGGTTGTAATTTTTTTATACTATAGAGCAGTAAAGCCATCAGGGCCAGGGGCAGCAGAACGGCGTAGCTGTTTAATGGCTGTCGAGATTTCTTCTATAGAGATAGGGGTGTTAAGCTTCGACATGTCCGATTCGGAGAGCTTAGGGAGATTGCAAGAGGATAGGTAGTTTTGGATTTCATTGACATGGTGGGGGTCAGAGTCCGAGGTGGGAGGAAGATTGTACAAAGATGAATAATATTCCCGAAATTGAGAGGCCATACGTGTCGGGTCGAACGTAGTGGAACCGTCAGCGCATCGTAAAGAAACAATGCGGTTTTGGGTGCGCTTCGCTCGGAGTTTCTGGGCTAGCAAGGTATCAGCCTTATCCGTCTTCTCATAGAACCTCTGACGCGTCCACAAGAGTGCCTTGACTGCCTTTTTGGTCAGAATTTGAGACAATTGGCCCTTAACCGCTAGCAGTTTGGAATACGTTTTCTTTCTGGGGCGGCATTGATGCAAAAGGGTCAGGGCAGCAAGTTCCGATTCGAGGGCTCTGACACGTTGTGCCTCGGTTTTCCTTTGGGCAGCCGAGAGGCTTATAAGGTAGCCTCGGATGGTGGCTTTGTGTGCTTCCCATAGCAAGGAGGAAGTGATGTCTGGGGTCGCATTATCTGCGTAATAGTTAGTCAGTGCGGTGGTAATATCAGCAACAGTGCCCTTCTTGAGGATGAGGGATTCATTTAGGCGCCAGGATCGAATAGGAGGGATTGGAGAAGGAGTCGAGATCTCAAACAGGACAGCCGAGAGGTCTGACCAGGGGATGGGGAGCGTCTGAGCACCGAGGAGTTTACGGGTCGTGTCTCGGTCAACAAACACATAGTCAATACGAGTATAGAGATCATGAGGTGGGGAGTAATGAGTAAATCCCTTCGCTGAGGGATACAAGGTTCTCCAACCGTCGTATAGGTTATAAAGTGACAAATGTGACTGCAGACGTTTAGCCAATTTGGTGGGAGAAACAGCGGTAGTACCAGAGTGGGACCTATCCAGAAGGGGGTCCATAGTAATATTACAGTCTCCACCAATTATAGTCATGCCCGTTGGGAGCCGGGAGAGGCTGTCAAAAAAGGCCTTAAAAAGAGAACCCTGCTGCGCATTAGGGGCATATACGGAGGCCAGAATAAGAGGAACCTGGTTATAGGTACATGAGAGGATAATGTAGCGGCCCTGGGGATCCGATACAGTGTCGTTAACCACTATGGGGAGGCCACGACGAATCATGATAGCGGAGCCTCTACGTTTGGCAGGCATATTTGAGTAATAGACGTGTGGAAACTGTTTACAGGACATAGAGGGATGAGGGGGTTTAAAATGGGTCTCCTGGATCAAAACAATATCGGATTTCCATCTATTAAACAATTGGATGGCCATGGCTCGTTTAGTGGGAGAATTAAGGCCGTTAGCATTAACCGATATAACGTTCAAAGTCATGGTGGGAAAGGGTGCGAGTGATGCAGAGTGGAGGGCAGGGAGGGACCGATCTGGCTATGGGGAGAAGAAAAGAAAAGAGAGAGAGAAAAGGGAAAAGAATCTGTATAAGAATACAGAAGGGAGAAACCCTTTCCTACAGAAGGGCCGGGTTCAACAGAGTAAGGATAAGCGCCATCCAGGTGCATCCTTCGGTGGGGGGTTTGGGCTCGTAGCAAAAAGGCAAATAGAGTGAGGAGAAACATAGAGAAAAAGGGTACCAGGGAGGCGACCATGTGACGGGGGTAGGAAAGGCTGACAGAATTGCATTATAAAAACAAATGTAGACATTGCGAGCAGTATAAGCATAGGAAGCGGGCGGGATAGAGCATTCAATAATATCAGAGTAATCAGACACAAACATTACTGGAATAATATAACCTGAAACAGAAAAACACAGATCTAATCTGCCAGCATCCATGTAATGGGTTATCTAAACAGTAAGGCGGGGACCGCCCCAAAGTGGGGAACTTCTAGTATTAAAGTAGGGTGCGTACATCACAACAGTATCGGGGGCTGAGTAAAAGAGAGAATTATCTAAACTAACAGACTATTAACAGAGAGCCCCCCAGTTCGCAGTAAGAAAAAGATAACAATAATAAAAAACAAAAACAAAATTCTGGACCCGGTGGGGTGGTCGTCATCTATGAACGGGTGGCGGAATAGTTAATAAGCAATGGAGGCAAGAAAAGAAAATATTACCAATGATCCAAACAGGCGTCCACAAACGTCCGACACAGCGCAGCCAAATAGATAACCACATCGTGTCGCCGAATGAGGAGGTCCGCTCGGCATGTCCCAACCACCAGGCTATATAGGAAACAAAGAAAACAAAAGTGAAAACGAAACTTAAAGATAAAAAGATAGATGACCTCAGCATGTCGCGAGCGGTGAAGTCCGCCCAAGGCCTCACAACCACCAGGCCGTATAGAGAATATGAGAGTCAAATGTTAATGTGAGACAAAGTGAAACAGAAGAGATATCAAAACAATAAAAATCCCATCAACAAAGACTGTATCATGAAATACCAGACAATGTTCAAGTGGAGGACCAGTCCGGAATCGGAGCTCTTGGTCACGAGGTAGATGGCGACAACTGGTTCCAGATCGACTCGGGGAGATCTTCAAAGATGCCAAGAGTCTTGAGCAATTCAACTCCCAGCGACGGAGTCCAGACTGTGAACATAGTCCTGTTTTGTGTAACCAGAGAACGTTCAAATGGTAGATTATTCCGGGACAGGAGCCCAGAAAAGTGTTCAAATAGAAGACCATTCCGAAGCTGGGGCCCTAGGGCCCGAGGCAGGGGGTGATAGTCGGTCCCGAGTCGACTCAGGTAGATCTTCGTAGATGCCAAGAGTTTTAAGTAAATCAGCTCCCTGCGTCGGGGTTTTGATTGCAAACATAGTCCCATTCTGGGTGACTTGTAATTGAAAAGGGAAGCCCCACTTGTATCTAACGGAATGGGCATGGAGTGCCTTGGTTATATCGATGAGGTCTCTGCGTTTTTGAAGGGTAGAGGGAGCAAGATCCTGGAAAAGTTGCAGCTGGGAGCCGGCATAAGAAACTGACGGCGTCCCTCTAGCCGCTAGCATAATTCCCTCTCTGGTAGCGTAGTAGTAAAAACGTATAATAATATCACGTGGTGGTTGATTAGGAGGTGGTTTAGGTCGGAGGGCCCTATGGGCGCGGTCCAAATGAAGAAGGGCCACAGGAACATCTGAAACCAGCTGTAGAAAAAGGTTCTCCAGGTACTCGGGGAGGGACTCAGAGGATACACTCTCGGGGACGTTTCCGAACACGGATATTGTTCCGACGATTGCGATTGTCAATATTCTCTAAGTGGTCTCTGTACGCTTCCATATCAGCCCGGATGTCCAAGAGCTCCAGCTCAACCACCGTTTGAAAGTGGCAAACGTCATCGACCTTGCGTTCCAAGAAGTCCATACGGGTACCCAGGTCCGCTAGCTCAGATCTGAACTCAGTTAAGACCGCCCTCATTTCCGACTGGATCATTTTCGTAACAATAGCCACAATATCTTGAGTAGAAAGTGGAACAGTGGAGGTGGCGGCGTCAGCAGAATCAAGGGATTGGTCGGTTGATGGTGAGCTCCGGGCGGAAGCGCCGTCTTTCTCCCAGGCCTGCAGTATACTAGGTTTAGGCATCTGAGAATTCTTGCGATTTTTTTGAGACATTATGAACACAGAGTCTCGGTTCAATATAATAGGGTAATGCAATATATGCGATAGTGCCCCCCGTCACTAATCGGTCGCTATGATTAGGGAGACATGAACCCCAGATGGGGTACTAGGCGTTTAAAGAAGCCTCGAAACAGCGTGGGGATCGCCAAGGCAAAGGGAAGTAGGAGATTATAGTGGCCGGCAAGATAGTAACGCAACCTACATTTATCACGGTAATTGTCCACCAGTCCTGGGCCAGCCAAGGAGCGACTGTGAATTCCCGAGAAGTGGGTAATATAGCAGATGGAAGGGGCAGCTAAGGGCACGTAAAAGAGGACAGTCTCTCACCTTGCCTCAGGGGCCTGTGGGAATCCGGTTAGGAGATCCAGAGTGTTACAGGATGCTTGGAGACAGCGGACAGGCACCTCAACACCAGGCCAGGCTGGAGCAGGGAGAGGAGAAACGGCCACCACAGCCCAGTAGGAATGGCCTACCTCCGCCTGCACTGCGCAGGGCAATGCTGGGCCTCCTCCCTCTGTTATGTGGGGGGGCAGTGGAGCCTCCGTGGATGCAGGAGGCCAACAGGAGAGGCCAGAGGGAATCCCGCGGCTCCGGGTGTGGAAGCCCGATTCCTCCGAGTCACGGAGCCCCGGGGGCAGGGCCGCACCAAACTCAGGGCCCAGGATCACCAGCCCGGCCAGGCCGCAGCGTGTAGAGAAAGACCGCGGGGGCTCCGGGTCCCGCGGCAGGCAGCAAGCCACTCCGGAGGACTCCCGCAGGGCAGGGAGGAGATCAGGGCCCGGGCCGGCAGACGGAGGGTGGATAGGAAGGAGAGAGCCTGCAGGAGACCCCACCAAGATGGCCGCCACGCGTCTCGCCTGGCGGGCCGGCCGCGCCACAGTTCGCCTCACTCCCAGGAGGTATCAGGCCGGGGAGGCAGAGGGGACCCTCGGGCAGTGTTCAGCGGCGGCGGATGCTCCAGCAGCGGGATCCAGCAGTCGCCGGGCGGGTCCGAGTCCCCGGAGGTCAGTGGCGGTTCAGCGCGGAAATCGAGGCCCCAGGCTGAGGGGCTCAGGTAGGCCACTGTCCGCAGGAGCTCCGATTTTGCTCCCCGACTCCGCAGCTCTCACCTGGCCACTTCAGGGGGGGAATAGGGGAACACCCAGCAGTAGTCAGGGGAAGGGGATAAAAGAATAGGCCGATTTCAAAAGCCCAGGCTGCAGGAGCTTCCCTCAGGCACATCCGTTCTCCTCAGCAGCTAGGCCACGCCCCGTCTCTTGCTTATTTTATAAAGTGACTTTTTCTTTATTTCTTAAATATACTAGTTGAATTATGTTTACTACTTCATTATTGCTTTATTACCACATTGGATTTTAAACTTTTGTTATCTATCTGGTATTTCCAACCCTCTGTATATTATTTATGTGCTTTTCTTCTCTATATAATGTTCTACTCATGCACAGGTGGCCATACCCCTAAGGAGTTTGATAATGAAATGATTGTGTGGCACAAAAGTTGGTTGTGTTTATAACCCCTTCAGTTAATAGGGCAGATGTACTAAGCCTAAAGAGTAATAAAATAATAAAGTGGAGAGAAAACAAACAACCAATCAATCAGCTCCTGTCATTTTTCAAAACACAGCCTGTAACATGATAATTAGGAGCTGCTTGGATGGTACTTTCACTCTCAATTTCATTACTCTCCAAGGCTTAGTACAGGCATTCCCAACCACGGTCCTCAAGGCATACCAACAGTGCAGGTTTTAGTGATATCCAGGCTGCAGCACAGATGGTTAAATCAAAATAACTGAGCTACTAATTAAGTCACCTGTGCTGAAGCCTGGATATCACTAAAACCTGCACTGTTGGTGTTCCTTGAGGTTGGGAATGCCTGGCTTAGTACATGTCCCCCATTGTACCCTCAGACATCATCAGACCACGTGAACAATAGGAAATACCATATGACCAGCGACAGCGGTGGTAGAAGCAAGGTTCAGAATATTGGACCCATAGTGTACCCTCACAGGCTCGCTTCGCTCACCACACTTCGGGCTCGGTTACTAGGGAATAGATCAGGCATTCCCAACCACGGTCCTCAAGGCACACCAACAGTGCAGGTTTTAGTGATATCTAGGCTTCAGCACAGATGGTTAAATCAAAATAACTGAGGTACTAATTAAGTCACCTGTGCTGAAGCATGGATATCACTAAAATCTGCACTGTTGGTGTGCCTTGAGGACCGTGGTTGGGAATGCCTGGAATAGATTTTGACGCGAATAGTAAAACTGCTAGCCCACTGACCTTACGCCTAGCCCTGCCATCGCGGGTCACATGATATTTCTAATTTTCACATGGTCTGATGATGTCAGTGGGTACACTAACTGAAAGGGATCTTGCCACTGCCAAAAGACATACTTGCCTACCTGACCCTCTCCATGAGGGAGAAAATGCTCTGTTCCTGGACTTTCCTGGTAATGTATGATTGCCATCACCTGTGGTGAGCTAGTTAATTGATAAGAAAGGTGTTTCACCACAGGTGATGGCAATCATACATTACCAGGAAAGTCCAGGAACAGAGCATTTTCTCCCTCATGGAGAGGGTCAGGTAGGCAAGTATGCCAAAAGAGTATCCAAAGAGATTGGTAGGAGTGCCATATGAAGTGACAAATCTGTTCCTATGCTTATCCAACTAGTCTGCACTGGATGACAGTGGTTGTTTTTATTTTAATAAAGTTAAGAAAAACATAGTCATTATGACTAGTGAAACTATATCAAGATGATATATTATTTTTCTCCCTTTGTAGGAATAAAAAGGTCCCTGTGTTTTGAACTTTAACATGACTAGACAGAGTAAAGATTTTAGCTGCTAGTAAGAGGTTATGGACTCAGCATAGAACCCAGAGCTAGCATGAAGTTAGCAATAAGGGAAATCAGGAAACTGAACGCAGAACAAGAATGCTAGTAATAGTGCTTCATAAAAGTTCTCATCAGCTCACGTGATCAACCACAACTACCAATTATGAAAGATTACAAAATGGATGTAGTTGCTACGCTAAGAAAGGATAAAGGTCCATTCAAAGAAACAATCTCTCTCAACATAGCAAATTATGAGACTGTGCATGGGTGCATGAGAGGAGAACTAATAAATGTAGAAAGAGTACAGAAAACACACAAGGGACCAAATCTCATCAATATATTTTATTTATTTATACAATACAGTATACCGTACTAATATTTTCAAGACAATATAAAAAGCACAGTAGAAAAGGGGTTCATCTGTGAGGCATAGGATAAAACATAATAATAAACTCTTAAACTGCTATTAAATACTGGTTAGATTAGAATAAGCTAATAAATATGCCAGTATAAAGTCTAATGACTTCATATCTGCAGGGACACAATCATGGCAGATATTTAAATTAACTAGAGATGTGTGGCGGACACTTTTCAGGTTTTGTGTTTTAGTTTTGGATCTAGATCCCCGCTAGTGTTTTGGATCTGGATTGGTTTTGCCAAAACCACCCTTTCGTGTTTTGGTTTTGGATCTGGATGATTTTTGAAAAAAACAACAACATAAAAACAGCTGAAATCAAAGAATATGGGGGTAATTTTGATCCTATGGTATTATTGTCCTACGGTATTATTAACCTCAATAACATTCATTTCCACTCATTTCCAGTCTATTCTGAACACCTCAAACCTCACAATATTGTTTTTAGGCCAAAATGTTGCACAGAGGTAGCTGGATGACTAAGCTAAGCGACATAAGTGGCAACAAACACCTGGCCCATCTAGGAGTGGCACTGCAGTGTCAGACAGGATGGCAGTTTTAAAAACTAGGCCCCAAAGAGCATATAATGCAAAGAAAATAAAGAGGTGCACCGAGGTCGCTGGATGACTAAGCTAAATGACACAAGTGGGCGGCACAAACACCTGGCCTATCTAGGAGTGGCACTGCAGTGTCAGACAGATTGGCAGTTTTAAAAACTAGGCCCCAAAGAGCACATAATGGAAAGAAAAAAAAGAGGTGCAACAAGGTATCTGGATGACTAAGCTAAGCAACACAAGTGGGCGGCACAAACACCTGGCCCATCTAGGAGTGCAATTGCAGTGTCAGACAGGATGGCAGTTTTAAAAACTAGGCCCCAAAGAGCACATAATGCAAAGAAAAAAAAGAGGGGCAAGATGGAATTGTCCTTGGGCTCTCCCACCCACCCTTATGTTGTATAAACAGGACATGCACACTTTAACAAACCAATCATTTCAGCGACATGGTCTGCCACATGACTGTGGCTAAAATGATTGCTTTGTTTGGTCCCCCATCAAAAAAGAAGCAATTAATCTCTTCTTGCACAAAGTGGCTCTACAGTGGCAAGATGTCATCCTCATCCTCAGATCCCCTCCCCTTCAGTATTTACATCCTCATCCTCACAAAGAAATAATATTCAAACAAAACCATATAATTTGGGTGTCAGTGGACTGCTTACGCTATTACCCAAAGTTTCTGAACTTGACAATGACTTATGATGAATGCGCTGCAGGTGACGTATAAGGGAGGATGTTTCTAGGTGGTTAACGTCCTTACCATTACTTATTATGGATTGACAAAGGCAAGAAATGGCTTGACACCTGTTGTCCGGATTTGTGGAGAAATAATTCCACACTGAAGAGGTGGGTTTTTTGGTATTTGCCCAGGCATGACAATGGGCTTTTTCATCCCATGGCCAACAACTGTCTCCACTGGTGCCTTATTCAAACAAACCACATCACCATCAGAATCCTCATCATCATCTTCCTCCACAGCGCCAGCTACACCCATATCCTCCTCATCCTGGTGTACTTCTACAGTGACATCCTCAATCTCAATATCAGCAACTGGACTGTCGGTGCTCCTACCCGTACTTGCAGGGGGCGTGCAAATGGTGGTAGAAGCCTCCTCTTCCCATACAGTATTGTGAAGGTCAGGCCTAGACATCGCAGCTGCAGACAGTGCCAGCACCCTTGTATTTATACAACACCCCTGTAATTTGACAGCATACAGACAGGGCCAGTGTACATTGATTTTAATTTTCCCCCTTGAATAAATACAGCATACAAGACAGGGCCAGTGTACATTGACTTTCACTGCACCCCTGCATTTTTACAACATACAGGGCCAGTGTAATGTTATTTGAACAGCAACACCCCTATATTTTACAGCATACAGGAGCAGTGTGCTTTTAATTTTTAACAACTACACCTCTGAATTTTTACAACATACAGGTCCAGCAGCACCCCTATATTTTACAGCATACAGCAGTGTGCTTTTAATTTTTAACAACTGCACCCCTGAATTTTTACAACATACAGGGTCAGAGTAATGTTATTTGAAAAGCAACATCCCTATATTTTATGGCATACAGCAGTGTGCTTTTATTTTTTAACAACTGCACCCCTGAAATTCTACAACATACAGGACCAGTGTAATGTTATTTGAACAGCAACACCACTAGATTTTACAGCATACAAGTGCTTTTAATTTTTAACAACTGTACCTATGAATTTTTACAACACAGAGGGCCAGTAGCACCCCTTTATTTTACAGCATACAGCAGTGTGCTTTTAATTTTTAACTGCACTCCTGAATTTTTCCAACATACATGGCCAGCAGCACCACAATAGTTTACAGCATACAGGAGCAGTGTACTTTTAATTTTTAACAACTGCACCCCTGAATTTTTACAACATACAGGGCCAGCAGCACCCCCATATTATCCAGCATGCAGGAGGACAGTGCCCCTGCACCCTGTACAACACAGTGACAGCCAGGACAGCAACACCCATGTACAGCTGCAGCACATGAAACACCAGTGATAGCCAGTGACTGCCAGGACAGCGCCCATAACACAGCACAGGTACATTACTGTGACTGCAGCAGAACCCCTACAATGCACACACTAACCCCACCCAACGCCACCACCCACAGAGAGAGACAGAGGTCTGTCTCCCTCTCTCTCCAAGTCCGGAGTGAAAATGGCGGCAACACGTGGCTGTTTATATGGAATCCAAAACTCGCAAGATTCCGACAGTGGGATGATGACGTTTTGCCTCATTCTAGTTTCCGAGTCTGGCGGGAAGTCCTGAGTCAGACTTGGATCTGGGTTCGGAGCATAAAGTTCGGGGGGGGGTCGGTTCCCATGGAACCGAGCCCACTGATCTCTAAAATAAACAGTGATCTTTCATAATGTGCTCACAGTTAAATTGCTATCCCTTTTCAGCACTCTGATTCTGGATAATAATCTAACTTCCTTAATAGTTCCTAAATGGTAAGAACGAGGGGTTAAAGTGGACCAGAACGGGGCAGAACTGCATTCTGTCACCTCTAATTGGAGGCGTGTCTGTCGATCTTGCCCAGCAACATTAGTCGGGAGGCTGGATTATTCCCTTTGGCTGCCCTGCTGTGCGCCGATCCCACTGACACCGCCCATATGAATAACTGTGATGAGCATGCTCCGGGCGGCACTAAAGGCATCAGTGATTACCTCCTCTGGCTGCAGTGGTTTCAATGAAATAGATGTCCCCCGTTGCCCATGCCCGTGCGTGTTGCATGTTCTACAATAAGCTATATTGTAGGCCCGGCCGGTGAAGGGGGGGTCTCCTCAAATGCCATAGTATGCCACACGAACAACAGGTGATTACAACACAGACAGCCAGTAGTGCAGCAGTAGAGGAACTATGCTGACAGCAGCACTCAGCTTGAAGGTAACAGCCCCACTCACTTACCCTTCTCTGGTCTTGTTTGCTGTAGGTGAGTGTAGCAGTGACTCCCCGCAGCAGACTCAGGTATAACTAGTGAGTGGGTACTGTGAGGCTGCTGTGCAGGTAGAGAATGGGGTGACATGTGTGTGCCTGTACCTGTGATCTCAGGGGCTCTCACACTGTAGACAGCACTCTCTGTATAATGGAAACAGCAAGAGCCATGTCCCCGCTGTATAGGCTCTGGTGGGTGAGTGCCTGCATAGAGCATTACAGGCTGGGCATGGGCATGTTTCTGGCTTGCAGTGAGTGCACAGTCTGCAAATGTCTCCTCTGTGTGTGTCCGGGCTCTACAATCACAGCTCTGGGAGGATCATTTCTATAGAAATCACTGTGTCTTATTTTAAGTCCTGTAATGGAATAACTAAACCGGGCGGCTGTGCAAATAACAAGCTTTTTTAATTTTTCACTGGCAAATGAATTCCCCTATAATACCCCTTTCAGACAGCTAAAAGAACCTGGTAATTTCCCAGCTCTGAAAGGGTCGACACAGGATTTTTTTGCTGTCTGAAAGTGTCAACACGGGACTGAATTCCCGGGACTTTAACCCAGGTTTCTACCTGGGTTTTTCCTGGATCGTACATGGGTTGCCGGCTCTCTGAAAGGGTCCGACCCAGAATTTTAGAAATGGGTCACGGTTAACAGCGCTGGTTGACTGAGCTGGCGGCCACTGGCGATTGGCTGAGCAGCAGAGTCTCTCTGATTGGCTGAGCGGGCGTGGCACTGGCGTCTGAGGTCACAATTGTGCTGCAGGGGAGAAGGATGAGAGAGACAGCATGGCGCACTGGAAGGAGGAAGCGTTAAGGGAGCTGTGTTCTCCTCTTGACATAAGACTGTGCCAGGTAGCACAGTGCAAGCAGCTGCATCAGGCTCTCATTTGCTGTGTGAAACAGCAAAAAACAGCAAGAACTCAGGAACTCAGGGCTACACAGCAGTAACTCGTCGGCAATGGTTAATGCAATGCTGTGAGCAGTGACCAGCCACTTTTCATGACCTCATCTCTGTATGCCATAAAAACAGTCCATTTCTTATGACACACAAGTCTATTGCAGGTCTGACACGGGTTCTGTCTGAAAGGGGTCGACCCAGGAATAATCCGGGTTAAATGTGCTGTGTGAAAGGGGGTTAGGAACTGTAACCCAGTTTTTCCCAGCTTCACAAAACCTGAAAAAACCCGGGAATTTGAGATTTTTCTGTCTGAAAGTGGTATAAGAGTGTATTGTGGTGCAGTCAGTAATAATAACATAAGATACAACTATGAAAAATTGCAAAAATATAAAATTTTGTTTGACACTCCCTAAATGTCTCTAATTCCTTCTTGAATCTTTCTCTCTCTTCAGTTTTGTTTCTCTATTTTTGTAGCTTAATGTTGCTAATTAAAATAAGTTTTCCATTCAGAAACAGAGATTCTGAACCTCTTCCCAAATCAAAGCTTCCTACTGATACCCATTTTGTTATTTTTTTCCGTATTTTCTAAATTCTTGCAAGTCTCTGACCCATATACAGTGTTCATATGGGGGAGGTTGTGGTGCAAGATAGCAAACATTTACTATTACTTGTTTCTTTCTTGTAACATTTCAATTTATGCCTTAAATCCCAGAAGGAATGAAACTGTACTGTTATTAGTGAAATGGTCGCAAATATACTTACTGTATATATCCATGTCAGCAATTCAGCTATTTCTGCAACAAGTAGAAGTGAAACAAAACTTGAAATTTCAGTCAAATCTGCAGAGCATGTAAGGACTCACAGGCTTTGGTCTTATGTACTATGCTAAATACACTATTGTGATCAATGTTATATACAATTTCAAACCCAGAAATAGTCCAGTTCTACCCATAGCTCCTTCTTCTGGCATCTACATCCCCTTCTTCTGGCACCATATACTGTAGTTGTAAAGAGCAATACATATTGATATATTTAAAAATCAGATATGCTCAATGGAGAGTATTAATACTAGTATAGCTTCACCATGTCAGTTACAGGAGATACTTTCTCTGCAGTGTGATACTTCATTCATTGATGCCTTAAACAATGGTACATCTATAATTGATGCAGTCTGTCCGATGCGTCAAAAGGGGCCTACATTGTACATACTACACCTATTGCATTTACTTACTTGCCATATTTCTGAAGACATCACTGGATATATTGTGCCAGTCCCCTATTTCATCATATACAGTAATGCCAGAAATGTGGAACATGAGCAGAAGAATCTAGCATCATGCAACTGAAATCTTCACAGACAGTGGTGCTTCAAAGTTTGTGAACCCTTCCAAATTTTCTTTATTTCTGCTGAAATTTGGCAGTCCTAAAAGTACATAAAGAGAACCAAATCAAACAGATGATACAAAAAAATTAGACGTGCTCATTTTTTTATTGAGGATAATGATCCAATATCACATGCCTGTGAGTGGCAAAAGTATGTGAACCTTTAGGCTTAGCAGATATTTTGAAGGTGAAATTTGAGTCAGGTATTTTCAATCTATAGGATGAAAATCTATCAAAGTCTGATGTTCACAACACATATTTGTGGAAGTGTATCATGCCACAAACAAAGGAGATTTCTGAGGACCTTAGAAGAAGAGTTGTTGAGGCTCATCAGGCTGGAAAAGGTTACAAAACCATCTCTAAAGAGTTTGGACTCCACCAATCAACAGTCAGACAGATTGTGTACAAATGGAGGAAATGTCAGACCATTATTACCTCCTCAGGAGTGGTCAACCAACACAGATCAAGCCAAGATCAATGCGTCTAATAGGCAACAAAGGAATCCAAGGTAGCCTCTAAGGTCTCACATTAGCTAATAATAATGTTCATGAGTCCACCATCAGGAAAACACTAAACAACAATGGTGTGCACGGTAGGATTGCTAGGAGAAAGACACAGCTCTCCAAAAAGAACATTGCTGCCTGTCTGTAGTGTGCTAAAGATCACCTGGACAAGCCAGAAAGCTATTGGAACAATGTTTTGTGGACAGATGAGTTCAAACCCATGCTTTTTATTTAAATGAAAAGCATTATGTTTGGAGAAAGGAGAACACTGCATTCCAGCATAAAAAAAACACATACCATTTGTGGTGGTGGCATCATAAACATTGAAAAAACAAATCCACCCTGGCGCAAAACACAGTCTCTCCAAATATACTTAGGAAAAAGTTGATAGATCTTACTTCCTTTTTAGAGGTTAATCACTTTAGAAAGGTCCTGGCTTAGATATCTTTCTTCAAAAGCACCTCTTTTTGGATCCTTGAAGAAAGATATATAAGCCAGGGCCTTTCTAAAGTGATTATCCTCTAAAAAAGGAAGTAAGATCTATTAACTTTATCCTGAGAATATTTGGAGAGACTGTTTTTTGCGCCAGTGTAGATTTGTTTTTTTAAATGTTTTTGTTACTTCTAGGGAGAAAATGAGGCGTCCCATCTTTTCCATAGGCTGCATCTAACTGTGGTTGCGCAGAAGAACATTTCTTTTATTCTGTATTAATTGGTGGTGGTATCATGGTTTGGGCCTGTTTTGCTGCATCTGGCCCAGGACGACACGCCATCATTAATGGGACAATGAATTCTGAATTACACCAGTATATGCCAAAGGAAAATGTCGGGACATCTTTCTGGGTGTGGTATGGAAGGTAGATTGTAACTAGGTTGACAGTGTCTAGGTCGACCACTATTGGTCAACAGTAACTAGGATGACAGGGTTTGTAGGTCGGCAGGGTCTTTAGGACGACATGGTCTAGGTCGACAGGTCAAAAGGTCAACATGAGTTTTTAATGTTTATTTTGGTGACATTTTCTTTATAGAGTAACCGGGAACCCCAATTAGTGCACCGTGACTCCTCGCATGGCGCTTCGGGCAAGGTGCCTCGCTCCGCTACCGCTACGCTCAGCACAGATTACCGTTCCAATCATAGTCCACATGGATTGTTAAGTATGAAAGGTTCAAAAAAAGAAAAAAATCGTGAAAAACTCATGTTGACCTTTTGATTTGTCGACCTAGAGACCCTGTCGACCTAGAGACCCTGTCGACCTAGTTACTGTCGACCAATATTGGTTGACCTAGATAGTGTCGACCTAGTTACTGTCGACCTAGAGACCGGATCCCCATTTTTCCATAAGCTACATCTCAAGAGAAAGTGGGTCATGCAGCATGACAACTACCCAAAGCACACAAGTCATTCGACCAAAGAATGGTTAAAGCGGAATAAATGTAAAGTTTTGGAATGGCCAAGTCAAAGTCCTGACCTTAATCCAATCGAAATGTTATGGAAGGACCTGAAGCAAGCAGTTCATGGGAGGAAACCCACCAACATAACAGAGTTGAAGCTTTTTTGTACAAGGGAAATAGGGTAAAATTTCTCCAAGGCGATGTTCAGGACTAATCAACAATTACTGGAAACGTTTACATGCACTTATTGCTGCACAAGGGGGTCATATTGGATACTGAAAGCAAAGGTTCACATACTTTTGGCACTCATAGATCTTTGATATTTTCCTCAATAAGAAAATGTGCATGTCTGATTTTTTTTGTCTCATTTGTTTGATTTGGTTCTTTTTATCAATTTATTTTTAGGACTTGTGTGAAAATCTGAGGCAGTTTTAGGCCTAATTTCAACAGAAGTATAGAAAATTCTGAAGGGTTCAAAAACTTCCAAGTACCACTTTACATAAACCATTAGGTTTATGTACATCTCTGAATCAGGCTCTAAGGCAAATTAAAAAAAGGAAATTAAGTAATATAAAATAGAAAAGAGGATTTTAATTACCTACCGGTAAATCCATTTCTCGTAGTCCTTAGGGAATACTGGGGAAGGTCCTTAGAATGATGGGTATAGATAGGTCCAGGGGAGCCGGATCACTTTAAACCAAACTTTAGTTAGTGTGTGCTGGCTCCTCCCCCCTATGCCCCCTCCCACAGGCCAGTCTAGAAAAAACTGTGCCCGAAGGAGACGGAACATACTTTGAGAGGAGGAATAAACAAAGAAAACAATAGGTAAGAACCTAACCAAACAAAAAACTCCAAAAAGCGGGATGTGCAAAGATGACCAACACACACCATACAGAATAGTCAACTGAACATAGTATGAGAACAGCAAGCTGACCCAAACAAGTTTCATACAGAAACCAACAGTAATGCAGGAAAAAAGGAAATATCTTTACGAAGCATAGAAGTGGGCGCCCAGTATTGTCTAAGGACTACGAGAAAAGGATTTACCGGTTTGTAATTAAAATCCTCCTTTCTCTTACATCCTAAGGGGATACTGGGGAAGGTCCTTAGAACGATGAGGACGGGCCAAAGCTCCAGTGATATGCGGTGGGGTGAGGCAGAGCCTTTCCTGTCATACTTACGTTTAATAAACTGAAAAGGAAGTAGGCCCGCAAGAGAGCAGGACAAAAGAAGACTAAAAGTATGACCCGGGGCACGCTTTTTGTATCTATAGATTAAAATTTAACTTTTATTATCATTTAATAAAACTGTAACTTACACAAAATCACTAGGTAATTAAAGCAAATTTGATACATACATGAATATCAGGTCATAAGACCTTTCATAAAATATAATCAAAAGTGAATACTAGTTAGTATGGCAGGCCTGTATCTGCCAAGAGCGAAAATATTGATCAGTAATAATGCTCTAAGTTTTCATGTGGTAAAAATATTCATAACTCATATCAATAATATCATATGTAAGTATGCTGGTATACCACAAAACTTAACGAGCATCAATATTTAGATTATGCCCTCTCCCATGGTCTATAACCAATTACCACAATAGTAAGGAGAGTGGACTTCCCTGTGCGCGACTTTGAACCACCAGATATGATTTCAACAAAACATCCATACACAATTCATATATATATACCATATCATAAATGCAGGTAAATTGAAAACTCTATACTTCCAAACCCAATTATGCATAGATAAGGCTGTAGGCCTCTGTTTTAGAAAGTATAACTCTACAAAGAATGATGTACAATTTATCGTTTGTGTAGAGTTTGTATGTGCACCAAAACATCATTCAGAATTCATATGCATGGTATACTGTGAAAAATATAGACCGCTATATATTGATATTAAACAAATTCTGTTCATCATTCCTGTCAGTCTATACACCACAAAATAGCATTATAAGTCATTCATAATTAATCAGAATGTGGAGTTGGAAGGTATTACATATCGTTGATTCGGTTCAAAATTCATATCAATCAATACACCACCATATGAAAGCAGGGGAATGACATTGCACCGTTGTTCATGCTTGGTTTCACCACTGTGTGGAGTTTATATGTGCTTCAAACCACAAATAATTTTGTCACAGTGTGGAGTTTGTATATGCTTCAAACCACAACTGAAGGTAAATACACAGTGACTTTCTTCATGAAGAATACCCCTCAACAGGAAATAGTACACAGTTTTGAATATCCTATGTATCAGTATTTAAGATTCAGCATTAAAAATAATTCTCATGAAAAAAAATTTCCAAATGGAATAGAAAAGAATACCGGAGTATTTGGAAGGTGCAGACCTTCTGCTGTCTCAAACATCTGCTTAAAGCATCGAATGTCAGGATGAGAGGGGCCTGCCTCCTTCACCACGGTATTGAATGGAAGAAATAGAGGTACCCACTTCTGCTTTTCCAATTTTGCTGCTCAGAGCTCTCTGTTGCTAAAGCATTGCAGAGTAGCCCGGCTGCTGGAATGAGAGAGTGCATACATGGAAAGGAAATCACACAGTTATCCAACTGAGATAAAGAGAGGAATTAGTACCAAGGTACTTGAAGGGTTGGACCTTCTGCTTTCCCAATATCTGCTATCAGCATCGAATATCGGGATGAGAGGGGCCCATTCCCTTCACTTCGGTATGAAAAAGAACAAGTAGAGGTCTCAATTCTGCTTTTCCAATATTGCTGCTCAGAGCCCTCTGTTGCTGCATAACATTGCAGAGTAGCCCGGCTGCTGGAATGAGAGAGTGAGTACCTATATATATATATATATATATATATATGAGAGATAATCACAGATTTGTATATATTGATTCCACAGGTCTCTCTGCGTTTGGATATAGGAAAATAACTAATAAACCGTGTTCATACTACTAATGTGCGGATTTAGGCACAGAAGATATGTTGTGAATGGATTTATCTACAGATATATGGTACCTGTAGTGCACCAATCTAAGAATAGCTATTTACTACAATGCTCCCGTGCAGTATTTATATCTGTCACAAGTTACCTATACTAAAGTATAGGACATAAAATGGAGTCTAACATGAAGTCTATTCTGTATCCACCTCAGTATGATATAAATGTAATGCGCCAGACTATAATAAATGCTGGCTATATAGCTATCATACAGTGTCTGGCATAACTTATCTGTAGGTGGAGAAGCTGATGTAGTGCAGGTAGCTGATATCTGATGGTCCGCGCGCGCTGGGAAGCCGCCGGCTTCCAGAGTCCGTGACCGGAAGTCGGACCCGGCTTACCGGAACCGGAAGTAGACGTACCTTTCGCTTCTAGAGCTAGGTCACTTGGTCGCCTAGTAACACTCCTGCAACCAGGGAGTTTTTATTCAGTCCGGCGGCCATTTTGGGTGGGATTAAACACATAATCACATAATCAAGGACACTTTTGCCTCCACAATATGCACTCCTATTGTTCATGCCGGTTTCCATAGCAATGACAGTGCATGTAAGCTAATGAATGATTGCACAATTGCCTTTATACTTTGTGGATGGATTCAGACATAGAGATTCTATTGCAAACAATAATGAGATAACATAATTGACAAAAAGAGAAATGAATATATAAATGTTTAGATAGTCAGCTTTTGAAAATAGATAACCTTAAAAGATAAATAAAAAAGAGATATGAGAAAATATACATATATATAAAAAATATATATATAAAAAGAATTATGTATAAAAATATAAAATGTATGAAATAGATTGATTACCTGAAGATATGATGTCACTTTATTGGTTTTATTGGATATTTAATATAATATTGAATAATTTGATTCTATTTTTTCCAGATTTAAAATACAGCTATGTGCATAGTGTCTTTCTATTATGTGGTTTGCATGTGGTGAAATAACTGTGGTAAAGAGATGTGAAATGAGTGTCCCATGTAATGCTAAAAAAAAGAGAAGAGAATCGAAACTCTATGCTAACAAGGAATGTGTACACCATGCATACTATATATTGCATGTGGTGTGAGAATCCTGTGTATGCTTGTGAGGTGAAAAAATGTAATGTGACATTAACTGTATAGTGAGAGAGGACTGGGCTGAGAAACTACTAGCCAGATAAAAAAAAAACACCTAAAGGTGAAATATGTGATAAACCTACCCACAATGATTACTAAAAAAGGGGAGGGGAAAGGGAGAAAGGAGGGGGGGGGGGGGAGTTGGGAAAGAACCATAAGTGAAATTGAAGCTGTGACTATATGTTTGATCAAGTAATGGTTGGGCAAAACTGCCATAGTTGTGGTATTAATTCTCCAAAAAAACACTGTCATTAATGTACTCATTCATTCCATTGGGAGCCAAAGAGTTAAGTCTGAATGTCCACTTGCTTTCTTTCTGGAGAAGTGTCCTAGTTACATCCCCTCCTCTAATGCCTAGTTTGGCCTTTTCCAGGCCGAAGATCCTGAAATGTTCAAATGATCCTTGATGATATTTCAAAAAATGTTGTGCAACCGTAGTAATTGGTTTCATCTTCTAGATATCTGTCCGAACATTTCTAATGGACCCGATGTGTTCTAACGCTCTGATTTTCAGCATACGGGTTGTCATCCCCACATATCTTTTTTTACATGGGCATTCAATGCAGTAGATAAGATTACTACTCTTACAATTGACATAATCTTGGATTGTAATGACACAGCCATATTTATCTGTGATAGTTTGTACTTGGGCAACATTCTGACATATTTTACAATTCCCGCAAGGATAACTTCCTTTGATAATCGGTTCTTTTGGCGGTAAAGCTTTGAAATGACTCTGTACCAATAGATCTCTTAAATTGGGAGCCCGACGCCAGCTCATGTCAATCCGGGTATTAATTTGCTGGCCAGGTCACTGTCTGATAAGATGACTGGCCAGTGTTTCTGTAGAATGGAACGGATGGATCTCCATTCTGTGCAGAAATCACCCACGAACCTAATGGTGTTGTCATTCCATTTTTGTGGTTTCTCCTGAAAAATGAGAGATTTCCTAGAGATGTCGTTGACCACGTTTCTCGCTTTTTTAATGCACCTGCGGCTATAGCCTCTATCCTTTAGTCGTAGTTCCAATTCTTTACTCCTAAAATTGAAAGTTTCATCGTTGGAGCAGTTCCGTTTCAATCTCAGAAATTTGCCCTTTGGAATATTTTGGATAGTAGGTGGAAAATGGAAGCTATCATGATGTAGAAGGGTATTAGTAGATGTGGTTTTGTGAAAAATTTCCGTCGACAACATATTATTGGCTCCTCTATAGATTCGTAAATCCAAGAATGAAATACTATCAATACTCCACTCATATGTGAATCTTAAGTTAAGCTGGTTAGTATTCAAGAATTGCACAAACTCCATTAGTTGTTCAGGTGTTCCGTCTCAGATGACCAAGATGTCATCGATATATCGTGACCATAAAGCTATATGTTGATTATAGCAGTCAGAGTTATCTTGGAAAACTACCTCCTTCTCCCACCAACCCAGGAAGAGAACCAATTACTACGGTTGCACAACATTTTTTGAAATATCATCAAGGATCATTTGAACATTTCAGGATCTTCGGCCTGGAAAAGGCCAAACTAGGCATTAGAGGAGGGGATGTAACTAGGACACTTCTCCAGAAAGAAAGCCAGTGGACATTCAGACTTAACTCTTTGGCTCCCAATGGAATGAATGAGTACATTAATTACAGTGTTTTTTGGAGAATTAATACCACCACTATGGCAGTTTTGCCCAACCATTACTTGATCAAACATATAGTCACAGCTTTAATTTCACTTATGGTTCTTTCCCAACTCCACCCCCCCCCCCCTCCTTTCTCCCTTTCCCCTCCCCTTTTTTAGTAATCATTGTGAGTAGGTTTATCACATATTTCACCTTTAGGTGTTTTTTAATCTGGCTAGTAGTTTCTCAGCCCAGTCCTCTCTCACTATACAGTTGTTGTTTTTTAAATATAATTTTTATTAAGGATTTTCAAGAAATATCAAGACAAATACAGCAGGCAAAAATTCACATTGTAGGTGACATTAACAAAATAGAATTGACTTTGACAAATCCGTCCATGAGGTGTATATTCTCAAATAGGAAACATATTAGTCAAGCAATCGTGGTCTTAAATTCCATATAATCCGATAGGGGAGATAGGACTAGGTCGGACTGAGTGCATCTCAGCAAGACTGTAATATATCGGATGTAAGCTTAATAAGTACTATGGTTATACATGTATCAATGAAAACACCTACAAAATGAGAAAATTTCAAAAAGGGACTATTCTAGTTACAAAACAGACATTGAGGGGATGAGGGATATAAGTAGAAAGAGTAGAAAGAAAAGAGAAGAAGAAAAGGAGAGAAACCAATCTGGCATTTTGGGCAACCTGAGTATCAGTAAGGATCAAGCAGTATTGAGACCATAACAGTATATTTAATTATGCTTAGGAATAGGGTGTGCCTGCTCAAAAACCATCGTAATATGATTTTGTATGTGTGTTTCTAGAGTAGCAATAAAAGGCATCCATTTTTGATAAAATTTATGAACACCGGATTGTGCTTCCAGTCTAGCATATTTACGTTCGAAGTATAATATTTGGAGAAGTTTCTGTTTCACTGCATTCAACTGGGGAGCCGATTTTTTAGTCCAGTGGGTCAAAATACATTTCCTAGCCACTGTTATAATCGTAATAAGTAAGGGAAAGGCAGGTCTCTCCAATTTTTGTGCAATCCAAACAGAAAAGTTAAGCCCCATGCATGCAAGCGGGTCAAAGGTTAACTTGGTATGAAAAAGTGAGTTGACGTAAACAATTAACTTGGACCAAAAGCGTTTGAGCTTATAGCAATTCCACATGCAGTGGGAATAATCCGCTATCATGGTCTTACATTTCAAACAATAGCCTTGTTCCTCGAGAACCATGTGACGCCTTTGACTTGGTGTTATATAGGCCCTATGGAGAGTTCTAATATATACCTCTTGGAGATAACTGGACTGTAGAGTTTTCAGGGAGAGAGTGTGTAGAGAAAATGTATCACCAATTTGAGTAACAGATGGGATATCTGATGCCCACTTTTGTATCAAAGTCGCCCATTGAGGGTGAGTGCTATAGCAGGCTTTCATAAGGATTGTATACATATATTTAACCTTGTAGGGTTTATTTAGTAGGAATTCTAGTAAGATATCAATATTCATAAGTTGTGAGGGGAAAATAGGCGTGGGATGTCTAGTAGTCCAGTCTATTTTAACACTATTTAAGTAGTGTCTGACTTGAAAATACATAAATCTATGGGTGTGAGGCAGATCAAAGCGTTTGGAAAGGTCTGAAAATGGGTATATAGTTCCTCCAGGATCAAAAACTTTATGTGAGGTGTCCAGTCCTCTAGATTTCCAGTAATAGTATATCGAGTTAGTCAAGGACGGGGAAAAAGAAGGGTTACCCCATAAGGGTAGGAAATAAGAAATGCAGGGATTCCTATGACAAATTTTGTTCAAAGAAACCCAGGCAGCATAAGTATCTTTAAATAAAATGTGCGATTTTATTTGGGTAGGAATCTTTGACAATTTGGTCTGAATCAGGGCTCCAGGGGAATATGGGTAAAAAATAGCTTGGTCCAGGGTAGAGTCTGTATAGGTGGAATTGTTCAGAATCCAATCACTAATATATCTAAAAAAAAGTCGCTAAAGAGTAATTATTTAAATCTGGGCATCCCATTCCTCCACTCGCCCGTGGTGTAGTAAGTTTAATTTTAGCAATTCTGGGTCTTTTGCCTTGCCATACGAATTTCGAAAACAAATTTTCCACCTTAGCAATATCCGACTTGTGCAATGCCAATGGAATCATTTGCATGCAGTAGTAAAGTTTCGGGAAGATGATCGCCTGGATTATGGCAAGTCTGCCTAGTAAAGAGACCGGCAAGTCCTTCCATGATTCCAGTTTAGTTCCTATTTTGGATATAATAGGGGAAAAATTTAGGGAGTATAATTTAGCTAGATCCGAAGAAATTTGTACGCCTAGATAGGGAAAGTGGGAGGAAACTATTCTAAAGGGGATATCTTCTTTGCCAATAGAGTCTGGGGTGGTTCTTCCGAGCAACATTATTTCAGATTTTGTCAAGTTGACTTTGAACCCCGACAGAGTTCCAAAGGAGTCAAGAAGGTGAAGCAGAGCAGGTAAAGAATGCGAGGGTTTGGAGAGGAAAATAAGTGTATCATCAGCAAATAGAGCTATCTTCAGTTCGAGAGAGTGTATGCAAATTCCATGTATAAGGGGAGAGCTACGTATAGCAACAGCAAGGGGTTCGACAGCTAGAGCAAAGAGGAGAGGGGATAAAGGGCATCCTTGGCGTGTACCTCTGTGAAGTAGGAAGGGGGAGGATAGAAGGCCATTACAAGATACTAGTGATTTGGGAGAAGTGTATAACGTCTGAATTATCTGTATCAAATGAGGGGGGAAACCAAAATTGTGTAAAGTTTGAAAAAGATGGGGCCATAACACCAAATCAAAAGCTTTTTCTGCATCTAATGTAATCACCATTTTGGGAGAGGAAGTGTCGGACATCGAAGAAGTTTGTTGGATGGCCGCCAACAATCTTCGGACGTTCACTACAGAATGCCTGCCGGTGATAAATCCTGTCTGGTCTGAGTTAATCACGAGGGGCAATATAGGCTTCAATCTCTCTGCCAAAATTTTTGTCAATATTTTGTAATCTATGTTTAGCAGAGAGATTGGCCTATATGTACCAGAGAGGCTGAGGTCTCGTCCAGGCTTGGGGATAACTTTTATAATGGCGTCAGAAAAGTATATAGGGAGAGATTGTTGGTCTATTATAAAGTTGAAAGTGTCTGCCAGCGGTCGTGCGATCTGTGGAAATAATATTTTGTAAAATTCATTTGAAAATCCATCAGGACCTGGTGCCGAGGCTAGATTCAACTTTCCTATAGCCCAAGAAATCTCCTCAGGGGAGATGGGGTTTGTCAGGGTCGCCATTAACGTTTCTGGCACTTGCGGTAAGGTAAGGGAATTCCAATAGGAAGAAGAGAGAGAAGAGGTAGGGGGTGGAGAAGAGGGAGAAGGCTGAGGGGGGGTTGGGGTAGAGTTCTCCAATGACTCCTCTGGAACCGCTCCCGGGGCTGAGTACAAAGACTGGTAGAAACATTTCATAGTTTCGACTATCTGTGTTTCAGAGACAGTCTTGGAGCCGTCTGGACGTACCAAAGGGTGAACAACCGTATGCGGTCTAGACCCTTGTAGCAGATTTGTTAGGAGTCTTCCAACTTTATTCCCAAACTTATAAAATTTGGAGTGTACATTGAAAAGGTATTTGTCTCCTGAAGTTTGGAGGAATTCATTGTAAGTCAATTTAGTTTCAAGGTAAGCAGCTTTATGGGCAGGTAAAGGGTGCGTCTTGAACGTTTGGAAAGCATTAGAGAGTTTCTCTTGCAACTGCAAATATTCTTGGTTATGTCGTCGTTTAGTGTTTGCGACAAAAGCTATTAGTTCGCCTCGAAGAACCGTCTTGGTCGATTGCCAAAAAAGAGGAGGGTTAGTAGAGGAATGGGATGCATTTATTTCTGCAAAATCGTTCCAGGCAGTTAGGAGCTTCTGTTTCAGTCCCTGGGACTGAAACATGTGGGAAGGGAATCTCCATATCGGAGGGGCAGTTTTAGATTTTGCAAGGACTAATTTTGCTGTGATCAACGAGTGATCCGACAAAAGGGGAGGTTCTATTTCTACCGAGGTAAGGGAAGGAAACAGGGATTCAGCAAGTAGTATATAGTCTATCCTGGACCAAGTATTGTGGGTTAGTGATAAGCAAGTAAAATCTCTCTCCGTAGGACTGAGTGCTCTCCAAGAATCTATTAAGTTAAGATCTTTGCTGAGATAAGGAACTCCCAATCTAGGGAGAGGAGTGTGTCGCTTAGAGGGGGGGGGGGGGGGGTCTGTCTAGATATTGAGAAGATATTAGGTTTAGATCTCCACATACTATCAAGGTGGACATGTCATAGGTATGTAGATGTGTGAGGAGTTCAACAAAAAAGGATTTTTTATATTGAGTAGGGGCATAAACATTACAGACAGTGAAGGTGGTGCCTGAATGGGAAAAGGATAGGGTCAGGTATCTACCAAGCGGGTCAGCAAAGATTGAGGTCACCTGTAAATTCAGAGCCTTTTTTGCTAGGACTGCCACACCACATGATTTAGTATTGAAGGACGCTGAGCCTAACACTGACCAATTCATAATTTGTAGCTTTTTCACTTCATCCGGCATCAAATGGGTTTCCTGTAAACATATAAGATCAACATTGTGTTTGTTAAGATAGGTAAAGAGTTTACGGCGCTTAGCCGGTGTATGGATACCTCTAATATTAAGAGATCCTATATTAAGATACATCAAAGTGGTCTTCAAGTGGTAGCTGCAAGCGAATGCCAGAGAGAGGAAAGTGAAGAAAAGAGAAGGGAAAAACATGAGGGAAAGGGGAGACAAAAGACAAGGGGAACCAAGCCATTCCTGAAAATAAACTAACGGACCTCCAGAAAAATCACTGGTACCTGAATCGGTGTGATCCTAGGTATCAGGGAGTGTATCCTAATAACAGAACTTCAAAACAAACTATGAACGGCAGAGCTCCACCCTCCGAGCTACTTCTTTAAACATATAATAGTCAAACCTAGGTAAGGCCATTCCCACAACATGGGTTGCTCTCCCATTATAACAGTATTATATAATATGTGTATACAGGGGTGAGTAATTTTACAATGTCAAATCAGGGTATACACTTATCAGATCTAAGATTAAACGTATGGCATATGCTTCATTTCAGGGATATCAATAAATGTTAAAGACAAATGTAAAAGACAAATTCCAGGTGATGGGACCGCAGGAGTCTCACTCAGCCATATCATCAGCTTCTGCACCTGGATCTGTCCCTATCTCTTCAGACTCTTCCTTGAGATAAGCTGGAGCATCCGCTGCGTTGGAAAAATCAGCAAAGCCTGACGCCGTGAATATTCTGAGTTTGGCCGGGAATAACATATGAAACTTGCGGTTTGTTTGTACGAGCGTGGTGCACACCGTTGAGAAGGAACATCGCGCTCTGGAAAGTTCCACAGAAAAGTCTTGGAACAGTCTTAGGGTGTGGGATTCCCAAGTGAGAGGGTTGTGTTTTCTAGAAGCAGACCAAAGCACCTGTTTGTGCAGGAAATTCAGAGTTTTAAAAATGACAACCCTCGGTTTGTGTGCTGAGGCAGTTTTCGCTTCTCCCATCCTGTGGACCCTTTCAATCACTATGTCAGAGCATTCAGATTCAACATGTAGTAATTTAGGTAGTGTATGACGAACAAAAAATTCCAACTGTGTCCCTTTGATAGATTCAGGGAGTCCGGTGATGCGTAGGTTATTACGTCGTGTCCTGTTTTCAATATTGTCCAGCTTGTCAGACATGCGTTTGTTATCTAATATTAAGTCTTTAACTGACTTTTGCAGTGTATGGATATCATCCATGTTCTGGCTAATGTGTGCCTCAGCCCCTGTTATGCGGTCAGACAAGCGGGAGATCTGTGTGGTAATGTCTGCGACCGCTTTCTGTAGTAAAGGCGCCATAGTGGCTTGCATAGCTTTAGTGAGTTCCTCGTATGTGAGGGAAGCCGTCTGTTTATCGTCTGGCATACCTTTGATCCCCTCTGTGGCAGAGATAGGCTTCTTCGCCGCTGGCGTCCCCGGACCTGAGTCTGTGCCGGACGCCATATTGTGGTCGCCGCGCCGTTTCTCCTGGCGCTGCTGCTGCGATGCCGGAGGCTGTTTTACGGGTGGCGGGGGGCCCAGAAATTTGTCCATATCAATGCTCGATCTGCAGGGGGACCGGGAGCGGTGTCTCGCGGAGGCTGACAGGGTTAGAGCTGGGTGAAGCAGCGTGGAGAGCGGAGCTGCAGGGAGAAGCTGTTCACTCTCCCATGCCGGAACCGAAAGTCCCTCTCTCACTATACAGTTAATGTCACATTACATTTTTTCACCTCACAAGCATACACAGGATTCTCACACCACATGCAATATATAGTATGCATGGTGTACACATTCCTTGTTAGCATAGAGTTTCGATTCTCTTCTCTTTTTTTAGCATTACATGGGACACTCATTTCACATCTCTTTACCACAGTTATTTCACCACATGCAAACCACATAATAGAAAGACACTATGCACATAGCTGTATTTTAAATCTGGAAAAAATAGAATCAAATTATTCAATATTATATTAAATATCCAATAAAACCAATAAAGTGACATCATACCTTCAGGTAATCAATCTATTTCATACATTTTATATTTTTATACATAATTCTTTTTTTATATATATTTTTTATATATATGTATATTTTCTCATATCTCTTTTTTATTTATCTTTTAAGGTCATCTATTTTCAAAAGCTGACTATCTAAACATTTATATATTCATTTCTCTTTTTGTCAATTATATTA
The DNA here is from genome assembly GCF_028390025.1 of Pseudophryne corroboree. Classification (NCBI taxonomy): domain Eukaryota; kingdom Metazoa; phylum Chordata; class Amphibia; order Anura; family Myobatrachidae; genus Pseudophryne; species Pseudophryne corroboree. Next base: position 741,039,703 of record NC_086445.1, read on the forward strand.
TCTCATTATTGTTTGCAATATAATCTCTATGTCTGAATCCATCCACAAAGTATAAAGGCAATTGTGCAATCATTCATTAGCTTACATGCACTGTCATTGCTATGAAAACCGGCATGAACAATAGGAGTGCATATTGTGGAGGCAAAAGTGTCCTTGATTATGTGATTATGTGTTTAATCCCACCCAAAATGGCCGCCGGACTGAATAAAAACTCCCTGGTTGCAGGAGTGTTACTAGGCGACCAAGTGACCAAGCTCTAGGAGCGAAAGGTACGTCTACTTCCGGTTCCGGTAAGACGGGTCCGACTTCCGGTCGCGGACTCTGGACGCCGGCGGCTTCCCAGCGCGCGCGGACCATCAGATATCAGCTACCTGCACTACATCAGCTTCTCCACCTACAGATAAGTTATGCCAGACACTGTATGATAGCTATATAGCCAGCATTTATTATAGTCTGGCGCATTACATTTATATCATACTGAGGTGGATACAGAATAGACTTCATGTTAGACTCCATTTTATGTCCTATACTTTAGTATAGGTAACATGTGACAGATATAAATACTGCACGGGAGCATTGTAGTAAATAGCTATTCTTAGATTGGTGCACTACAGGTACCATATATCTGTAGATAAATCCATTCACAACATATCTTCTGTGCCTAAATCCGCAAATTAGTAGTATGAACATGGTTTATTAGTTATTTTCCTATATCCAAACGCAGAGAGACCTGTGGAATCATTATATACAAATCTGTGATTATCTCTCATATATATATATATAGGTACTCACTCTCTCATTCCAGCAGCCGGGCTACTCTGCAATGTTATGCAGCAACAGAGGGCTCTGAGCAGCAATATTGGAAAAGCAGAATTGAGACCTCTACTTGTTCTTTTTCATACCGAAGTGAAGGGAATGGGCCCCTCTCATCCCGATATTCAATGCTGATAGCAGATATTGGGAAAGCAGAAGGTCCAGCCCTTCAAGTACCTCGGTACTAATTCCTCTCTTTATCTCAATTGGATAACTGTGTGATTTCCTTTCCATGTATGCACTCTCACATTCCAGCATCCGGGCTACTCTGCAATGCTTTAGCAACAGAGAGCTCTGAGCAGCAAAATTGGAAAAGCAGAAGTGGGTACCTCTATTTCTTCCATTCAATACCGTGGTGAAGGAGGCAGGCCCCTCTCATCCTGACATTCGATGCTTTAAGCAGATGTTTGAGACAGCAGAAGGTCTGCACCTTCCAAATACTCCGGTATTCTTTTCTATACCATTTGGAAAAAAAATTTCATGAGAATTATTTTTAATGCTGAATCTAAAATACTGATATAGGATATTCAAAACTGTGTACTATTTCCTGTTGAGGGGTATTCTTCATGAAGAAAGTCACTGTGTATTTACCTTCAGTTGTGGTTTGAAGCATATACAAACTCCACACAGTGACAAAATTATTTGTGGTTTGAAGCACATATAAACTCCACACAGTGGTGAAACCAAGCATGAACAACGTGCAATGTCATTCCCCTGCTTTCATATGGTGGTGTATTGATTGATATGAATTTTGAACCGAATCAACTATATGTAATACCTTCCAACTCCACATTCTGATTAATTATGAATGACTTATAATGCTATTTTGTGGTGTATAGACTGACAGGAATGTTGAACAGAATTTGTTTAATATCAATATATAGCGGTCTATATTTTTCACAGTATACCATGCATATGAATTCTGAATGATGTTTTGGTGCACATACAAACTCTACACAAACGATAAATTGTACATCATTCTTTGTAGAGTTATGCTTTCTAAAACAGAGGCCTACAGCCTTATCTATGCATAATTGGGGTTGGAAGTATAGAGTTTTCAATTTACCTGCATGTATGATATGGTATATACAGGTACACCACCGATTTTCCGGCATCCTCGGTTCCAGTGCCGTGCCGGATTATCGATTTTGCCGGATTAACGGTGGAAACTAATTTTGCACCTTCAGAACATTTCTAAAGCAATAAATAGTAAAATATATGCTACAGTATAATATTAATTAATGAATAAACACAGTAGTGTGTGATGCTTGCTGTGTCACCTGCAGTACCGTCAGAAGCTGTACTCACTGACACTTGTGCGCGCTGTGTCTTCCGCCCATGTGCGGTACTTGCTGTGACCTTGGACGCCATAACAGCCCCACTGATGCTTGCTGTGTTACCTGCAGTGTCCGTGGAAGCTGTACCCACTGACACTTGCACGTATTGCGTGTTACGCCCATGCGCAGAAAATGTTCCGGATTAAAGGATGTCCCTAACCCCCTTTAATCCGGACAAATCAAAATTGTCCGGATTAAAAGAGGTGCCGGATCATCGGTTGCCGGAAAATCGGTGGTGTACCTGTATATATGAATTGTGTATGGATGTTTTGTTGAAATCATATCTGGTGGTTCAAAGTCGCGCACAGGGAAGTCCATTCTCCTTACTATTGTGGTAATTGGTTATAGACCATGGGAGAGGGCATAATCTAAATATTGATGCTCGTTAAGTTTTGTGGTATACCAGCATACTTACATATGATATTATTGATATGAGTTATGAATATTTTTACCACATGAAAACTTAGAGCATTATTACTGATCAATATTTTCGCTCTTGGCAGATACAGGCCTGCCATACTAACAAGTATTCACTTTTGATTACATTTTATGAATGGTCTTATGACCTGATATTCATGTATGTATCAAATTTACTTTAATTACCTAGTGATTTTGTGTAAATTACAGTTTTATTAAATGATAATAAAAGTTACATTTTAATCTATAGATACAAAAAGCGTGCCCCGGGTCAGACTTTTAGTCTTCTTTTGTCCTGCTCTCTTGCGGGCCTACTTCCTTTTCAGTTTATTGAACTAATTTCCCGGGAGCACCACCAACCCAGTGCCATAGGTATTAGTGATGTGCACCGGAAATTTTTCGGGTTTGTGCTTTGGTTTTGGATTCGGTTCCGCGGCCGTGTTTTGGATTCGGACGCGTTTTGGCAAAACCTCCCTGAAATTTTTTTGTCAGATTCGGGTGTGTTTTGGATTCGGGTGTTTTTTACAAAAAACCCTCAAAAACAGCTTAAATCATAGAATTTGGGGGTCATTTTGATCCCATAGTATTATTAACCTCAATTACCATAATTTCCACTCATTTTCAGTCTATTCTGAACACCTCACACCTCACAATATTATTTTTAGTCCTAAAATTTGCACCGAGGTCGCTGGATGGCTAAGCTAAGCGACACAAGTGGCCGACACAAACACCTGGCTCATCTAGGAGTGGCACTGCAGTGTCAGGCAGGATGGCACTTCAAAAAAATTGTCCCCAAACAGCACATGATGCAAAGAAAAAAAGAGGCGCACCAAGGTCGCTGTGTGACTAAGCTAAGCGACCCAAGTGGCCGACACAAACACCTGGCCCATCTAGGAGTGGCACTGCAGTGTCAGGCAGGATGGCACATCAAAAAAATAGTCCCCAAACAGCACATGATGCAAAGAAAAAAAGAGGCGCAATGAGGTAGCTGTGTGACTAAACTAAGCGACCCAAGTGGCCGGCACAAAGACCCAAGTGGCCGACACAAACACCTGGCCCATCTAGGAGTGGCACTGCAGTGTCAGACAGGATGGCACTTCAAAAAAATAGTCCCCAAACAGCACATGATGCAAAGAAAAAAAGAGGCGCACCAAGGTCGCTGTGTGACTAAGCTAAGCGACACAAGTGGCCGACACAAACACCTGGCCCATCTAGGAGTGGCACTGCAGTTTTCTAGCGAGAGGATGAGTGCTTCCATCCTCATGTGAAGCTGAACCACTAGCCATGAACATAGGCCAGGGCCTCAGCCGTTCCTTGCCACTCCGTGTCGTAAATGGCATATTGGCAAGTTTACTCTTCTCCTCAGACGCTTTTAATTTTGATTTTTGGGTCATTTTACTGAACTTTTGTTTTTTGGATTTTACATGCTCTCTACTATGACATTGGGCATCGGCCTTGGCAGACGACGTTGATGGCATTTCATCGTCTCGGCCATGACTAGTGGCAGCAGCTTTAGCACGAGGTGGAAGTGGATCTTGATCTTTCCCTATTTTACCCTCCACATTTTTGTTCTCTATTTTTTAATGTGTGGAATTATATGCCAGTATCAATAGCAATGGCCTACTACTATATATACTGCGCACAACTGAAATGCACCACAGGTATGGATGTATAGTATACTTGACGACACAGAGGTAGGTAGAGCAGTGGCCTTCCGTACCGTACTGCTATATATACTGGTGGTCACTGTCAGCAAAACTCTGCACTGTACTCCTCCCATATAATATACTGGTGGTCCCCAGTCCCCACAATAAAGCAGTGTGAGCACAGATATATGCAGCACACTGAGCACATATATGGAGTGTTTTTCAGGCAGACAACGTATACTGGTGGTCACTGTCAGCAAAACTCTGCACTGTACTCCTCCTATATATGTGGCATACTGGAATGTTAGGAGACAAGAGATATTGGAAAGTTCCAAAAGCCATTTAATTCTTATCAGTGAGTGGGGGAGTTTTATGGCCCCAAAACCAGTTCTGGCAGACCCTGCCACATGTAGGGGTTTAGGACAGGAAGTGCAGGGGGATTTTAGAAAAAGGAGCAAAGCACAGGACAATTCAGTGGGAGCTGAGGTCTGAGGATGGAGGGCACAGACTAGTGTCCAGGAGAAACGCAGTCTGGGGACTGTGGAACAAGCATGGTCCACAGTCCCTGGCATGATGGAGAGAAGAGCAGCATGTGGGTGTTGCTATGAAGAGAGGGAGAGCCCATATCTGCAGTGTAACAGGAGAGCCAGCAGCTTCAGTAAGAGATGGAGAGTGCAGTGTGAGAGCCACAGTATGCAGAGTACAGTGGAAGGAACCAGGAACAAAGGACCTTCAGGTGTACCCAAGAAGCAGGACGGGAGGTGTGAGTCTTCGGGAGAGGACGAGCTGGGTGAGTGGTAGGCAACCACGTTTGGCGGAAGGCCCCCAGTAACGTGTCCATGAGAGATCCCGTTTAGATAGAGCCCCTAGCGAATGGGGGAGAGCACACTGAAATGAATCTCAGTTTGTGGAAGCCGCACTACTGATTCCCAGAGACTGCGCTGGTATGTACTGTACTGTAATGCTGTCACATCATTGTTAATGCTGTTATTGCCAGTGAAGCATATGAAAGGAGATGTAACCTGATGTAACCCATATGAATATTGTGCTGGAGAGAAGAAAAAGAAGTTAAATGTTACTGTCGTGATAACCCTGACTGAACTGTGAATAAACTGCTTGCTTATGTGATGAAACGGCCTAGTGTGCAATGCTTTTTAAAAACACAGATGGACCTGCCGCTGCTCGGCTATCACAACTTGGTGTCCGCGAACAGGATCGGTACCGAAGATTTATTTGACAATTTGGGGAAAACTTTATTGGGAGGGGCCCATGAAAGCCACCTACCTCTTTTGACCCAGCAAACTGGGGAAGAAAGGGGCGGCATGGGCAGGTTCTAAGTGTTTGGCACAATTGCCAGAAGATGTTAGAACATTCATGATCATCTGTGACCCAGGACTGTAATTCAGAGGAAAAAGGCAGCAGTATATGTGATTTGTGTTTCATGTGATGTTTTGCATGCCATGTTTTTCTGCTCATGTGATTGTTATATTGTGTGTTTGCATGCCATGTTTTTCTGCTCATGTGATTGTTATATTGTGTGTGATGTATACTGCAATTATGCTTGTTTATTGTGTGTTATGTTTTGACCTTGCTGTAGAGTATACAGTAAGAGACTGTTCCTTGCTAGACTTTTTGCAAGCTCATAGTTATATTGCGTGGGGACACACAAGATTTTAGCAAGGGTGTATGTGGCATACTGGAATGTTAGGAGACAAGAGATATTGGAAAGTTCCAAAAGCCATTTAATTCTTATCAGTGAGTGGGGGAGTTTTATGGCCCCAAAACCAGTTCTGGCAGACCCTGCCACATGTAGGGGTTTAGGACAGGAAGTGTAGGGGGATTTTAGCAAAAGGAACAAAGCACAGGACAATTCAGTGGGAGCTGAGGTCTGAGGATGGAGGGCACAGGCTAGTGTCCAGGAGAAACGCAGTCCGGGGACTGTGGAACAAGCATGGTCCACAGTCCCTGGCATGATGGAGAGAAGAGCAGCGTGTGGGTGTTGCTATGAAGAGAGGGAGAGCCCATATCTGCAGTGTAACAGGAGAGCCAGCAGCTTCAGTGAGAGATGGAGAGTGCAGTGTGAGAGCCACAGTATGCAGAGTACAGTGGAAGGAACCAGGAACAAAGGACCTTCAGGTGTACCCAAGAAGCAGGACGGGAGGTGTGAGTCTTCGGGAGAGGACGAGCTGGGTGAGTGGTAGGCAACCACGTTTGGCGGAAGGCCCCCAGTAACGTGTCCATGAGAGATCCCGTTTAGATAGAGCCCCTAGCGAATGGGGGAGAGCACACTGAAATTAATCTCAGTTTGCGGAAGCCGCACTACTGATTCCCAGAGACTGCGCTGGTATGTACTGTACTGTAATGCTGTCACATCATTGTTAATGCTGTTATTGCCAGTGAAGCAAATGAAAGGAGATGTAACCTGATGTAACCCATATGAATATTGTCGTGATAACCCTGACTGAACTGTGAATAAACTGCTTGCTTATGTGATGAGACGGCCTGGTGTGCAATGCTTTTTAAAATGACTGATGGATCGGCCGCAGCCCGGCTATCACATATAATACAGCTGCTCCCCAGTTCCCACAATTAAGCAGTGTGAGCACAGATATATGCAGCACACTGAGCACAGATATGGAGTGTTTTTCAGGCAGACAACGTATACTGGTGGTCACTGGTCAGCAAAACTCTGCACTGTACTCCTCCTATATAATACAGCTGCTCCCCAGTCCCCACAATAAAGCAGTGTGAGCACAGATATATGCAGCACACTGAGCACAGATATGGAGTGTTTTTCAGGTAGACAACGTATACTGGTGGTCTCTGGTCAGCAAAACTCTGCACTGTACTCCTCCTATATAATGCTGCTGCTCCCCAGTCCCCACAATTAAGCAGTGTGAGCACAGATATATGCAGCACACTGAGCACAGATATGGAGTGTTTTTCAGGCAGACAACGTATACTGGTGGTCACTGGTCAGCAAAACTCTGCACTGTACTCCTCCTATATAATACAGCTGCTCCCCAGTCCCCACAATTAAGCAGTGTGAGCACAGATATATGCAGCACACTGAGCACAGATATGGAGTGTTTTTCAGGCAGACAACGTATACTGGTGGTCACTGTCAGAAAAACTCTGCACTGTACTCCTCCTATATAATATACTGGTGGTCCCCAGTCCCCACAATAAAGCAGTGTGAGCACAGATATATGCAGCACACTGAGCACAGATATGGAGTGTTTTTCAGGCAGACAACGTATACTGGTGGTCACTGGTCAGCAAAACTCTGCACTGTACTCCTCCTATATAATACAGCTGCTCCCCAGTCCCCACAATTAAGCAATAAGCAGCACAAATATTATTAATAAACGGAGAGGACGCCAGCCACGACCTCTCCCTAACATTTCCAATGCACGAGTGAAAATGGCGGCGACGCGCGGCTGCTTATATAGAATCCGAATCTCGCGAGAATCCGACAGTGTGAGCACAGATATATGCAGCACACTGAGCACAGATATGGAGTGTTTTTCAGGCAGACAACGTATACTGGTGGTCACTGGTCAGCAAAACTCTGCACTGTACTCCTCCTATATAATACAGCTGCTCCCCAGTCCCCACAATTAAGCAATAAGAAGCACAAATATTATTAATGAACGGAGAGGACGCCAGTCACGTCCTCTCCCTAACATTTCCAATGCACGAGTGAAAATGGCGGTGACGCGCGGCTGCTTATATAGAATCCGAATCTCGCGAGAATGACGTTCGGGCGTGCTCGGATTAACCGAGCCATATGGGAGAATCCGAGTATGCCTCGGACCCGTGTAAAATGGGTGAAGTTCGGGGGGGTTCCGTTTCCGAGGAACCGAACCCGCTCATCACTAATAGGTATTACACTAATTGAGCCTTTATGTTGGTCTAGACACTATTGAGCAACTCCTAGTGAGTTGAAATTGTCTGTGGTCACTTTCCACAGGTCTAGTGCGGTTTCGTTTAAACAAGATTTTTGACTTAATAAAATATATGAAAAATACTGATAATTTGTTTGAAATATCTTCTTTGCATTATTCTAATAATTTTTATAGCCCAAACTCTGGAGTAAAAAGTCTATGGCAGGTGAGGCAGTGCCTCGCCTGGGTATCCTTTCCACACATCTCTAATCAAAACTCACCAGATTTCCAGGAGTTTATAATGCTGCTCCTGTGTATAATGCCCAGATGTACCCTTTGGCTCATATATTGCATGTAAATCTGGCTCTGGGTTTAGCCAGTGCCTCCTGAGCCATTTAGCTCACCGCACGTCCCTGCAAAGCTCCCATAATGGGCGGGATTGTGCTGAGACCTCTGCAGGACCGAACGTCCAAATTGAGCATCCTCCTATGCAAGGGTATCAAACCTATAGAATCTTACAAAAGTGTCCTCCTTTCATTGTTTACCTGCAAAGGTGATCTCACCATGTGCTTTCTTTAAAAAAAACAAAAAACTTTTACTGCATACTTCCACCCCACCGTGTGGTATTCCTGTGAGGTGTACCTCCACTGATTGCACACCCTGCCAGCAGCATCTAACACAGTGCACCCCAAATGGGGGACTCTGATGGTTCCTCTGCGGGCAGGTTGTGCCTCACGTGGATTGTTCATACAAGTTATATCATATGACTACACAAGTGCCTGTTCTCCCATGTATGCATTGGGCCCATGTATGGCTTACCTCCCAGTGTAACTTCCGTAGTGCGCCCAACATGGCTGCCTCATCTGGTATGCTTGTGAATGGGATGAAAATACATGGACCTGATAATTTTGTTGGTACCCTACTCTGAATGTTAGGACGCTGCAAACACACCCTTTTTGTGTCATTTCTTCTAGGGATGGACTATTCCACCCAGGGTAATCCTACGCAGTGCGCCCAAGATGGCTGCCGCACCTGGTACCCTGTGAGAGTGGAATACACAGCCCATGGAAGTTATTACCCAAATTGCCTACATCAATCACCCATTATGCTTTCTGTGTGCTCAATGCTCATGTGTTTTTATGTCTGTGTGGTTTATCTTTTGATGTATTGCTTAAATCTTCTGTGTTATATGCATTGTTTGAGTTCAAGATGGCACCGCGGATGGTTGCCTCGGTGCTGCTCTGCCAAGCAGCCCTCATTTTTTGTTTTACATGTATAATATGTCTAATATGTCGAGTCTATCGTACAGTTGCAATGTGCAGTATGAACTCATACGTGTAATGTATGCTACATTTTTCCCCTTCTTATGCTATGTATTCCCCCCTACATGTTGCTGCTTGGCGATGCATTGTACCACAAAAAATTCCTAGCGTACGTGAATACACCTGGCCAATAAAGCTGATTCTGATCCTGACCAAGTAGCGGCACGGGATAAATGTAATGCCGAGACTCCCCGAGCAGCCACCCAAGAAGAACCTACTGATCTTGTGGAGTGGGCCGTAACAGACTAATGCCTAGGCAATTGAGCCGAGGCGTAGGCCTGCTGAATAGTAAGCTTAATCCAGCGAGCAATAGACTGTTTTGAAGCAGGACATCCAATCTTTTATGCATCATACAAGACAAACAGAGCGTCTGTTTTCCGGAAACAAGCAGTCCTCTTTACAGAAATTTTCAAAGCTCTGACAACATCCAACAACTTAGGAGTAGACGAATCCTTTGACAGTACTGGAACCACGATAGGTTCATTAATATGGAAGGCGGAGACCAACTTGGGCAGAAACGTCTGACATGTGTGTAGCTCCGCTCTGTCCTTGTGAAACACCAGATAGGGACTTTTGCATGACAAGGCTCCCAATTCCGAGACTCTCCTGGCCGACGCTAAGGCCAGCAGCACCATTGTCTTCCATGTCAATAATTTAACCTCAACAGTCTGCAATGACTCAAACCAGGAAGCTTTCAGGAAATCCAGGACCACATTCAGATCCCACGGAGCCGTAGGTGGAACAAACAGTGGCTGGATGTGCAACACACCCTGCAGAAAGGTCTGAACCTCCGAAAAAACCTGTGAGATGTTTCTGAAAGAAGATCGACAAAGCCGAATTCTGAACCTTCAGAAAGCCGAACCGCAGGCCCATATCCACTTCCACTTGCACGAACCTTAAAAGATATCCAAGTTTAAATTCAGCAGAAGACCAATTTCGTCCTTCACACCACAAAATGTATCTCTTCCATATCTGATGATAATGGCGAGATGTAACCGCCTTCCTGGCCTGGATCATAGTAGGAATAACCACATCAGGAATTCCTTTCTGCGCTAAGATCTCCCTTTAAACTTACATACCGTCAAATGTAGCCACTGTAAGTCTGGATAGACGAAGGGGCCTTGTTGAAGAAGATCTTCTCGGAGCGGCAGCGGCCAAGGGTCCTCCTCCAACAGGAACAGGAGATCCGCGTACCAGGCTCTGCGAGGCCAATCCAGAGCAATCAGGTTTGCAGGAACTACCACCTGCTTCAGTCGTCTGAGAACTCTCGATAGCAACGGAGGTAGTCGCCGCCTACAGGGGGAGGGGGATATCGCTGTGCAGGGGTGCGATCGCATGTGCAGGAGAGCTGCACAAACAGAAGTTTGTGCAGTCTCTGCACAGACCAGGACTTACTCTTCCAGTGCGATGATCGGGGCCGGTGCTGACGTCAGAAACCCTCCCTTCAAACGCCTTGTCCCTCCTGCGTTTCCCTGGACACTCCTTAAAAACGGTCAGTTGCCACCCACAAACGGCCTCTTCCTGACTGATCACTTTTATCGCACAACCCATCACTACCCGCCGATCCCCGTCTCACACAACCCGTCACTACCCGCCGATCCCCGTCACTGTGGACCGACACACCTGCGCATTGCGGTGCTTACGCATGCACAGTACAGACCTGATCACAAGCTGTACGAAAACGCAGCCTAGCAATCAGGTCTGAATTAGGCCCATAGTTCTGCTCATGCATTGGAGCCACACTAAGCAATGTGCCATGATAGTCTTGTGACATCAGTTGCAATGCAGCTCTAGACATGGCTTGACTGACAGGCTGCCAGCATTTGGGGGCGTTGAAAAGGAATGTTGAAGAAAACTGAGATGTATCACCAACCTATGCAGATTCACTGGCCTTGGCAGCTTAGTAGCATTCTAAGCTTTCTTAGTGTTGCTCAGCTGTCCAACAGGCCATGCACTGTTCCCGATATTGATCTGATGATGCATCTTTGGATGCATGCAGTGGATCTGGGAAGCTATCAGTGGGTCTCTTTTTACAAAAGACAGCTCCTGCATTATTATTTGTAATATTGGACAATTTTCCGCAATAAAAAACATGAGTAAGTCTAATTTCTTTGTATTATTTGTTTGATTTGTTTCTCTTTATCTACTTTTAGGACTGGAATGAAAATCTGATGTACAGTTAAAGCCACGCTTATCTGAGGCGGCTACATCGCAGGAGTGTACTCCCAGCATGACTAGGCGATCTGTCCGCCTAGTCATACCGGGAGTGCACAGAGACGTTCCCATTCAGAGCTTCTCCGTCCGTGCGCGCAACGGAGATGCTTTCCCATTCTAGTGAATGGGGCACATCTCTGTCACGCGTGAGCGGCCGGACAGAGACGCTCTTGGTGATAGGTGCGCCTGCCAGGCATAGACGGAGCCACGACTAGCGTGGCTCCATCTGTAGTGTAGGCCACATTTCAGCAGAAATACTGTATAGGAAATTCTAAAGGGTCACAAACTTACAGACAGAGAGGGGAGGGGTTGCAAATCCAACCACTACATTTCCCTTCAGCACACTAAAAAAATTACCTGTAACCATACCTGGTAATAGAAATTCAGAGAATTAGTTTGCACATGTTTGCAAACATGTTTAAGCTGCTGCGCCACTTCTCCGATGTCAGCAGTTCTAGATCTATAGATTGACTGAGAGAGGGATTCAGGGATGTATGCAAATGCCATCACTATGCAAAAATATGAAAAATTTCAAAGATGGGATCAAAGTTGCAGTGACACCCCCCAAAACTGTCACTACAGGTCTGCCACTCCCCCATTACCTCCTACAAACAGTCTTATACTGTAAATCACTTTGTGAATAAGTCCTCCACTGTGTACAACATCAGCATTGCATCCATCTCTGAATGAGGCCCTTAGTACTGTACACAGGCCCTTAGTCTGTGCTTATCGCTTATTCGATCACCTGCGCAGTGTCCTAATTATTGGGAAACTGCACAGGCACAGGACCCGTTCTGCGCAAGAAGAGAATGGTTCTTGTGTGATCACAGGCAGCCCTCCAGTCAATCAGGCAGAGGCGTTCATGGGGTGGGGCGGGGATGGTCAGCATTGCCAGAAAGGGGGGCATGTCGCCCCCTTTTTGCGGAAGTAGCAAGGCTAAGGTCTACGTCTAAAGATGCAGATTTCTGGGCATCACAAGGCATTCTGCAATGGCCAGCTTGCGTATGCGGAGACTTACTCAGCTGGTAGTTTGCAGGGAACATCGCGACCATCGGTCATGATGTTGATCCCAGGCTGCAACACCAGTCGCAGCGCTGGTCTCGCAAATGCAGTACTTTGGGCCTCATTCAGTACAGAGAGCAAATTCTGCTAATTAGCCGAATTTGCTATCCTTTGGAGCGCATGCTGGGAGCCGCCCATTGCAGGGCAAGGCCGCGCAGCATGCTTACCGGAGCCTCTCCCCCTTCAACAAGCAGATATTGTGATCACATCGCAATTTCTGCTTGTTAGCAGAAATAGAGGAAGCCAACTGCTGCCATCTTCCTGATCGCGTCACGCAGCCGCCGTGATCATGGCCCCGACACGCCCCTGTTCGTGCTGCACTGCCCCCTGTTCATCAGGCTCCGCCCCCGCAAGGCACCATCTCCTCCCTGGAAATGAAGCGTTGCCTGCTCCCGCCTAATTGACAGGCAGAGGCGATCGCATTATCTACGGACCCCCCACGCAGGAAATGTGGGTGCATGCACAGGACGGAGACCCACCTCCTCTTGGCAAGTGGTTCAAATTTTGAAAACAATAGCAATGGTATATAGGGGGTCATTCCGAGTTGTTCGCTCGCAAGCTGCTTTTAGCAGCTTTGCACACGCTAAGCCGCCGCCTACTGGGAGTGAATCTTAGCATATTAAAATTGCGAACGAAAGATTAGCAGAATTGCGAATAGACACTTCTTACCAGTTTCTGAGTAGCTCCAGACTTACTCGGCATCTGCGATCAGTTCAGTGCTTGTCGTTCCTGGTTTGACGTCACAAACACACCCAGCGTTCGCCACACTCCTCCGTTTCTCCAGCCACTCCCGCGTTTTTCCCAGAAACGGTAGCGTTTTTTCACACACTCCCATAAAACGGCCTGTTTCCGCCCAGAAACACCCACTTCCTGTCAATCACACTCTGATCACCAGAACGAAGAAAAAACCTCGTAATGCCGTGGTAAAATTCCTAACTGCATAGCAAATTTACTTGGCGCAGTCGCACTGCGGACATTGCGCATGCGTATTAGCGACTAATCGCTCCGTTGCGACAAAAAAATAACGAGCGAACAACTCGGAATGACCCCCATAATACGATAACTAGAGCTACCACCACATAATGCAGTTTGAGGGACAGAGCAGAGCTGCTGCACATGCCCAGTGTAGAATCTTCTTCTACCAAGTTTGCTGTGTGAATCCTCAATCAGTACACTGGACAAGAGAGTAGCTACCAGGAAGAAAAGACAGGAGCCTTACCATGAGGTGGGAGTATGTGTGCTTAAAAAGTGCAGTACTGGTTCTATTATGTTTGTAATATTTATTTATTATGGTATGTTTAATCTTTTTCCTGACCACTTATTTATATTATTTAAATGTGTGATACAGCCTATACTATAGACCATCTATAGTGTTAAATATTATTACTGTATTCCATACAGTAAAAATTCATGTCCAGGGTCTTTACTAGGTTCTTCTACCGCTCCCCCAGACTCCCACAATTGCTCCAATGTTCTGCAGAGTGGGAGATTGTATACTGCATTTGGAAACCCCTCTCTAGAAATCCTGCATTTGCCACTGCCCCAGGCACAATGATATTGCCCCCCCCCCCCCAAGCACAATGAGATCAGCAGCTGAACATCCAAACCGCCCCTGCTGCTGTGATCCCTCTTGTGTTTCTGTTCTGATGCGGGTGGGGTGGGGGGAACTGTGCCCAGGGTAAACATTACCTTTGGTGCCCCCCCTTCCCCACTGAAAACAGGGACAGTGCGCGGAAGCCGCACGACAGACATACAGGGGCGTGGCTTCATGGGAAAGGGCATGGCACAGAATAGTACCGATTCATATTACACCGCACAGTAGTGACCGTCAGTCACATTACACTACACAGTAGTACCCCTTATACACACCAGGAAGAGCCCCTTATACACATTGCACCAGGCAGAGCCCCTTTTATACACGTTACGCCAGGCAGAGCCACTTTCATACACGTTACATCACACAGAGCCCCTTTTATACAGGTTACACCAGACAGAGCCCCTTATACACACTGCACCAGGTACCCTTACACACATTGCGCCAGGTAGAGCCTCTTATACACACTGCACCAGGTACAGCCTCTTATAAACATTGTGCCAGGTACAGCCTCTTATACACATTGCGTCAGGTAGCCCATTATACATATTGCACCAGGTAGCCCATTATACACATTGCACCAGGTAGCCCCCTATAGTATAGCACCAGATGAGAAAGAGAAAGAGTAAGAGAGAGCGTGTGTGTGTGTGTGTGTGTGTGTGTGTGTGTGTGTGTGTGTGTGTGTGTGTGTGTGTCACTCACCACCATTCGCCAGCTCCTGTCCCTCAGCTCCCGGCTCTACCAGCCCAATGGCAAGTGAGTAGCTGCAGGAAGCGGGTGGATGGGAAGGGATGCGGGCAGTGGGAGGTGGCCAGGGTGGGTGACAAACAGCACAGTGTTGGGTGCGGTCAGCAGGCGGGTGCTGATGGCGCTAGCGGGGTGACTGCCTGCCCTGCTAGCCCCACCGCACTTCTAACCACCATGAGGAGGGGGGAGGACTGCTGTGATGCTTCTTTGGTTTGGGGAGGGGGTGGTACTGCTGTGCAACCCCCAGCAGGTAGCGCCCCTAGTCACGTGCCTAGTGGGAAACATGGTACTGCTTGCCCCTCTAATTTAAAAATATATTTCCTGATACATTATATCTGTGCTACATTAGGTTAGTTATTATAGTATCTTATTACAGTCCATAAAACTGCAAAATTACCACAGCATTAATGTTGCCAGTTTGAATTTGTACACTTTACAGCACATTTTAGATTATTTTCTGTATACTGTGGGAATGTTGGTGCTGCACTGCAATAGGCCAAAGTCCGTAGTCATCTGTATACAGTAAGAAGTCTGTTAACTTGGCAATTGAAATTTACTCTCAGTATTATGTTCTTTGATTGTTATGGTAATAGGCATTTTTCGATCACCATAGTGATTCCCGAGTATCCTGTTGTATGGACATTCAGGCATGACTGGGAGAGTGGTTGTGTAATGAAAGGAATAAAAAATAAGTGTTTATAAAATAATATACTATATTTATATTGTGTTTTAGAGAAACATAAATGAAACCACAAGAGACCAAATAGAAAACAGCATTTACAGTAACTGTGGAAAATATGGGTCACGGCTTTATTTAAGCATATAATTATAACTATAATTTGTATCACACAGGGCATACTGTAATTTTGTACATTATGGTTATTTAAAAGCAAAACATTTTAATATAAATGAAAGTGAACTGATAATATTCTACTTTGATAACACAAAGTAGTGCAATAATAAATAGAATAATGCATAAAATAATCATGCAGGGAAATGCAAATTCATGTATGTCTGACAAGCTGTGGTAACAGAAAGGAAAATAACAAAACATGTGGCTCAGGAACAGTAATATCAGAGAATAATGCAGTAGAAAGTACAGGAGAAGTCTATTTAAGTGTAAGATACAGTAGTAAGCATGGAGGAGTCTTGCAGCAGAAGAGAGTGTTTCACACAGAGGTATAACCAAACTTGCCTACTTTTGAAAAGTTTTTCAGGGAGATTGTTAAAGTAAAGGCCCCCATCCACTAGTGCGATATGACAAATTTTCATCCGATTGCGAGCCTTCTGTTTGATGGATCGGATGAAAAGTGTCACTTCACATGTCATTTTCCTCCGACTCTGAGGTGCGTTCCCGTGCTCCTCGGATTGGAGTCACAGATCGGCATGGCTGCCATGATTATTTATCGCAATCGGAGGTAAAATGGTGCACATCGGAGTGCAATTGTACACCATCGATCCTATCGCAGGCTATAAATCGGAGGAGTCACTTGACTGGTACCTGGACACACCCATTAACATGCCCAGCAGCATCAGCAGCAGTTGCAGATGATCAGCAGCAACATCGCAGCACCCATTGGAGGCTTGGATTTGGGTTTTTGTGAAAATCGGAACAAATAAGTACCAGCACCCATCAAACCACATACATAATAGCATGTTAGTCAGGTTCACTCTGTAATTTCGGTGGATTTTTGTGGAGAGTAGGAAAACTATACATTTCTGTAAACGTTATTGTATAAACAATCAGAAAAATAAAGTTTCCATTTGCCTTGATACATACATGGCAGCCATCTTGGAATTTACATAATGGCTGCCGGAAACAATGTTTTCGTCTATAACGCAGCTTCTAACTAACATAGAAATTTGATTTACACAGCTGAATTACCATTTTCAGGGCCAAAGAATCAAATGGTACCAAAGTAGATAAAGTAGATTCAACCACAAACCTATTAGACTGATATTTCCATTTTATTCAATGTTCTACAAGCGATCATACATGAACATTGCACCAATGAAGTGGCCATTAAGTACCGAAACACTCTTCATGACAGAAATGGGTTTAATTTTGTATTTTGTATTATTTATTATACTTATATATATAACAATAAATGTATATTTTGTATAATGTATAATTCATTTTGTAACCAACTTCAATGCAATAATACAATGAGTCGTTATATATTGTTGCCATCTTTGTCATCATCACTTCTATAGTTATTCTGACACTCACTGCCACACTGACAAAGGTCGGTGCAGGATAATTTATTTGTTTTTCAAGAACATCTGACAGAAGAACATTCTGTTTTGCATTTGCAGCTAACCATCTCAATGAAGGCCTTTGGAGCTAACTGTCAGTGTTGGTTTCAGCTGGCCATCGGACTGCTTGTGGTAGCCATTCTGCAGTGAATCCAACTGAAGATCCTGCAGAGCAATACTGGCCTGTCCCCACACTCTGGCTTGGATATGGACTCTCAGGACATGCTGTCTCAGAACTTCAAGAGTAGGAGGTAGCTTGTCACTTTCCGCCATATGCTTGCAGAAGAGATGGCATCGTAGTTGGGGAATTGTCTTGATGTGGATGGCTTTGGGGGAGTAGGCTGCACAGACTAAGCTAGCCAGAGTGAACAACATAGTTTCTGTCACTTCTGTCTCTGTTAAAAGCATCTGCAGAGAGCGTATTACATCTATACCTGCCTTCATGTAGAGTTGCAGCAAGGTTGCTTTGCCTATACGACAGAATCTTCCAGTGGTGTCAGCGCCAGTGAACGCATGGAAAGCTGGAAAAGCCTTTGCTCTTTCTGCCCCTATGGCTCTCCATATTGGCTATATCTCCATAACCTCAGAGGCCATGGAAATGGATGTGTTCTTCAGCATGAGGTCATAGTTTGCTATGACTAACACTAGGACATCTGTGTCTGGGAAGAAGAAAACCATCCGTGCATCTGGTGGGTTTCGCTGTGATGCCAGGACAGCCTGGTAGATCAACAGTGTGCCTGCTGCCTCATGATTGTTATACAGGAAAAGCAAGTCTTTGTTGCAACTGTTATGCCCTGACGGAGAGGTGATGACCAGTTTGTATGATGTACTGTTGTACCGTAGAGTCTTTGCAGCAAGATACTGTAGTTGGTCAGGTCAGCCTTTGTCTTTTCATGTGAAAGGAACCTGGACATTGGGATGTGTTTAATGTTTTTGTCAACTGTGACTTTATATTGGATTGGTGCTCTTCCTTGACTTCTTTTAACCCTAGTAGCACCCTTCAGAGATTCTTCCTTGTATGTGTCAAACACAAGTATGATTTCATCATAATCTCATGTGAGCGACATCAGCCTGTCATTGAAGCATTCACTGAGATCTTTGACTATCACTACGGTTGCTGGTTTCTTGGATATTTTCTGCAGAAGAACCATTCCATCTAATAGGGATATCTTGCGCTTGTAGCATCTGCTGTGGTGTCCATCCCATCCTCTTGCTGCTGATCTTCCTGTGGAGTTTCTGCTCTTGCCAACTTGTTGAGGAGGTGGATCAACTTCGATTTGTCCAGGCATGGCAGGATAATTTATTTATATTATTATTACTATTATTATTATTATTATTATTATTATTATGTACAATATAATACAAGAACTGCTGTAACAATTGTCTCAACACATGCAACATCTGCAACTAGGAGCATTTGATTCTTTGGCCCTGAAAATGGTAGTTCAGCTGTGAAAATCAAATTTCTATGTTAGTTAGAAGCCGAGTTCTAGACGAAAACATTGTTTCCGGCAGCCATTTTGTAAATTCCAAGATGGTGGCCATGTATGTATCAAGGCAAATGGAAACATTGTTTTTCTGATTGCTTATACAATAATGTTTACATAAATGTATAGTTTTCCGACTCTCCACAAAAATCCAACTGTTACGATCCTGATGCTCAGGACAGGGGAGATCTAATGCAGTGAGTCCAGAGCACCAGGACGTGATGCTGGGATAGGGAAATGGAATGGAAATAGCCCCTAGCACCCTACCTCCGTTGTCTTACCCGTGTTGTCAATTCACTCCTGAACGACTATGGTTTCTTGGGCCCACGGCAGCCGCGTTTGAAGGGCGGATTAGGTCTGCCCAACTCCGATGCCCCCAGGTCTTAAAGAGAGACAAAGCGTGAACTGAGACAGGGTAATAACAAGGGGACCTCTAACTGAAACAACCAAGCTAGGGGCTACTAACTACCTGAAAACTAAACGTATGTGCGGCACGCCGCCAAAGGAAAAGAACTACAAAGGATACCACTGTCCACTCCCCACACGGCACCACGAGTTCCGGGGAGGACAGTGAAAGCGGAAACCTCCGCAAAAGCACCAACTCAAAGAAACACAAATACTAAGTGGCCTAGGCCACAACACGCGGCAGAAGCCGCTACTCACGAAACCGGGCGAGAACCCCAGATGACAGTAACAGGTTCACAAGGACCAGAAGGATTCCCAGGACCAGCTTCAGAACTTCAGAATACAAGAGGGCAGGGAGCAGGATCGACCAGATGCAGCTGACCAGGAACAAACTTCTACAAGGCAGGAACAGCATACAGGAAGCTATCACCGGCGTTTGTGTGAGACACTGAGGAGGCATATAACAGGGAACCCACCAATGGCAGTACAAAGCCTAATTGATAAATGTCGTGCAGCTGCCTTGCTGCACGACCAGGGGAGAACAGGTGAGTAATCTTATGGCAACGGGGAACGCGGTCCACCTGTGGCGTCCCCGTTGCCATGGACCCGGCGGCCCTGCACGCACGGCGTGCTAGCGTTGCCAGGGACCCGGCAGCTATCGTGCGCACGGCGTCCCAGCGTTGCTAGGCGCCGTGCGGAAGCAGGGAGAGAGAGAGGCGCGGCGGCCGTGACCGCTGCTCTGTCAGGGCACGGCCGAACACTGCCGCGCCTAACAGTACCCCCCCCCCCTTGAGGAGGGGTTAAAGAACCCCTAGAGCCGGGTTTCTGAGGAAACTCCTGAAAGAATATCTTCTTAAGTTTAGGAGCATGTAAATCCTTATCCAACACCCAAGACCTTTCTTCAGGGCCATAACCTTTCCAGTGGATTAAAAAATAAAGCCGGCCACGAGAAAGCTTAGAATCTAAAACCTTCTCCACCAAGAACTCTTGTTGTCCCTGAACATCCACTGGAGATCTACCCTGGGAAGTCCTCCGAGGAAATCTCCTGGAAGAAAAATACTGTTTCAAAAGGGAACAATGAAAAGTATTGCCAATTTTGAGTGATCTCGGCAAACGTAGCCGAAAAGCAACTGGGTTAACTTTCTTAATGATAAGGAATGGTCCAATAAATTTGGGTCCCAATCTAGCTTAGGGTTGTCGGAGCTTGATGTTGCGAGTTGACAACCACACCTTATCTCCCACCTTAAAAGTGCAAGGACGTCGGAGCCTATCAGAAAATGTATTTTCTCGGAAGGCAGCTTTCTTCTGGGCAAGGTGCACCTTTCTCCAAATCGTTCTGAGATGGGAGGTTAAGGTCAACGAGGAGACTGGAGAATGAGGGAAAAAAGAGTTGGCTCTAGGATGAAAGCCAAAGACCGAAAAGAATGGGGACTCCTTGGTGGAAGAATGACAAGAGTTATTATAGGCAAATTCAGCTAAAGGAAGAAATTCAGACCAATCATTCTGAAGTTTGGCCGAATATAACCGTAAATACTGTTTTAACGACTGATTAACTCGTTCGGTTTGTCCGTTAGATTGTGGATGGTACCCAGATGTTAAAGAGAGTTTCATATTCAATGAGGCACAAAAACGTTTCCAGAAACGGGCGATGAATTGCGGACCCCGATCAGAGACAATATCCCTGGGCAACCCATGGAGCCTGAACACATGGCGGAGAAACAAGACTGCCAACCCTTGAGCAGAGGGTAATCGGGGAAGAGCAATGAAGTGAGCCATTTTACTAAAACGATCTACTACCACCCAAATGACTCGAAATCCAGCTGAAAGAGGAAGGTCCACCACGAAATCCATGGATATATGTAACCATGGCCTGAGAGGAACGGCTAAAGGTATGAGTTGCCCGATCGGCAACGAACGAGAAACCTTATGCTGTGCACAAACCTGACAGGAATGGACAAATTCCCTTACATCTTTAGAAAGATTAGGCCACCACACCGAGCGAGAGACTAACTCCAAGGTCTTAGTGATACCTGGATGACCAGAGACTTTGTTGTCATGAAACTCAGCTAAAACAGTGCCTCTCAGAAATTCAGGGACGAAGAGACGATCAGCAGGAGTAAGTTTGGGAGCCTGCCGTTGAAGCTGGACTAACTGAGTAAATAAATCCTGTGTGAGGCCTGCCCGGATGACAGATGATGGAACTATGGGGGTTATAGCAGGATGGTTATTGTGAAGCGGAAGAAAACAACGTGACAGGGCATCAGCTTTCGTATTCTTGGAACCGGGCCTGAAGGTGATAATAAACCTGAAACGAGTAAAAAACAATGCCCAACGTGCCTGCCGAGCATTAAGCCGTGTAGCTGACTCAATATACTGCAGTTTCTTATGGTCAATAAACACTGTAATGGTAAGCCTAGCTCCCTCCAGCCAATGCCTCCACTCGTCGAAAGCCCATTTAACTCCCAGCAATTCTCGATTACCAACATCATAGTTGGATTCTGCGGAGGAGAATTTCCTGGACATGAAGGCACAAGGGTGTAATTCCTGAGACTCCGGATCTTCCTGAGAAAGGATAGCCCCTACTCCAACCTCTGAGGCATCTACCTCGACTATAAAGGGGAGCTCCGGGTTAGGGTGCTTGAGAACAGGAGCCGAGACAAAGGCCTGCTTCAAGGCCAGAAAGGCAGACTCAGCTTCAGGCGACCAATTGGAAGGGTCCGCTCCTTTTTTAGTCAATGCTACTATAGGAGCGACCAAATCAGAAAAGGTATGAATGAAACGCCTATAATAATTTGCAAACCCTAAAAAGCACTGAATTGCTTTTAAATTCATGGGTTGCGCCCATTTAAGGATGGCCTGGAGTTTTTTCGGTTCCATGAAAAACCCCTGGGGAGAAATAATATACCCCAAGAAGGACACTTCTGTGATGTGGAAATCACATTTCTCCAGTTTAGCGTATAAACGATTCTCCCGTAGTTTTTGAAGGACCAGTTGCACATGGGAAATATGTTGTTCCATAGACTCAGAGTAAATCAAAATGTCGTCTAAGTAAACGACTACGAACTTCCCTAGAAAGTCACGAAGAACATCATTAATGAGGTCTTGAAATACCGCAGGAGCATTTGACAGCCCAAACAGCATCACCAAGTATTCATAATGACCCGACTGTGTGCTGAAAGCCGTCTTCCACTCATCCCCAGATCTTATTCGGATGAGATTATAAGCTCCTCTAAGATCGATCTTAGAGAAGATAACGGCAGAGCGTAACTGATCAAACAGTACCGAAATCAAGGGCAAGGGGTAGGTGCTTTTAACAGGAATTTTATTCAGAGCCCGAAAATCAATACACGGTCTGAGCGACCCATCTTTTTTCTCAACAAAAAAGAACCCTGCACTCAAAGGAGATTTCGAGGGCCTAATGAAGCCTTTTTTCAGGCTCTCCTGAATATAATTATCCATAGCCGTGGTTTCCGGCCCAGACAGGGCATATAATCTCCCTTTAGGTAAAGTGGCACCTGGGATTAAATCAATAGCGCAATCATAGGACCGATGGGGAGGCAGAATGTCCGCATTACCCTTGGAGAAAACATCGGCAAAATCCTGATATTCCAAAGGAATAAGTTCTGGGGTAACTGCCGCAACCCGGACTGGATGGGAAATACACTCCTTTACACAAAAGGGACCCCATTGGGAAATCTCCTCAGACCGCTAATCTATGGTGGGATTATGAAAGGCAAGACAGGGATGACCCAAAACTACTGGAACTGCCGGACAATGTGTAAGGTAAAATTCTATTTTTTCTGAATGTAGGGCCCCCACTGTCAGTTGTACTGGGGGTGTGCGGTGAGTAATTACCCCATTGGAAAGCGGACCACCATCCAAGCCGTGCATGGTGATACGTTTATCCAAAGGTATCTGCGGAACGCCTAAAGCCTTAGCCCAACCTAAATCCATAAAATTTCCTGCAGCTCCACTGTCGATGAAGGCCGACACCAACGAACTGAGGCTACCAAAGGAAATCTTTACAGGAACTAATAAAGAATAATTAGAGGAGATTAACTGCAGACCCAAGTGAACCCCCTCACAATTCACTTGGTCAGAGCGTTTCCCAGCTTATTCGGGCAACCACGTGCGATATGTCCCTTGCCACCACAATACAAACAAAGACCAGAATTTAACCTTCTGGTTCTTTCCTCTGGGGACAGCCGGGAGAGACCCATTTGCATGGGCTCCTCGACGTCCTCAGGGAAAGTATACACACATGCACTAGGCCTAAAAGTTGTTACTCTTTCAGCCCTCCGCTCTCGGAGACGACGATCAATTTTAATAGCGAGCTCCATGAGTTTGTCTAGAGTCTCAGGAGCTGGGTACTGAAGGAGACTGTCTTTAATAACTTCAGACAAACCGAGGCGAAACTGACTGCGCAGGGCCGGGTCATTCCAGCCACAGTCGTTCGACCAACGGCGAAACTCGGTACAATACGCCTCTGCAGGATTTTTACCTTGCTTAAGGGCATGCAGGTGGCTCTCAGCAGATGCTTCTCTATCTGGGTCGTCATATAAAAGGCCTAAGGATTTAAAAAAGGCGTCTACTGATAACAAGGCAGCATCATCTGCTCTTAGCCCAAAAGCCCAGGTCTGTGGATCACCTTGGAGTAAAGACATCACAATCCCGACCCGTTGAGACTCAGTACCAGAGGAACGGGGCCTTAAACGAAAATAAAGTTTACAAGCTTCCTTAAAATTAAAGAAATCTTTTCGGTTACCCGAAAAACGGTCAGGTAAATGCATTTTTGGTTCTGGAACCATACTCGGGGAGGCTCGCAAAAGATCTTCCTGCGATCTCACCCGAAGAGTAAGGTCCTGAACCATCTGAGTTAATTCCTGAATCTGGTTGACCAAAAGCTGACTGAAATTTGGCCCTAAAACTGCCGGATTCATGAGGCCGAATTTCTAGGCCCACCAATACAAAGGAAAAAGAATTATACCCCTTTTTGTGGGCCGGTGATAATGTTACGATCCTGATGCTCAGGACAGGGGAGATCTTATGCAGTGAGTCCAGAGCACCAGGACGTGATGCTGGGATAGGGAAATGAATGGAAATAGCCCCTAGCACCCTACCTCCGTTGTCTTACCCGTGTTGTCAATTCACGCCTGAACAACTATGGTTTCTTGGGCCCACGGCAGCCGCGTTTGAAGGGCGGATTAGGCCTGCCCAACTCCGATGCCCCCAGGTCTTAAAGAGAGACAAAGCGTGAACGGAGACGGGGTAATAACAAGGGGACCTCTAACTGAAACAACCAAGCTAGGGGCTACTAACTACCTGAAAACTAAACGTATGTGCGGCACGCCGCCAAAGGAAAAGAACTACAAAGGATACCACTGTCCACTCCCCCACATGGCACCGCCGAGTTCCAGGGAGGACAGTGAAAGCGGAAACCTCCGCAAAAGCACCAACTCAAAGAAACACAAATACTAAGCGGCCTAGGCCGCAACACGCGGCAGAAGCCGCTACTCACGAAACCGGGCGAGAACCCCAGATGACAGTAACAGGTTCACAAGGACCAGAAGGATTCCCAGGACCGGCTTCAGAACTTCAGAATACAAGAGGGCAGGGAGCAGGATCGACCAGATGCAGCTGACCAGGAACAAACTTCTACAAGGCAGGAACAGCATACAGGAAGCTATCACCGGCGTTTGTGTGAGACACTGAGGAGGTATATAACAGGGAACCCACCAATGGCAGTACAGAGCCTAATTGATAAATGTCGTGCAGCTGCCTTGCTGCACGACCAGGGGAGAACAGGTGAGTAATCTTATGGCAACGGGGAAAGCAGTCCACCTGTGGCGTCCCCGTTGCCATGGACCCGGCGGCCCTGCACGCACGGCGTCCTAGCGTTGCCAGGGACCAGGAGGCTATCGTGCGCACAGCGTCCCGGCGTTGCTAGGTGCCGTGCGGAAGCAGGGAGAGAGAGAGGCGCGGCGGCCGTGACCGCTGCTCTGTCAGGGCTCGGCCGAACACCGCCGCGCCTAACACCAACGACAGTTCAAATTCATACGTAGTGAACCTATGTACATGTTTTAACACTGTCCACCATGTTTATCACTGCACACTGCCCACCACCACCCATATTCCTTAGAGCACATGTGCATTCTGTATTTATATGTGTCCCATTGCTGGATCAAAGTGGGTTTAACCTGTTGATTCCCATCTTGATTACCCGCCACTGTACCGCTATTGTGTCCCATTGTTAACTGCTGTCCCAAAGTGGGTTTAACCTGTTGATGCCCATCTTGATTACCAGCCACTGTACCCCTATTGTGTCCCATTGATTACTGCTGTTCCAAAGTCGGTTTAACCTGTTGATGCCCATCTTGATTACCCGCCACTGTACCCCTATTGTGTCCTATTGTTAACTGCTGTCCCAAAGTGGGTTTAACCTGTTGATGCCCATCTTGATTACCCACCACTGTACCCCAATTGTGTCCCATTGCTTACTGCTGTCCCAAAGTGAGTTTAAACTGTTTATGCTTAATGATGACACATTGCTTTCCAAACCAACTTTATTTCTATAAAAAATGTAAACCATAAAAAAACATTTTAAAACCCTAAGAAAACAACACTAAATAAACATAAATAAAAACACATATCCATAACCATTACTAAAACAAAATGTTAAACTTTTTTTTATCCTTTGTTTTGTCCTTAGATATGTCTTTAGACAAGAACCTTGATTTTATTAGAGGCTTCATAGAACTTTGGTGTCTTTGGAAGGCAAAGTCCAAGGACGGGCCATCTTTGCTGCATAAGAAGTATGATGTCCCTACCATAAGGGGAAATCCATATCTCAATTGTATGTATGTAAATGCTAGAAGCCATACAGGTAAAAAGGACGTTCTAGAAATCCTTGCAGCAAGCAAGGAATATGATATTATAGGCATTACTGAAACCTGGTGGGACAAATCTCACGATTGGACAGTCAATCTAGAAGGTTATACACTGTACAGGAGAGACAGACTAAATAAACACGGTGGAGGGGTATGTCTTTACGTAAAGCCGTTTCTAACACCTGTTATACGGGAAGATATTCACGAAGGGACTGTAAATACTATTGAGACATTATGGGTAGAAATTGCATGCGGGGGTAAAGGGAAAAAAAAGTTATTATTGGGGTTATGCTACAGGCCGACTGGTATTAATGTGTCTGATGAGAAATTGTTACTAAATCAAATTGAAAGAGCAGCAGGAGTAGGAGACATAGTAGTGATGGGAGACTTTAACTATCCCGAGATAAACTGGAAAATCAATTCATGTGATACTGCTAGGGGCAATATGTTTTTAAACAAGCTAAATGATAATTACTTTGTTCAATTAATCGAGGAACCAACTAGGTATAATGCAATCTTAGATCTGGTATTAACTAACAATGGGGAATTGGTATCAAATATTGAAGAAAGGGAGCCCATAGGAAACAACGACCACAATATGGTCACAATCAATATCAGTTTTCATAAGCAGTCCTATACTGGCTCAACTAGGACTTTAGCAAAGCCAACTTTGACATGATGAAGGAAGCGTTAAGGGACATTGAATGGGAAATTCTGTTGCAAGAAAAAAATACAACAGAGAAATGGGATGTATTAAAATCACTGCTAATTAAAAATACTCGTAAATTTATTCCCACCAGCAGTAAAAAAAGGTATAAAAATCCCAAACCAATGTGGTTTAACAGAACTATAAAAGAATAAATGGACAAAAAAAGACGAGCATTTAAAAAATACAAATCTGAGGGGGATGCCGTGTCATTTCAGTACTATAAGGATTGTAACAAAATACGCAACAAAGGAATAAGAGCAGCTAAAGTTGAAACTGAAAAACAAGTAGCAAAGGAAAGCAAAGTGAATCCCCAAAATTTTTTTAAGTACATCAACAGCAAGAGACTAAAGAAGGTGAGTAAAGGCCCTTTAAAGGACAAGATGGGAGTCTTAATAAAAAATGATAATGACATAGCAAACAAACTAAACAAGTTTTTGTATGTTGTATTTACCAGAGAGGACCAAATGCTGGGTCTAACACAAAATCTCAACAAAGATAATGTCCCACTGCTAAATGCTTATTTATGTGAGGAGGTAGTCTGTGACCGATTAAAAAAATTAAAGATTAATAAGTCACCTGGTCCTGATGGAATTCCCCCGAAGGTTCTTATGGAGCTGCACACTGAACTAGCAAGACCACTATTTTTGATCTTCATGGATTCAGTTAAATCGGGTATGGTTCCCAAAGACTGGCGTATAGCGGAGGTAGTGCTGATATTCAAAAAAGGGAGCAAAGCTGAACCGGGTAATTATAGACCAGTTAGTCTTACATCTATAGTGGGGAAAATATTGGAAGGTATTCTAAGGGACAGTATTCAAAAGTTCCTTGAAGCTAATAAGGTCATTAAAAGGAACCAACATGGATTTGTAGGGTCTGGGATTCCAGGTTGACAACAAAAAGGTCAACACACCTTAGGTCGATGCCAATTGGTCGACACGCCTTAGGTCGACGTGGACAAAAGGTGGACATGAACAAGGTCGACATGAGTTTTTTATGTTTTTTTGTGTTGTTTTCTTCGTAGAGTGACCGGGAACCCCAGTTAGTGCACCGTGTCCCCTCGCATGGCTCGCTTTGCTCGCCATGCTTCGGGCAAGGTACCTCGCTTTGCTCGGCACAGATTACCGTTCCAATCGAAGTCCACGTGGATCGTTAAGTATGAAAAGGTTCCAAAAAAGAAAAAATTGTGAAAAATTCATGTTGACCTTTTTCCATGTCGACCTTGTTCATGTCGACCTTTTGTACATGTCGACCTTTTGTCCATGTTGACATAAGGTGTGTCAACCAATTGGCGTTGACCTAAGGTGTGTCGACCTTTTTGTTGTCGACCTAGAGTCCGGATATCGGATTTTTGAAGGACAGATCATGTCAAACCAACTTGCTTGGCTTTTATGAAACAGTAAGTGCGAACCTTGATCAGGGTAAGGAGGTGGATATAATCTTTTTAAACTTTACCAAAGTGTTCAACACAGTACCACACATGCGACTTATCTATAAGCTACATGAAATAGGGCTAGGGAGCACAATATGTACTTGGGTCAGTAGTTGGTTAGATAATAGGGAACAGCGTGTTGTGATCAATGGATCATTTTCAATTGGACTAAAGTGCTAAGTGGTGTGCCACAAGGGTCTGTACTTGGACCACTTTTGTTCAACATTTTCATCAACGACCTAACAGTAGGTCTTGAGAGCATGGTGTCAATTTTCGCAGACAATACCAAATTGTGTAAGGTTAAAAATACAGAGGGGGATGCTGAGTCTCTTCAGAACGACTTAATTAAACTGGAAGCATGGGCAGCAAAATGGAGAATGAGATTCAACACAGACAAGTGTAAAGTAATGCACTGTGGTGGTAAGACCAAAAATAACACCTACATACTAAATGGGGTAATATTAGGGGATTCTGTACTGGAAATAGACTTAGGGGTTCACATAGATAACAAATTAAGCAGCAGTACCCAAATTAGGAGTACAGCAAAGAAGGCTAATAAGATATTAGCATGCATAAAAAGGGGAATTGATGCAAGGGACGAGAATATTATACTCCCATTATATAAATCACTAGTGAGGCCACATCTTGAATACAGTGTGCAATTTTGGGCACCATATTACAAAAAGGATATCCTGGAGCTAGAAAAGGTTCAGAGGCGGGCGACCAAACTAATTTAGGGCATGGAGACACTGGAATACGAGAAAAGGCTTGCAAGGCTAGGCATGTTTACATTGGAAAAGAGGAGACTAAGAGGGAACATGATCATCATCTACAAATATATAAGGGGTCAATACACAGAGCTTGCGAGGGACCTGTTTGTTTTCAATAAGATCAGCACAGAGGACATGTGGTCACTCGCTTAGGTTAGAGGAGAGGCGTTTCCGCACATTGAGGTGAAAAGGTTTTTTCACAGTACGGACAATACGTGTTTGGAATTCCCTGCCTGAGAGAGTAGTAATGGCGGACTCAGTCAACACCTTTAAGAATGGGTTAGATAAATTCCTATTGGATAAAGATATTCAGGGTTATGGTGTGTAGTCACACATTATAGTTAATATAACTAGTCCTAACATAAAAATAACTAGTCCTAAAATAAAACTGCATAAGAGACCACAAACAGGTTGAACTCAATGGACAATTGTTTTTTTTCAACCTTAGTTACTATGTTACTATGTTACTATGACTATGCAAACAAGAACAAGCATCTTGCGCACAATGAAGATCTGGTCGAGTTCTGTAAGCCATATTATGCGGCCGCCAATGTTGAGTGTGTGAAAAAGAAGTGGCAGAACTTGCGAACCATTTTCATCAAAGAGCACAAAAAGATGGAGGACTCAATGCGGTCCGGTGCAGGCACAGACGATGTGCACAAGCCTAGTCTTTGGTATTTTAACCTGATGACATTCCTTGTCGAAAATGAGCCAGTAAGAGATGGATTCTCCCTTTCTCCCATGGCCTGACAAAGGGGAGTCTGAAGTGGTTGAAGCGTCACAGGCCACATCTGTAAGTATACTATCATTGCCATTTTCATTTTTAAAATGTCCGCACCAGTCCGCTTCACTCACACTCCACTCCAGATTACATAATGGCCTTCTCCTGCCTGTGGACTGCACCTACTTCATTAAAATAGGCGAGGTACTCTTCTCTGACCTGGTTTGCTCGTGTAGTCCCCAAGGAGAGAAGAGGAGATACTTTACACCTTTAAGTATGGGTTAGATAAATTCCTAATGGATAAGGATATCCAGGGGTATGGTGCATAGTCATGCATTATAGTTACTATAAATAGGGATAAAATGCAAAGGCTGACAGCAGCATCAGTCAGAAATTTTAGTCAACTCATCATGCATAGGAGACCACAAATAGGTTGAACTTGATGGACAATTGTCTTTTTTCAACCTCAGATACTATGTTACTATGTTACTTGCAGGGACGACAATGGTGTAAACTCCTCCAGTTGGTTTGGCTCCTCCGGTGCTGCTGTGCCCAATGTCCTATGCTGGCTGGCTTTCCTGTGCAAAAAGTTATGGAGAACACAGCATGCAGTCACCACCCAGTCTATTTTTTCTACATGGAGGTTGATAGCCAAAAGCAAAATGCGGAAGCGGTTGGACAATGGCCCTCATTCCGAGTTGTTCGCTCGCTAGCCGCTTTTCGCAGCAGTACACACGCTAAGCCGCCGCCCTCTGGGAGTGTATCTTAGCTTAGCAGAATTGCGAACGAAAGATTAGCAAAATTGCGAATAGACATTTCTTAGCAGTTTCTGAGTAGCTCGACACTTACTCTGCCAGTGGGATCAGTTCAGTCAGTTTCGTTCCTGGTTTGACGTCACAAACACACCTAGCGTTCGCCCAGACACTCCCCCGTTTCTCTAGCCACTCCTGCGTTTTTCCCAGAAACGGCAGCGTTTTTTCACACACACCCATAAAACGGCCAGTTTCCGCCCAGAAACACCCACTTCCTGTCAATCACACTCCGATCACCAGAACGAAGAAAAAAACCTCGTAATGCTGTGATTAAAATACCAAACTTCTTAGCAAATTTACTTGACGCAGCCGCAGTGCGAACATTGCGCATGCGCAGTTAGCGGAAAATCACACCGATGCGAAGGAAAATAACGAGCGAACAACTCGGAATGAGGGCCAATATTCCAAAAGCGTTTTCCACAATACGGCGTGCCCTGGATAGCCTATAATTGTAAATCCTCTTCTCATGTTTTCTTGGAGTGTGAAGGCCTCATCCACCATGAAAACAAAATTTAGCCCGTGCCTCTTTTCCCTCTTCGAAGGCAAATTTATAGTGTTTGTGGTGAGTCTTTTGTAGAAGGCAGTATTCTTCAGGGAGCCACCGTCCGAGGCCCGACCATTTTTTCCAACATCTATAAAGATAAACTCGTAGTTTACCACCGCCATCAATATGATGCTGAAGTACCCCTTGACAGGAGGGATAATGCAGACGTGTTTACCATCAATGGCCCACAGCAATTAGGGAAATGCCACCTGGTTTCAAATTGCTCTGCGATGCCCTGCCACTCTTCTACACTTGCAGGGAACTAGAAAAAAAATAGAATAAAAATGATTAGCACAGGTTAAATGTTTATGTTTTTGACCCACAGATTTCCACTTCCGAGCACGATGTGACTAGCACCCCAGACCTCAGCCTTCTTGAAGACCCTAAGGACTCATTCCAAGTGCCACCAACACCACAAAAAAGCACTACACCTCAGCCTCCAGCCACCCTTCCCCAAGGTGCATGGAAGAAAGGCAGGAAGAGAAAGCACACCCAGGAGGAGGAGGAGGAGGAGGCCCTGTGCTTTTAGCAGGTTAAAAGGGCATTGTTAAACTTCCCCCAACTGGTTTGACCATCCATACGCCCTGCCGCTCTTGATCAAGTGGACCACTTCGAGGGACTGGCCAATGAAATGGTCTTTCTGCTGAGGAGAGGCCATTTAGATGATGACACAGTGATTGGTCACTGTTGTACTACCCTCTCTGCTTATCCCACCCAACTCCAGCCTATTCCTCCCACCCAACTCCAGCCTATTCCTCCCACCCAACTCCAGCCTATTCTTCCCACCCAACTCCAGCCTATTCCTCCAACCCAACTCCAGGCTATTGCTCACACCAAACCCCATGCTATTCCTCCCACCCAAGCCCAGCCTACACCCCCATACACCTATTCTTTTGCTATTTATACAACTATGCTGGAGACAGAAGATGACGACGATGTGCCCAATTACTGTATTCTGACTTTTAGATTAGTTTTGTTTTTTTACTTTTTAATTACCAATAAATATGGTGCTATATGGTGCTTTGGATGCAGACTTTTGGTGGAGGATACACACATGCTACAAGTACATAGTCATGCGGCTGGGACCATTGATTCTACACTTACAGAATATGTATATTCTCCCGTTCAAATCTTCAGCCGAAACACCATATATCCCACAGAATATATATACTGCACCATATTTTTTGTGAATTAGAGGGATTGGGTAAAAACCAGACAGAGCCAGATCCCCGAATGCCAGACCATACTGAACCCCCACACTAATCTTTGCCACTTTTGCGAAAAACTACTGCAGGTTCCCATCCGTGGGGTGTCTTTGCCTGGGGGGGTTTATGTGACAGCAGTCATCGGGGACAATGGGAGGGAGAGATTACAACTGTTCTGCATGATCCAGGGATGTTTATAAAAACCAGAACAACCTAGACAATACAGAGATGCTGTAATCTCTCTCTCCCTGTGTTCCGCAATGACCGCTGACATATACACCTCACCAGGCTAGAGACCCCACAGATCGGGAGGTATTGCGATGTGCTGTACTATCTCCAAAATAGCTGGGATCGCTGCACGGATCTGCTCCGGTGTGGCGTAGGGGGCTCCAGACGGTTCTGGCTTTTACCCAATCCCTCTGATATTAAAGTTTATAAGGGTGTATTTAAGCTTGTTG
Source organism: Pseudophryne corroboree (assembly GCF_028390025.1). NCBI lineage: Eukaryota > Metazoa > Chordata > Amphibia > Anura > Myobatrachidae > Pseudophryne > Pseudophryne corroboree. Next base: position 741,072,425 of record NC_086445.1, read on the forward strand.
AAAGCTATGTTAGCTTCACTGAAAATATATGCCATGTTGGCAAACAAACTGCACTTTTTACCTTACAATTGTATGCTACTTTAGAAAATAATGTTACTACTTAAGCAATGTTGGCTACACTGAAAATATATGCCATGTTGGCATTTGTACTGCACTCTTTCTGTTTTGGCTTAATATTAAAATGTTTTTTCTTACGATAAAATTTTTTACTACTCAAATAAACTAGTGTGTCATGTTGTTCTTTTACATTGAAATACTGTTTCTGAAGCACCTTCACGATGGCCTTGCAGGTGTCAGGAATGATCCGCCCTAAAGTTTGAGCAGAGATGAGGGTCTCAAACTTTAGATCTTCCAGTGAACGGTCGGTAGCCAGATACCTCAAAGTAGCCATCAGTCTCTCCTTAGGCGATATGGCCCTCCGCATCTTGGTATCCTGCCATTGAATATAGGGAGTCACCAGGGCCAGTATCTACTGGAATGTATCATCATCCATACACAAGTAGTTATGATAGTCCTCTGGTTTGTTCTCCTTCATTTCAGTCAGGAGAGACATGTGAGAGAGAGTGTCCCTCTTCTTCAGCCAGTCCTTTGTCCAGCAGAACATTGCCCTCCTCCTATTCTGAGCCCTGTCACTTCTTTCCTTCAGAAAGCCATAGGATAGCAGGAGTTTATAGCGATAGGGATCCATCACAGAATCAGGGACGTGCGGTGAGCTAAATGGCTCAGGAGGCACTGTCTAGCACCAGAGCCAGAATTACACGCAATATATGAGCCAAATGGTGCATGGGGGCATTATACACAGGTGCAGAGGTATAAACTCCTTGAAATTCGGTGAGTTTTGATCAGAGATAAGATTGGCAGGTGAGGCACTGCCTCCCCAGCCATAGACTTTTTACTCCAGAGTTTTGGTTATAAAAATTATTAGAATAATGCAATGAAGATATTTCTAACATATTGTTTGTATTTATCGTATACTTTATACTTTAAAAACTCTGGTACAAACGTAAGTATAACAGGAAAAGCTCTGCCTCACCTGCCTCACCCCACCGCCTCACCCCACCGCACGTCACTGCACAGAATAAGATATAACACTTTGTTCAGACAAGCCAAACAAAGCATTGCACAGTTGGGATGTGGAATGCACAGTAGGTGTAAACCAGCCTCACTAATCACAAAGCAGAGATGAGGTCTGAGTTCAGCGGCCGTGCAGGATGCTGACCGAACTCTAATTTTTTATTAAAGGCGCAATCATTTACAAGGCATGATTTATCCGGCATCCCGCATGTCCACCTAACTCAGACTTTATTATATTCCCGCCCAGGTGAATTGCAAAAATGGCACACAAAATCTGCATTTGGCACAGGTTATGCATCACCTGTAGACACTTTCCTTAGGCCACTGACATTGCTGTAGCTGCAAGTATCAGAGGCAACATCTTTGGCCAATGACAATGTCAGTTATCAGCTACTATAAGTAAACTACATTAAAAATAATTTTATTATAATAATATTTATACAGGGCATGGCTATTAAATAAAGAGACTGTTCTTAAAATTAAACCATACTGCATGAGTTAAAAGGAATTGGGGGAACATTGACCTTGAACTATCCCAAAACGGTTTTACAACTTTCTCCCCTCTCACACAGATAGTTTGCTTTCACACAGCATTCAAATAAGTTGTGTTTTTCCAAAGTGTCATATAAATGCTTAGATCAAAATGAGGGCAATGTGGTTATCACGTGCACATGTGTTTGAGTGGCACAAAATATTTAGTGATGGCCATGAGGATGTTGAAGATGATTAATTTCCCAAAACGCCTTTCACATCAAAAACAAATGAAAATGTGGAAAAAATGAGAAAATTGTTCGAATTGACCTCTGATTCAGCATCCGAATGATATCAGAAATGGTAAACATTGACAGAGAAACTGCTGTTTGTGCTAAGATGGTTCCAAGGCTTTTCACTGCTGAGAAGAAAGAAATGTGAAAAGCGAATTTGTACAGACATTTGGGAACAAATTCAAGTAGCGTTGCATATTTTAGATAAAGTTACTACCTTTGATGAAACCTAGATCTTCCAGTATGATTTTGAGCCAAATGGCAGTCCATGCGCTTGAAAACTCCATCATCAGCAAGAATAAAGAAAGCACATCAAAGCAAATCCAAATTCAAAGCCAGTTAATTGTTTTATTTGATATCAAGGGTGTTATTTTGGCAGACTGGGTACCAGAAGGAGCAACAGTTAATCAACATTACTATAAAAATGTTCTAGAAACTTTGCCGGAAATAATCAGAAAAAACAAGGCCAGAGTTGAGGAAAAATGGATTCATCTTCCATCGAGACAATGTACTCTCTCTGGGAAGCAGTTTCTGGCCAATAATGAGATTGCAGTGCTAGAACTCCCTCCATACTCGCCAGACCTAGCACCACAGAACTTCTTTCTTTTCCCTAAAGTCAATACTGGGGGAGATACTGGGCCTAAAGGGGGGTACTGATGGGGAGATGTGTGCTTAGCGATCTTTCCACAGACCGCTCAGCACACATCTCTCCCCCCGCTCAGCACAGAACGATGTGCTGAGCGAGGGGATGGACGGACGGGGGGCCGCTCACTTCACACAGCGTTGAAGTGAGTGACCCGCTAGATTGAGCCGGCGATAGAGATGTGTGGGGCCGCGCATCACTATCGCTGGGGGCATACACACAGCAGATCCTTGCTTAAAATCTAAGCAATCTAGTCAGATTGCTTAGATTTTAAACACTGATCTCTCTGAGTGTACCCCCCTTAATTTAAGGTTGAACGCATATATATCAGCAAATTAAAGTGACTTGCACAGTGTGCGCAGCTCTATACCTGCCCAGAATCTGCATTGACTTTTTCTGTATTTTAAGGTTGTCTATCTGCAGATATGTGTATGCACAGCCCTGGACCCAGAGACATACTCCCACTATATGCCCCTGTTACACGCTCAGATTTGTAACCTGGCGGAGACTGCCCACAGACATTGTTTAATTGAGGGGTTGTTTTTATGTGCAAGTATGCTGAATAATTTAGTGGAGGTGATTTTTACGGTATTCCGTACACAAATATAGCGGCGGACATGTGCCGTGCAAATTTTGCGCATGCGTAGTATATCGATTATCGGTAACTGCAAATGCATTTGCATTCAACCTTGAATTAGGCCCACTGTACAAAATACAAGAAGAATCACTGGTTCTGCAAACTGTTAAATTGTTCTTCCTATCCATGAAAGTACCAAGTGAGAGTGTGATGTCTTGGAGTAATCCTTGACTCCTCCCTCTCCTTCAAACCACACATTCAGTACCTCTCACAAACCTGCCGTTTCAATCTCAAAAACATCTCCAGGATCAGACCCTTTCTTACCCAGGACGCTACTAAAACCCCCATCCACTCACTGGTCAACTCCAGATTGGACTACTGCAATCTCCTCCTATCTGGCCTCCCTCAAAAATGCCTCTCTCCACTTCAATATATCCTCAATGCTGCGGCCCGTCTCATCTTCCTCACCAAACGTACTACATCCACATCCCCACTCTCGCAGGACCTTCACTGGCTACCCTTCCCATTCAGAATCCAATTCAAGCTTCTCACCTACAAAGCCCTTACCTACTCTTCTCCGTCTTACATCTCTGCCCTTATCTCTCTTTACATTCCCACCCATCCTCTTCGCTCTGCTAATGCATGCCGTCTCTCCTGCCAACTGATTACCTCCTCCCACTCCTATCTACAAGATTTTGCACGTGATGCTCCCTATTCTCTACCTCTCCCCATTCGACTCTTTACCTCTCTACAAAACTTCAAACGGGCTCTCAAGACCCACTTCGTCACCAAACCCAGCCAACTCTCCTCCTAACTCTCACTGTCTACCCCTTCTGTGTCACTCCGGTCTGTTAGCCCTTCACCTTTCAGATTGTAAGCTCGCAAGAGCAGGGACTTCTTTCTTCATGTGCCTTTCCTTTTCTTACTTATAATATCTTATACTCCATATTCCCTTTGATGGCACCTAACCCCTAGTTTTCTATACCTGTCCTATATTGTCTTGAACTGTAAGTGCTGTTTTCTTGTTTGCTCATTTGATTGTGTACTGTGTAATGGGCGCTGCGGATCCCCTGTGACGCCATATAATTAAAGGATAATAATAATAATAATAATAATAATAATAATAATAATCTTGTGCTCATTACATGGATTACAATGCCTGGAGTAAGCAATACTTGAGACTACTGTATAACATGTTTGGGAGATACAAAGCATGAAATAAAATATACAAACAAGATATACAGTACATAAAGGGCATGATTTAGAGCCACATGCAATCCACAGGTAGTGCTGATGATCACATAGTTGAGCGATTGTGTGCTGTGCATTTTTTAACTGTGTATGCGCAAAGATTTCTGGAAATGCCAACAGAGATGCGCACCCACAAGCATAGAACTCCGCAGGAAAAAGAGAAACTGTACATGCCATAGAGCTTGTGATAATCTCCATGGTGCGACAGATAGTGGCTTATATGGAAGCACCAATCAATTGTACAGCAAGTATGGATGCCAAAAGTGGGTGTCTCAGTACTTGTACATTCGGCTGCTTGGATTTACATATAGGGGAAGGAGTTTCCTGGTCGTTTGCATAAAGTCACAGGCGTGTGACCTCCACTAGACACAACTATGGGCGCTTTTGTGTGCAGCTCAGAATCAGGCCAGAATCAACATTTCCATAGCTACGTGATCCTATCAAAGGTATTACCAGGTGAGACAGCCATCTGTGTGCACTACAAACTATTACAATGGGCAAGATAAGATATTATGCACCGGATCAGAATACCTTAATTAGTGATGTGCACCGGAAATTTTTCGGGTTTTGTGTTTTGGTTTTGGATTCGGTTCCACGGCCGTGTTTTGGATTCGGACGCGTTTTGGCAAAACCTCCCTGAAAAATTTTTCTCGGATTCGGGTGTGTTTTGGATTCGGGTGTTTTTTTACAAAAAGTTTACGCTTCTCATCAGACGCTTTCAATTTTGATTTTTGGGTCATTTTACTGAACTTTTGTTTTTTGGATTTTACATGCTCTCAACTTTGACATTGGGCATCGGCCTTAGCAGACGACGTTGATGGCATTTCATCGTCTCGGCCATGACTAGTGGCAGCAGCTTCAGCACGAGGTGGAAGTGGATCTTGATCTTTTCCTATTTTACCCTCCACATTTTTGTTCTCCATTTTTTAATGTGTGGAATTATATGCCAGTAATATATCAATAGCAATGGCCTACTACTATACATACTGCGCAAAACTGAAATGCACCACAGGTATGGATGGATAGTATACTTGACGACACAGAGGTAGGTAGAGCAGTGGCCTACTGTACCGTACTGCTATATAGTATATACTGGTGGTCAGCAATCTGGGCAAAACTGAAATGCACCACAGGTATGGATAGATAGTATACTTGACGATACAGAGGTAGGTAGAGCAGTGGCCTACTGTACCGTACTGCTATATATTATATACTGGTGGTCAGCAAACTGTGCAAAACTGAAATGCACCACAGGTATGGATGGATAGTAGACTTGACGACACAGAGGTAGGTAGAGCAGTGGCCTACTGTACCGTACTGCTATATATTATATACTGGTGGTCAGCAAACTGTGCAAAACTGAAATGCACCACAGGTATGGATGGATAGTATACTTGACGACACAGAGGTAGGTAGAGCAGTGGCCTACTATACCGTACTGCTATATATTATATACTGGTGGTCAGCAAACTGTGCAAAACTGAAATGCACCACATGTATGGATGGATAGTATACTTGACGACACAGAGGTAGGTAGAGCAGTGGCCTACTGTACCGTACTGCTATATAGCATATACTGGTGGTCAGCAAACTGTGCAAAACTGAAATGCACCACAGGTATGGATGGATAGTATACTTGACGATACAGAGGTAGGTAGAGCAGTGGCCTACTGTACCGTACTGCTATATAGTATATACTGGTGGTCAGCAAGCTGTGCAAAACTGAAATGCACCACAGGTATGGATGGATAGTATACTTGACGACACAGAGGTAGGTAGAGCAGTGGACTACTATACCGTACTGCTATATATATAGTAGTGATGAGCGGGTTCGGATCCTCGGAATCCGACCCGCCCGAACTTCACCTTTTTTTTACACGGGTCCGAGCGACTCGGTTCCTCCCGCCTTGCTCGGTTAACCCGAGCGCGCCCGAACGTCATCATCCCGCTGTCGGATTCTCGCGAGACTCGGATTCTATATAAGGAGCCGCGCGTCGCCGCCATTTTTACACGTGCATTGAGATTGATAGGGAGAGGACGTGGCTGGCGTCCTCTCCGTTATAGTAGAACACAGAGTGACTTAGTTAGTTATAATTGTGGGGAGGATTGGGGACGGGGAGCAGCTGTTAGGGAGTACAGTGCAGGGTTTTGATTATACCACCAGTGAGTTTAATCCTTTGTTTCTCTGCCTGAAAAAAACGCTCCGACCACCATATCTGTGCTCACTCAGTGTGCTGCACTGCTGCATGATATATCTGTGCTGAGTGCACTGCTCTGCTCACACTGCCTAATTGTGGGGACTGGGGAGCAGTTATAGCAGGAGTACAGTGCACAGTTTTGCTGACAGTGACCACCAGTCCAGTATACGTTTGTCTGCCTGAAAAACACTCCTGTGTTTTTTTTTTTCTTCATACTAGTTTAGCAGTCTGCTGACAGTGTCCACCAGGTCCGTTATACAGTATATTATATATATAAGCAGCAGTACGGTAGGCCACGGCTGTACCTACCTCTGTGTCGTCACTCGTCGTCCATAAGTAATATAATACTATACTATGCATCCATCTACATTGTATACCTGTGGTGTTTTTTTTTTCTTCATACTAGTTTAGCAGTCTGCTGACAGTGTCCACCAGGTCCGTTATACAGTATATTATATATATAAGCAGCAGTACGGTAGGCCACGGCTGTACCTACCTCTGTGTCGTCACTCGTCGTCCATAAGTAATATAATACTATACTATCCACCCATCTACATTGTATTCCTGTGTTGTTGTATTTTTCTTCAAACTAGTTTAGCAGTCTGCTGACAGTGTCCACCAGGTCCGTTATACAGTATATTATATATATAAGCAGCAGTACGGTAGGCCACGGCTGTACCTACCTCTGTGTCGTCACTCGTCGTCCATAAGTAATATAATACTATACTATCCACCCATCTACATTGTATACCTGTGGTGGCTTTTAGTTGTGCGCAAAATATGGAGAACAAAAATGTGGAGGTTAAAAAAATAGGGAAAGATCAAGATCCACTTCCACCTCGTGCTGAAGCTGCTGCCACTAGTCATGGCCGAGACGATGAAATGCCATCAACGTCGTCTGCCAAGGCCGATGCCCAATGTCATAGTACAGAGCATGTAAAATCCAAAACACAAAAGATCAGTAAAAAAATGACCCAAAAATCAAAATTAAAAGCGTCTGAGGAGAAGCGTAAACTTGCCAATATGCCATTTACGACACGGAGTGGCAAGGAACGGCTGAGGCCCTGGCCTATGTTCATGGCTAGTGGTTCAGCTTCACATGAGGATGGAAGTACTCATCCTCTCGCTAGAAAAAAGAAAAGACTTGCGGCAAAAGCACAGCAAAGAACTGTGCGTTCTTCGAAATCCCAAATCCCAAAGGAGAGTCCAATTGTGTCGGTTGCGATGCCTGACCTTCCCAACACTGGACTGGAAGAGCTTGCGCCTTCCACCATTTGCACGCCCCCTGCAAGTGTTGAAAGGAGCACCCGCAGTCCAGTTCCTGATAGTGAAATTGAAGATGTCAGTGTTGAAGTACACCAGGATGAGGATATGGGTGTTGCTGGCGCTGGGGAGGAAATTGACAAGGAGGATTCTGATGGTGAGGTGGTTTGTTTAAGTAAGGCACCCGGGGAGACACCTGTTGTCCGTGGGAGGAATATGGCCATTGACATGCCTGGTGAAAATACCAAAAAAATCAGCTCTTCAGTGTGGAAGTATTTCAACAGAAATGCGGACAACAGGTGTCAAGCCGTGTGTTGCCTTTGTCAAGCTGTAATAAGTAGGGGTAAGGACGTTAACCACCTCGGAACATCCTCCCTTATACGTCACCTGCAGCGCATTCATAATAAGTCAGTGACAAGTTCAAAAACTTTGGGCGACAGCGGAAGCAGTCCACTGACCAGTAAATCCCTTCCTCTTGTAACCAAGCTCGCGCAAACCACACCATCAACTCCCTCAGTGTCAATTTCCTCCTTACCCAGGAAAGCCAATAGTCCTGCAGGCCATGTCACTGGCAAGTCTGACGAGTCCTCTCCTGCCTGGGATTCCTCCGATGCATCCTTGAGTGTAATGCCTACTGCTGCTGGCGCTGCTGTTGTTGCTGCTGGGAGTCGATCGTCATCCCAGAGGGGAAGTCGGAAGACCACTTGTACTACTTCCAGTAAGCAATTGACTGTCCAACAGTCCTTTGCGAGGAAGATGAAATATCACAGCAGTCATCCTGTTGCAAAGCGGATAACTGAGGCCTTGACAACTATGTTGGTGTTAGACGTGCGTCCGGTATCCGCCGTTAGTTCACAGGGAACTAGACAATTTCTTGAGGTAGTGTGCCCCCGTTACCAAATACCATCTAGGTTCCACTTCTCTAGGCAGGCGATACCGAGAATGTACACGGACGTCAGAAAAAGACTCACCAGTGTCCTAAAAAATGCAGTTGTACCCAATGTCCACTTAACCACGGACATGTGGACAAGTGGAGCAGGGCAGACTCAGGACTATATGACTGTGACAGCCCACTGGGTAGATGTATTGCCTCCCGCTGCAAGAACAGCAGCGGCGGCACCAGTAGCAGCATCTCGCAAACGCCAACTCGTTCCTAGGCAGGCTACGCTTTGTATCACCGCTTTCCAGAATACGCACACAGCTGAAAACCTCTTACGGCAACTGAGGAAGATCATCGCAGAATGGCTTACCCCAATTGACTCTCCTGGGGATTTGTGACATCGGACAACACCAGCAATATTGTGCGTGCATTACATCTGGGCAAATTCCAGCACGTCCCATGTTTTGCACATACCTTGAATTTGGTGGTGCAGAATTATTTAAAAAACGACAGGGGCGTGCAAGAGATGCTGTCGGTGGCCAGAAGAATTGCGGGCCACTTTCGGCGTACAGGCACCGCGTACAGAAGACTGGAGCACCACCAAAAACACCTGAACCTGCCCTGCCATCATCTGAAGCAAGAGGTGGTAACGAGGTGGAATTCAACCCTCTATATGCTTCAGAGGATGGAGGAGCAGCAAAAGGCCATTCAAGCCTATACATCTGGCCACGATATAGGCAAAGGAGGTGGAATGCACCTGTCTCAAGCGCAGTGGAGAATGATTTTAACGTTGTGCAAGGTTCTGCAACCCTTTGAACTTGCCACACGTGAAGTCAGTTCAGACACTGCCAGCCTGAGTCAGGTCATTCCCCTCATCAGGCTTTTGCAGAAGAAGCTGGAGGCATTGAAGGAGGAGCTAAAAACGAGCGATTCCGCTAGGCATGTGGGACTTGTGGATGGAGCCCTTCATTCGCTTAACCAGGATTCACGTGTGGTCAATATGTTGAAATCAGAGCACTACATTTTGGCCACCGTGCTCGATCCTAGATTTAAAACCTACGTTGGATCTCTCTTTCCGGCAGACACAAGTCTGCAGAGGTTCAAAGAACTGCTGGTGAGAAAATTGTCAAGTCAAGCGGAACGCGACCCGTCAACATCTCCTCCTTCACATTCTCCCGCAACTGGGGGTGCGAGGAAAAGGCTACAAATTCCGAGCCCACCCGCTGGCGGTGATGCAGGGCAATCTGGTGCGACTGCTGATGCTGACATCTGGTCCGGACTGAAGGACCTGCCAACGATTACTGACATGTCGTCTACTGTCACTGCATATGATTCTCTCACCATTGAAAGAATGGTGGAGGATTATATGAGTGACCGCATCCAAGTAGGCACGTCAGACAGTCCGTACGTATACTGGCAGGAAAAAGAGGCAATTTGGAGGCCCTTGCAGAAACTGGCTTTATTCTACCTAAGTTGCCCTCCCTCCAGTGTGTACTCCGAAAGAGTGTTTAGTGCCGCCGCTCACCTTGTCAGCAATCGGCGTACGAGGTTACTTCCAGAAAATGTGGAGAAGATGATGTTCATTAAAATGAATTATAATCAATTCCTCCATGGAGACATTCACCAGCAGCAATTGCCTCCAGAAAGTACACGGGGATCTGAGATGGTGGATTCCAGTGGGGACGAATTAATAATCTGTGAGGAGGGGGATGTACACAGTGAAAGGGGTGATGAATCGGACGATGATGATGAGGTGGACATCTTGCCTCTGTAGAGCCAGTTTGTGCAAGGAGAGATTGCTTCTTTTTTGGTGGGGGCCCAAACCAACCAGTCATTTCAGTCACAGTCGTGTGGCAGACCCTGTCGCTGAAATGATGGGTTGGTTAAAGTGTGCATGTCCTGTTTATACAACATAAGGGTGGGTGGGAGGGCCCAAGGACAATTCCATCTTGCACCTCTTTTTTCTTTCATTTTTCTTTGCGTCATGTGCTGTTTTTGGAGTATTTTTTGGAAGGGCCATCCTGCGTGACACTGCAGTGCCACTCCTAGATGGGCCAGGTGTTTGTGTCGGCCACTAGGGTCGCTTAGCTTACTCACACAGCTACCTCATTGCGCCTCTTTTTTTCTTTGCGTCATGTGCTGTTTGGGGAGATTTTTTTGGAAGGGCCATCCTGCCTGACACTGCAGTGCCACTCCTAGATGGGCCAGGTGTTTGTGTCGGCCACTAGGGTCGCTTAGCTTACTCACACAGCTACCTCATTGCGCCTCTTTTTTTCTTTGCGTCATGTGCTGTTTGGGGAGTATTTTTTGGAAGGGCCATCCTGCCTGACACTGCAGTGCCACTCCTAGATGGGCCAGGTGTTTGTGTCGGCCACTAGGGTCGCTTAGCTTACTCACACAGCTACCTCATTGCGCCTCTTTTTTTCTTTGCGTCATGTGCAGTTTGGGGAGTATTTTTTGGAAGGGCCATCCTGCCTGACACTGCAGTGCCACTCCTAGATGGGCCAGGTGTTTGTGTCGGCCACTAGGGTCGCTTAGCTTACTCACACAGCTACCTCATTGCGCCTCTTTTTTTCTTTGCGTCATGTGCTGTTTGGGGAGTATTTTTTGGAAGGGCCATCCTGCCTGACACTGCAGTGCCACTCCTAGATGGGCCAGGTGTTTGTGTCGGCCACTTGTGTCGCTTAGCTTAGCCATCCAGCGACCTCGGTGCAAATTTTAGGACTAAAAATAATATTGTCAGGTGTGAGGTGTTCAGAATAGACTGGAAATGAGTGTAAATTATGGTTATTGAGGTTAATAATACTATGGGATCAAAATGACCCCCAAATTCAATGATTTAAGCTGTTTTTTAGGGTTTTTTGAAAAAAACACCCGTATCCAAAACACACCCGAATCCGACAAAAAAAATTCGGTGAGGATTTGCCAAAACGCGTTCGAACCCAAAACACGGCCGCGGAACCAAACACAAAACCAAAACACAAAACCCGAAAAATTTCCGGTGCACATCACTAATATATAGTTATACTGGTGGTCAGCAAAATTCTGCACTGTCCTCCTACTATATACTACAATGCAGCACAGATGTGGAGCGTTTTTCAGGCAGAGAACATATAATACTGGTGGTCACTGGTCACTGGTCAGCAAAACTCTGCACTGTCCTCCTACTATATAATACTGCTGGTCCCCAGTCCCCACAATAAAGCAATTAGCACACTGAGCACAGATATTTGCAGCACACTGAGCACAGATATTTGCAGCACAATTTGCAGCCCACTGAACATAGAAACTGAGAGGACGCCAGCCACGTCCTCTCACGATCATCTCCAATGCACGAGTGAAAAATGGCGGCGACGCGCGGCTCCTTATATAGAATACGAATCTCGCGAGAATCCGACCGCGGGATGATGACGTTCGGGAGCGCTCGGGTTAACCGAGCAAGGCGGGAGGATCCGAGTCTGCCTCTGACCCGTGTAAAATGGGTGAAGTTCGGGGGGGTTCGGATCCCGAGGATCCGAACCCGCTCATCACTAACCTTAATATAATGCTATTTTACCAGGGAATAAATCTATGTGTTGTGATAAACGCATGACATGATAATTTCCAATATGCCATATTATTGAGTGGGTACACAAGTGCAATCAGGGCCGGCCCGCCCGTGACGCGGGGTACGCGGCTGAGTTAGGCGCCACAGTGAGGAGGGCGCCGGCAGCCAGTAGTTGATCACACCCCCAGCCTACCCGAGAGCCCATACTGCATACCGCCAGCTTAAACTTTGCTGAGTGGGAGGACGATACCCGTGATGCAGCTCCGCCCCCGTGTGTAACCAGCCAATTGAGTTGTTATTGTGGGCGGCGTGACATTATAACGTCACGCCGCACTCCGCACTCGGCCGCCACAGCTGTGAGAGCTGCTCTCTCAGGTGGTGCCGCACTTCCCTTCATTGCACAAGGCGTGCGGCCACCCACCCTTTTGACTGCGGGCGCATGCTGTGCGGCATCCAGGTGCAGCCTCCCGATGCCCCGCAAGCCCTTTTTGTCATCCCAGAAGATGGCAGGCCACCGCGGGTTGTCAGTAGCGGTGGCCGTTCTGCAGTGCATAGAGGGAGCTGGGGGCGGGGCAGTCTGTGGAGGAGACAGCAGCAGTGGGGCCTGGTGCAGAATGTAGCAGCTGGCAGGGAGAGTATGTCCCTGCCTCCAGGAAGTTACCCACATCTGATTGTGAACCGGAGCCCTGACATTCCCCAGTGGGTAAGGAGAGGAGGGGTGCTTGTGCTTGCCATTGACAGCCTTTCCTTCAGCTGCCAGAGCGGGTACAGCCTCCAGGCTTCCTCCATGCAGTCCCTACTGGGGGCATTACTACTGGGGGGCTAAACTACTGGGGGCAACCTACAAGGGGCAAGCTACTGGGGGGCATTACTACAGGGGGGCATTACTACAGGGGACAAGCTACTGGGGGGGCATTACTACTGGGGGCATTACTACAAGGGGGCTAAACTACAAGGGGGCATAACTAACGGGGGCTAACTACTGGGAGCAAATTACATGGGGGATAAACTACAGGGGGCATAGCTGCAGGGGGCATTACCACTGTGGGCTAAACTACATGATGGCTAAACTAATAGGGGCATTATCACTGGGAGGCTAAACTAAAGGGGGGTAAACTACTGGGGTCATAACTGCAGGGGCATTACCACTGGGAGATAATAAAGCCAGCCTGGTCCCAGATCCGCTGCAGCCGCCCTCAGCCTCCTTGCCCGCCCCAAGACCTCGGCACGCCCACAGCCTCCTCCTCCGCAGTATCTCCGAGGCCCACAGCCTCCTCCACCCCACGCCTACCATAGCCTCCTCATCCACCGCACCGCAGACCACTGCCACTGCTAAACAGGTAATCTTACCCTGCTGCCTTTCTCCCTAGTCCCTACTGTATACCCTTGCTGTCCCTCTCTGTCACTTTCCATGTCCCTGCTGTCACTTTCCATGTCCCTGCTGTCACTCTCCCTTTCCCTCTGTCACTCTAAATTGTGAATTTCGGCTCATACTGTTTGCTATAATGTGAATTTTGGCTCATACCGTGTGCTATAATGTAAATTTTGGCTCATACCGTGTGCTATAATGTGAATTTCGGCTCATTCTGAGTGGTGTAATGTGAATTTTGGCTCATACCGTGTGCTATAATGTAAATTTTGGCTCATACCGTGTGCTATAATGTGAATTTTGGCTCATTTTGTGTGCTATAATGTGAATTTCGGCTCATTCTGTGTGCTATAATGTGAATTTCGGCTCATACCGTGTGCTGTAATGTGAATTTCGGCTCATTCTGTGTGCTATAATGTGAACTTAGGCTCATACCGTGTGCTATAATGTGAATTTCAGCTCATACTGTTGTACTATAATGTGAATTTTGGCTCATACCGTGTGCTATAATGTGAATTTCGGCTCATTCTGAGTGGTGTAATGTGATTTTCGGCTCATACCGTGTGCTATAATGTGAATTTCGGCTCATTCTGTGTGGTGTAATGTGAATTTCGGCTCATACTGGGCCTAATTCTGAGTAAATCGCAGCAGCAATTTTGTTAGCAGTTGGGCAAAACCATGTGCAGGAGGGGCAGATATAACATGTGCAGAGAGATTTAGATTTGGGTGGGGTGTATTCAAACTGAATCTAAATTGCAGTGTAAAAATAAAGCAGCCAGTATTTACCCTGCACAGAAACAAAATAACCCACCCAAATCTAACTCTGCAAATGTTATATTTGCCCCCCCCCCCCCCCGCAATGCACATGGTTTTGCCCAATTGCTAACAAACTTGCTGCTGCGATCAACTCTGAATTACCCCCACTGTGTGGTATAATGTGAAAGGGGCACCAGTAAGGGGTCCTACTATTGTGGTGCATAATGTGTATAAGGTGTATATGGTGTGGTAAACTACACTGAAGGACACGCCCCCATTTCCAGAGCATGCGCGCCTTCGGCGCGCACATAATTACGACCTTCGCTTGTCCATACCCCCACATCAAAATTTCCGCATCGACCACTGGGTGCTACTACTATGGGCATTATTACTATTGTGTGACCACGCCCCTTTCTTTTCGAGACCACGCCCCTACGGCGCGCACAATACCTTTATTACATGGGCACCGAGGGGAGGACCACTTTAAGCACTGCTCCTCAGTCACCCACTGTCTCCGTCACCTCTGCCTCCCCAGTCACACACTAACTCCCTGTACCCTTGGGGGTACTGTTGTGTAGCCACACCCCTTTCTTGTGAGACCACCCCCCTTTTAAAATTTGATCCCATCAAGGGGCGCCAAAGTCTAAACTCGCTTACCAAAAAAATTAATCTCGGGCCGGCCCTGAGTGCAATGTAATATATGTTCCAGGTAAGAGACATGCCATGATTTAAAAAAAAAAATCCATAAACACTGATTGTATTTGTTTGCAGAATTGGCGATAACAAGTGAGATATGATTTTTCAGTAATAAAAAACATAACAACAAGTGTATCAGGATCAAATGATAATGACATTGTTTATTTATTACTATTTGTTGACATTAACTTAGCTAACGAGATACACACGTGAGAATGGATGTAAACAAAGCAAAATCCATTAACAAACTGTACTGGTGTGTTTACCTATCTCACTCAATATCCATAATCATCCCACTCCCACTGAGTCACCACACCCATCCCACTAGGGTCAACATTCCAGTCATTGCGCACGTTATTTTATTCATTATCCAAATTCAGCACATTCATCAATGAGAAACATTTTGCTAATTTGCCATAGCCATTATTCAGTCCAATGCTCCATCCACTCCTCCCACTCTCCAAAGTCATCCTGGATCCTTACATATCAGGCAGTAGCCAAAGCCCATCTACCATTCAACTTTCTAAATACCATTCACAACCGGATGTACTAAAGAAAAAATGTGGTAAAACCCCCGGCCGCCCGCGTATCAATGCGGAGGGCATCGCAATCTTTTTACGGTGATACCCTATAGAAGCCTATGGGCTTCTTACCACATCCCGCCCCCAGCGACACTCAAGCCGACCCCCCCGGTCCCCCATATCTGAGTGCAGGCAGCCTCCCGTCACAGTCCTAGATCCCAGTCTCCTCCTCCCCCAGCAACACATCCAGACGTCCTTCTGGCTGCAGGGAGGAGGAGGAGGAGCCCGGGACTGGCTGCAGATGTCACCTCTCTGACTGGGAGGTGACAGAGACCCCCCGGAGGCCCTTGCACACCCTCTTCTCTGGACTACCAAACTTCACAGGGGTCCTCTGCCATCGCATTGCAATAATAATCACATGTGTTAGTACATATGCTATTAGTATTAGTATTCTATAGATTGTAAGCTTGCGAGCAGGGCCTTCCTACCGCTATGTCTGTCTTTGCCCTGTTTTGTTCTATAACTGTTGTTCTAATTGTAAAGCGCAACGGAATATGCTGCGCTATATAAGAAACTGCTAATAAATAAATAGTATCGGTGCGATGGCCCGCAAAGAATATCAGTCCATAGCTCATATTCAGACCTTCCCAATCAGTCCCATTACCTTATCTTCTAGTCAATTGCCATTTCCGTTATTCCAACTCATTTCCCACTTCTCTCTCATAACTCACCTACCCACTCAATCCCTACAATCAATAGCACCAGACATTATTCAATTTCCACATCACATCTACTATGATCACACCAGGTACCATAGTCTGACACCCACATTTCTACGCATTATACCTACAACTTTTTAAATCAGTACTCACTTGCACATATTAAAAGTTTTTGTGGTGACGGTGATCAGTAGATGTAGGGACTGCCTAGGCTGTGGCACCTGAGTGGTATGTATGTGCGGTCTGAGTGACATGGGTGGGAAGGAGAAGGGACTGAGCAGCATGGTAGGGGGTTGGACTGAACAGCATGGTTGGAGGGGAGACAGAGTGGCACGAATGGGAAGAACAGAGTAGCATAAATAGGGTACAGCAGTATGTGATAGAGCCGAGCAGTATGAAAGGTGGGGATACTCTTCACCATGAATTGGGTGGGTTGAGTGGAATTAATGGGATGATAGGGCAATATGGATGGGGTACTATCTTTTGTGCTACAAAGATTCTCAGACCTTCAGTAGCATAGACTACATGTGTATATTCCATTGAACACACACATCTGTAAATTAGCTAATTCATGGTTACAAGGACACAATGGCTGACTAAAGGTGATGGAGGGAAGAATGATGGAGAGCAGGTTAGAATCAGTAGACGGTGGTTGAGTACTTGAGTACAAAGGCTGTGGTATTGATTAGAAGCAGTGTAAAGAGCCTAGCCATGAATGGCTTTAAGGGACAGCAGGGCCAGAGAGGAATTTAGGACCCAGATGAGGAGCCTGGATATCAGTACTAGGCCAAGACTAGCCTATGCCCGTCAAGTGAAGTCACAGATGACCAGTGTGGAGCATCAGATCCAGGGTGGCTGGATTAAATTGCAAGATCTTGGAGGCTGTGCAAGCAGATGGGAGGAGAGGAAGATGTGACTAAGACAGAATAATTAACAACCAGTAATGAAAAAATCAAGGTCTAGCGTACTGTCACAAAACAGCTGGTAAAGGGGTTGCTCACCCCCCACAGGTTTCAAAGAACAAGAAGTAGTAAAACCAGTGCTACTATACACAATTCACTTATGATGGATGGTATATGGTAAAGAAAATGCACATATTCTAAAATCCATAATAAAAATGAATAAAATAAAAAGTTATGGATAATGTTAGCAACCACTAACTAGGCTGCAAGTGTATCAGACCGGCTCCTGTGTTAATCAGTATCAGACTTTGTCCTTTGTGTCCATAAAGGGTAGGATTTTAGCAGCAAGGTATTACCAGTCCGTGAATCTGCATGTCCAAACAGTCCCTTGGCAACCGAATTTGTAGATGAACTGGCTGAAGGAGGATCCACCAGGTATCCAGAATGTTGCAAATTGTTCCAAGGAGAATGGCAAAGTCCAAAGAAAAGCGAGGAGATCAGAAATAGAGGAAAATCTGGACTAGCGAGGAGATGACTTCCAGTAACTGGAAATGCAAGAATGGTGATTAGAATGAGAGGTTGTAGGAGAAAGCTGCGGCTTAAATCAGCTGTGGTTGTTTGGAAACGGGAGGAAAAACAGAGCCGTGTGTGCCCTAATAGAGCTCGCAAGGCCTGTGTGCTCTTCTAATAGTGCTGTCTCCCTACAGAGCATCCATGGTACATAGTGGGGCTGATTCTGATTCACACGCCAAAATGCATGCAGCAGTGTCTATTGGCAGTCACCCATCTGCAAGTTTATGAAAATGCTGCTACAAACCCCTTCCCTTGTGTACATCCATGCGTCTGAATGTGCAAGGACAGAGGCACCCACTTTTAACACCTGTGCACACTGTAATACCAATTAGTGCGTCTTTATACCTATGGCAGATGCAATTTTTCCATCTGACCATAGCCTCCGATGCATGTTTTTGTGCATCTTTGAATGCAGCCAGGTTCACTCACACACACATACAAGTAAGCTAAAACAAGCCAATCAAAGAGAGCGCTCTATTTAAGCATTTACTAAATAATATATTCATCAGAATAGCAGCATAATCTATCAAATTGCTTAATCTAATGTGGTTAATTAAAAGGGGTGTGGTATGGAAGGTCGACAGTAACTAGGTGGACCACTATTAGTCGACAGTAACTAGGTCGACAGGGTATCTAGGTCGACATGGGGTAGGTCGACAGGTCAAAAGGTCGACATGAGTTTTTAATGTTTTTTTTGGTGTCGTTTTCTCCGTACAGTGACTGGGAACCCCAATCAGTGCACCGTGTCCCGTGGCATGGCGAGCAAGCAAGGTGCCTGGCACCGCTATCACTGCACTCAGCACATGTTACTATTCCCAATCGTAGTCCGCGTGGCTCGATAAGTATGAAAAAGGTCAAAAAAATGAAAAAAAAATTGTGAAAAACTCATGTCGACCTTTTGACCTGTCGACCTAGAACATGTCACCCTAGAGACCATGTCGACCTAAAGACCCTGTCGACCTAGTTACTGTCGATGAATAATGGTCGACCTAGTTGCTGTCGACCTAGAGACCAGATCCCAATTAAAACATCCAGTCATGATATCAGATGAATATAGAATGCATCCAGCAAGCAGAAGTAATAAATCTCACTCCAGCTGAGACTTTTAAATGTTGTTTTGCAGCACCTTATGTTGAAAAAATGTCAGGAGTGCCCTGATTTTTCACAGGTGTTGGGATTCTCAATGTTTAACCGAGCTCACTCATCCAATGGATAAAAAGATTTTGGAGCAGACCGCTCACGTCAGCGTTATGATCGACCTCCCGCATCATCATGTTGTCTCCAGTATTATTGTAAGGAGAGTAAAATATAGCCAATGTGATTAAGCATACTCACATGTCCCTAGAATAGGGAGATATTTAAGCCTTTTTAGTTGTCAGCGATTGTGCAGATGGAGTCCATATGCGGGAGGGAGGACGCTGCGGTACTCTTATCTTAAAAGCAATTGCAGGTGTCAAACAGGATAATGGGCCTAATTCAGACTGGATCGCCAAAGCTCTTTGGGGAGTGCGCACGCACTTCAGGAGGCCCAGTGATATGCTAAAAGCATCCCAGGTCTGCGATCGCCTCTGCCTGATTGACAGACAGAGGGGGTTGCGGGGCGGGAGGGGGTGTGCTGGTCCGGACAATGCAGACGTGTCTGGACCATTGCGGGGGCACACGCAGCCGCTGCAACCCGGGATACGGCTAGGCTGCGCAGGCAGGGAGCTACTCGACGGGTGCAAAAGCATCGCCACTTTGCAATGCTTTTGCACCCACGCTGGGGGGGGGGGAACTGGGCCTGAAATGCGGGGCGGACTAGTCCTGTGCTGGGCGTCCCCCTGCATGTCTGAGTAACTGATCGCAAATGTGCCAAATTTAGCACATCTATGATCAGATCTGAATTAACACCAATGTCCAGCTCAGTATGAGAAGAATATCAGGACTGGAACAATTAATAGGTTTACTGACACAACTGTAACATAATAAGCCCACTGTGTACTAGCCATCACCCATTAACTGCCCAGGAATGCCCATCACTTCTCCACCACATTTCTGCATTTCTGAATTTTCGTGCATACAGAGTTGCAAATAATCACTGAATTATTTAATTTCTAAAGTAAAAAAGACCAAAGAAGTAACTATGGATTTTAGGAAACTGCATAAACAGCCCCATTGCCATTTAGTTCTGAATGGTCAGGAAGTAGAGATAGTTGAATCATTTAAATATCTGGGTAGCAAGATCTCCAAAGATTTATCTTGGAGTGTTCACACACAATGTGTTATTAAAGAGGCGTATGTCAGGAGTATTTAAAGAAATCCTAGTTAACGTCTAATCATGCGTTATATAGAGTATTCTTACATATGAATTGTGGTGTGGTCTGGAACCTGCACTGCAGCAGAGTGTAAGTCTCTTCAGAGTGTGGTAAAAACCGCGAGTAGAGCCAGGGGCGTAACTAGAACATTGTGGGCCCCATAACAAAGTCTTGAAAAGGCGCCTCCGCCGTTGTCACTACAATGCCCCTTAAGGGGGCAGGAGAGAGAGGAGAGTGAGAGACAAAGAGGATATCAGTGGGGAGAGAAGGAGAGAGGAGCAAGAAAGAGAGGGTTTCATGAAAAAAGAGGGAAGGAGAGAGAGAAGCAAGAGAGAGAGGGATTCAGGGAGAAAGAGAGAGAATGGGTTGAGAGGGGAGAGAGAGCATCAGAGAGACAGAGATAGGGGGTCTGAGAGAGAGAGAGAGAGAAAAAAAGGGGGAGAGCGAGCGGGACTGAGAAAGAGAGAGAGAGAGAAAGGGGGAGTGTGCACAGGAGTGAGAGAGAGTGTCTGGGAGGGAGGGAAAGAGAAAGACTGGAGCAAGAGAGAGTGAGTTTCAGGGAGAGAAAGGAGATACAGATGGAGCCACGCCAGTAGTGGGGCCGTCTGTACCTGGGCACACCTATTGACTACAGCATCTCTGTCCGGGTGGGCGTGCGCACATGCGATGGAGACGCTGACGGAGACGCACCCCATTCTAGTGAATGGGGGAGAGCATCTCTGTGCACTCCCGGCGGGGCTAGGCGGACGGATCGCCTAGTCACTCCGGGAGTGCACGCCTGCGATGGAGCCGCCTCTGATGAGCGCGGCTCCACCTGTACAGGGAGAGAGAGAGAGGGTGTCAGTGAGAGTGACAGTATCAGGGAGAGAGTGCGGGGAAGACATAGAGAGAGTCAGAGAGAGAGAGAGAGAGTGTGCAATAGAGAGAGAGGAAGAGAGACAGTGTGGGTTATTCAGATCGTATGCGATCTCAATAACCCTACTCCCGGCGCCAATGCACACACTTCCCATTCTGTGCATGCGTGACCAGCCAATGCGATCAGATGGAATTCGCTGTGAACACCTCTGCCTCGTCGACAGGCAAAGGCGTTCGCAGGGAGGACGGGCGGGTGACATCAACAGAGCATTGCGGGGGTAGTGCGGAGAAAACAGAGGCTGGTCATCTGCATTTTTGGGGCGACTGTACAATGTCACACGCAGCAGCTCTGATGAGAAAAATTGCGGCTCAGCCACTGGGCAGGCAATTCTGCATGCTGAGTGGCCTTGTCCCGTACTAAATAACCCCCTGTGTCAGAGAGAGTATGAGACAGTGCCAGGGAGAGAGACCGTTTCAGGGAGAGAGAGGCACAAGAGAGAGTGTTAGGGAGAGAGAGGGGGAGAGAGAGAAAGAGAGGGAGGAGAAGCGAGCGAGCAGGAGAGACACTACCTGACTAGAGCACAGGACAGGAGGAGGCATAGATGGACGAACAGTGCCATGGACAGACAGACACAGCACCATATGGGGGCATAGATGGATAGACGGTGAGGGGCATTGATGAACGGACAGTGGGGCATAGATGGACAAGCCGATGGAGAGAGCACCATAAGGCAGCATAGATCATAGTTGTATAGACGGACGGACGGGCTTAAACTGACAGAATGACGGACAGACAGAACACCATATGGGCATAGACAGACTGACGGATGGACATAAACGGACGTACAGAGCACTATATGGGGACATAGATGGATAGAAGGACAGAGGGACTGGGTGGGCATGGATGAACAGACGGACAGGGGTGTGCACAGACGGACAGAGCACCATATAGGGGCATAGATGGACAGACGGTCGGGGGGCTGGCATAGACGGATAGATGGGCGTGGGGGCATAGATGGACACAGCACCATATAGGGGCTAAATGGACAGATGGACATGGGGGGCATAGACAGACAGCGCCCCATATGGGAGCATAGATGGACAGATGGACGGTAGGCCAGGCATAGATGGACGGTGGTGGCAGGGGCATAGATACATAGATGGACAGATGGACATGGGGTGGGTTAGACAGACAGAACACCAGGGCATAAACAAGGGGGCATAGACGGACAGATGGATGGATGGTAGGGGGGCTCACCACTAGCGGGTCTGTGTGGCACTGTCCAAACACAATCTGTCTGTCAGCTGCGCAGCGCAGTCACTACTGCAGATACTGTATGCTTTTGGGCAGGGCCAGTGCTAGGGTGTTCATCGGCCCCCTGCAAACTATAAATTTGCACCCTCCGATTCTTTACAAAGGGACAAAGTGCACTGGATGGAAAGGGGTGTGGTCTCACAATAGTACCCCCATTTATTTATTTTTTACTTTATTACCAGTTATTTATATAGCACACATATTCCGCAGTGCTTTATAAAGAATATTTGTTCATTCACATTAGTCACTGCCCCAGTGGACCTTACTATCTATGTTCCCTATCACATGTACATGCACACACATTCACAGTAACAGTATATTTTTGGATTGTGGGAGGAAATCGGAGTACCTGGAGAAAACCCACACAAGTACGGGGAAAATCTACAAACTCCACACAGTTAGGGCCATGGTGGGAATCGACCTCATGACCTTACAACTGTGAGGCAGTAATGCTAACCATTACACTATCCGTACTGCTCCCAAATTCCGCCACACAGTAGCACAATCTTATTCATATTACACCGCACGTAGTAGTCCACTTATACACATAATGCCCCCAGTAATAGTACCGCTTATACACATAATGCCCCCAGTAGTAGTACCGCTTATACACATAATGCCTCCAGTAGCAGTTCCCCTTATTCACCTAATGCCCTCCCCCTTATATACACATACACACATACAACAGCAATGGGTGCATAGATCACACGTGAATATTAGGGTTCAGGACCGACAGCTCAAATGCTGGGTTGATATTGCAGGACTTTAGTAACTACACAGAATTATCTCTGGCAGCCAGTTCTTGCAGAGGTTGGGTGACCGTGGCCAAGCATGCAGCAGCCTGGCACAGAAGTGGCTTGGCAGAACAATTGGCATAAGAGACATGGCAGTGCCAGGGGGTGCAGACTGTCACATTCTCACCATAACATGCAGCAGTGCTCATTGTACTCACCAATTGCAGGGACCAGGCTTTGTGACCAGGTGTGTGCAGACAGGGCAGGCGTACACTGCAGGGCCAGCTCTGTGGGGGGGAGTAGAGGGAGGGAACCAGAGGGACCTTACATGGGGAGCTGTACTACCCACTGCTGGTGCCGATGCCTGTCATCCAGTTTGACAGGCGCAGTGAGTGCTAGCAGGCCGCAGCAGCAGGGTAGCAGAGTGGGGAGAGAGCCTCTTTAGCCTGTCACCTCCCTGCACTACATACCCTTGCTCGGCATTGTTTCCAGGTTCTCTCAAGCTGAACCAGTCACACATTGAAGGCGGCTCTGTACCCTGCATCCCGTCTCCCTCCCTCCCAGGGAGAAACTTTTACATCCCCTGCACCCAGTAGCGGATCTTGCCACGGGCAAGCAGGACTTTTGCCCGGGGCGCCGCCTTCCGGAGGGCGCCGGCGCCTTCTGGAGGGCGCCGGCGTCTTCCGGAGGGCGCCGCACCATGGCAAGATCCGCTGCTGCTGTGGTGCCCCCCGCTGCCGCGGCCCGCTGTCCGCTGCGAAGGGAAACTAGACGCTACGCGTCTAGTTTCCCTTCCTGGAGAGGACCTTCACTGTAATGATGTGCGGTGCGCGTTGACGGCATCGCTCACCGCACATCAAAGGTCCTCTCCACGAAGGGAACTAGACGCTTAGCGTCTAGTTTACCTTCGTGGAGAGGACTTTTGCTGTGCAGTGCGCGATGACGTCATTGCGCACCGCACATCCTACAGGGGGCGTAACTGACCATGCCCCCTGTATGAAGCCACGCCCCCTAATGCCGCCCGGGGCGCCAGAAGCCCCGGAACCGGCCCTGCCTGCACCCTCTGTAGTTATGCCATTGAGTAAAGCTATTGAACTTACTCTGCCCAGTATTCAAGATGTATATAAAAAAATGCTTCTCACTAAGGTGAAAAGCATCCTGGGAGAGCTTTCATATCCAAATCTTGGGATGTTCTCTATGTTGCCATCTAACAAGCGATATTGATCCATACTTTGTCAGACTAGACGTCTAAGTGGTGGCTTTTTTTCGACAGCAATAAATATGTTAAATAGGACAAATATTAGATAATGGAGATATTCTGGAGAGGATGTACTTTTGCTCTTATGGTTTCTGTACTTGCTTATGTTTATATTTCGTTGGTTGTTCATGCATGTGAACCATTGATGACAATGAAGAATTATTATTATTAACTATCTGAACATCGGCATTGCATGCAATAATGGGTGGCTTAGTGGGAACTAATTTCCCTTTGTAAACAGAGTGGTGCCAGAGCTAATGTTACTACATTGTGCCCCACCAAAAGACACCCCCTAATCCCACAGTATTATAGAAATTTGTCTAATTATCCTCCAGTTTACAAAACAAAATCTCTAAGCAAGGCGGCCATATTGCTCCTCTCATGTGAAGCCACTTTGTGAACCCAACCACCATATGCGCAACCTTATAATCCAGGACATGCAGTATATTAAACCAATAGATGACTCTCAATGTTTAAATTAGATTACTGATAAAATACTTATTAAAATAATATTGCCTGCCTTATGTTTTGAACGCAAATATAAATCATCGCCCTGTAAATATGGCCAGTAGATACATACACATCATTCATACAGGCTAAGTACCTGATTTAACTAAACATAAAATGTTGTTGTTGTTTTTTATTGGCATACAGCAGAGGTTTTCAAAGTATCCCAACAGTCCAGGTTTTAAGTATATCCATGCTTGGCCACAGATGATTTAATTAGTACCACAGTCAAGTTGATTTAACCATCTGTGCTGAGCCTTGGATATGCTTAAAAGCTGGACTGTTGAGACTACGATTGGAACGGTAAAGTGTTCCGAGCGAAGCGGTAGCGGAGCGAAGGCACCATGCCCAAAGCATGGCGAGCGAAGCGAGCCATGCGAGGGGACGCGGTGCACTAATTGGGGTTCCCGGTCACTCTACGAAGAAAACGACACCAAAAAAACATAAAAAACTCATGTCGACCTTTTTCCATGGCGACCTTGTTCCTGTCGACCTTTTGTCCATGTTGACCTTTTGTCCATGTCGACCTAAGGTGTGTCGACCAATTGGTGTCGACCTAAGGTGTGTCGACCTTTGTGCTGTCGACCCTCAGTCCCAGACCCGTATGCCGGGTCTGGGACTGAGGGTCGACAGCACAAATGTCGACACACCTTAGGTCGACGCCAATTGGTCGACACGCCTTATGTCGACATGGACAAAAGGTCAACATGGACAAAAGGTCGACAGGAACAAGGTCGACATGGAAAAAGGTCGACATGAGTTTTTTATGTTTTTTTGGTGTCGTTTTCTTCGTAGAGTGACCGGGAACCCCAATTAGTGCACCGCGTCCCCTCGCATGGCTCGCTTCGCTCGCCATGCTTCGGGCATGGTGCCTTCGCTCCGCTACCGCTTCGCTCGGCACACTTTACCGTTCCAATCGTAGTCCACGTGGATCGTTAAGTATGAAAAGGTTTTAAAAAAGGAAAAAATCGTGAAAAACTCATGTCGACCTTTTGTCCATGTCGACCTTGTTCCTGTCGACCTTTTGTCCATGTCGACCTAAGGTGTGTCGACCAAGTGGTGTCGACCTAAGGTGTGTCGACCTTTGTGCTGTCGACCTGGAGTCCGGATACCCTCTTAAAAGGTAGAGCTTAAAGATATGTGGAAGTATAAACTGAACACATATTTTGTTTTTAGTTTGCTGTTGTGTGAAGGTTTGTATTCCTCTCATGATCTGCTCCTCAAGGTTACTGCGTGTATTTTATATTCATATGACTGACCTCATGAAACCTGCTATCATTCCTTTCCTTTATACAATTCCAGTGGGGATCTGTAACACAGAGGAGTAAATGATCAATGCTTGAGAATGACACCTGAGATATACTAGTGCACCTGACATACATTCTGAGCACCTTCCTGGTTTCCAAAGTTTTAAAAAGTTATTACTCAAGTCTCAAGTGTTTTGGACTGACATTAGTTTATAAACTGTATATGTCCTGACCTTTACTGTGTCTGTGTAAAGGGCTCTTTTGCTTTGCATACTGGAAGTAGGATGCCATAAAGAATTCCCCAACACTATTATAGTTCAAGTTCTGATGGTCTCTTTTCCTGAAATTGAATAATTTGATCTATTGTAACTAGTAGTCCGTGTAATGCACAAAAGCTGGAAGCATCTGGGCAAATGAGACATGGAGAATATAATGTCATTCACAAAACAATGGCTTTTATCCAAATTATAGTTGATATGTTCTGAAGGAGAAGAAATTGTGCTATATTATCTTTCACTGAATAAAAGGAAGAGCTCAGTGTAGTATGGCTTATTGCACATTCTGAGTTTCACAAAAGAAACTATAAAATTCTATATTTGCTACTCTAAATACCTGTATGTAGTGCTGTAACTAGGCATTTTAGCGCTGTGTGCAAGAAACGGCATTGGCACCCCCCACCACCACCACCACGATCACCACCACCTTATGCAAAACACGGGCAGTGCGTGCTGTAGGCGCGCACATTTTTTAGGGCCGTGGCTTCATGGGGAAAGGGTGTGGCCACAAAATAATACCAATTCATACTACGGTGCACAGTAGTCTCCATTATTCAAATGACACCGCACAGTAGCGCCACTACACCAGATGGAGCCCCTTTTACACATTACAGCAGACAGTCCCCCTTTTTACACATTACGACAGACAGCGTCCCCCTTTTTACACATTACGGCAGACAGTGTCCCCTTCTTACACATTACGGCAGACAGATTCCCCTTTTTACACATTACGCTAACCAGCGTCCCCCTTTTTACACATTAAGGCAGACAGTGTCCCCCTTCTTACACATTACGGCAGACAGATTCACCTTTTTACACATTACGCTAACCAGCGTCCCCCTTTTTACACATTAAGGCAGACAGCATCCCCCTTTTTACACATTACGGCAGACAGCATCCCCCTTTTTACATATTACGGCAGACAGCGTCCCCCTTCTTACACATTACGGCAGACAGCGTCCCCCTTTTTTACACATTACGGCAGACAGATTCCCCTTTTTACATATTACGCTAGACAGCGTCCCCCTTTTTACACATTCTATTCAGGGGAGACATAAGGAGAGGGGGCATTCCAGCAGCTCACGGAGCGCTGGGCATGCCTCCTCCGTGACGAAAATGGGGCGTGGCTCACGATCAAGGGTCCTCCGTGAAGCCACACCCCTTTTCATAGGCCACGCCCCCTTGTCGGGAGCGCGCGCGTGTGTCCCTCTTTTCAACAGGAGAAAGTTGGGAGGTATTCATAAGGTCTGCCCCCTAAGCAACACAGCTGCTGCTGCTGCTGCTGCTGCTGCTGAATGGAGCCAGTAAGTTATGTTTATTATGACTTTTTTTTTTTTTTAGGAGAAAGCATTAATGGGTGGGTGAGTCTGTGTGTAGGGGGTGGGGAGCTTGCGTGAGTTAATGATAGCTAGTGTTTGTGGGGGTGGAATGAGTGTTGGCAGGGTGAGGGTGTGTGTAGGGGTTTAATGAATGCTGACAGGGTAAGCGTGCGTTGGGGTTCTAATGAACAGGGTGAGTGTGTGTTTGTTTGGGTGTATTTATCAATTTATCAATTGCTGACAGGGTGTGTGTAGATGGGTTTAATGTGCTGGCAGGGTGAGTGTGTCTGTGTGCAGGGGGGATGGATTTATTCAGTGCTGATGGTGAGTGTGCGTGGGAGGTTAATGGTTGCTGGCAGAGTGTGTGTGTGGGGGTGGTTTTATTGAGTGCTGACAGGGTGAGTGTCTGTGTGGAGAGTTAATGAGTGCTGGCAAAGTGAGTGTGTGTATGTGGGTGTGGATTTATTGAGAACCAGACCCACTCGAACTTCACGATCTGAGTCCAGATCTGAGTCCGGCTCTGGACATCCCGCCTTACTCGCATCCCAAAATGAGGCAAAACGTCATCATCCCGCTGTCGAATTTTCATGGGTTTGGATTCTATAAAGTTCCCCGGTAATTGGCTCCTTCTTCACTCTGGCTGTGGAGAGTGTACTGGACGGAAATGTCCAATCTCAGAACTGTGAAGTCTGGCATGGGGTGGTTGCTCTGTCTGCTGCATCTGAAAAAGGGGTGCTCTGCTGTATCAGTCCAGACAGGTGCTCTGTCTGCTGTATCTGAAAGGGGTGATCTGTGCATCCATCCAGGGGCTCCGTCCCAGTTTAAAATCAAAATAATAAAAGCTAAAAATAAAAAGCCTAAATATATAATTAGAGATAAATATTATTATTATTTTTGTGCTGTACCCCAGTGTACTATACAATTTTTATTTTACTTTCATAAGTACTGTGACACTGTCGGTCAGACCGCAGTATATTATTTCATACTCATACACGTAATATGTGACACTGTTGGTGAAGGTCATCCGCAGTGCTCAATCACTATTTTTGACGTGCACACATATTGGGGGTAATTCCAAGTTGATCGCAGCAGGAATTTTTTTAGCAGTTGGGCAAAACCATGTGCACTGCAGGGGAGGCAGATATAACATGTGCAGAGAGAGTTAGATTTGGGTGGGGTGTGTTCAATCTGCAATCTAAATTGCAGTGTAAAAAATAAAGCAGCCAGTATTTACCCTGCACAGAAACAAAATAACCCACCCAAATCTAACTCTCTCTGCACATGTTATATCTCCCTTCCCTGCAGTGCACATGGTTTTGCCCAACTGCTAAAAAATTTCCTGCTGCGATAAACTTGTCGCTTAGCTTAGTCATACAGCTACCTCAGTGCAACTTTTTGGTCTAAACTGGATGAAAACAATATTGTGAGGTGGTCAAAATTTACTGGAAATTAGTGGAAATTAATGTTATTGAGGTTAATAATACCAGAGGAACAAAAACATTATTTTAGCTGTTTTTATGATGTATTTTTTTTTTTAAATACAGATCCAAAACAAATATAGATCCAAAACTAACTCGCAAGAGAGGTTTTGGCAAAAAAAATACAGATCCGAAACAGAAAAGGAGATACAGATCCAAAACAAAAAAACAAAACTCGAGATTTGGGCCAGCGCACATCCCCAATAATATATAGTATTTACATAATAATTCATTTTCAGTTTGTGGCATTTTATGTAGAGGCAAACTTCACTTGTCTTATATCCTCATATTTCTATATATCGATATAGGGGTTTATTTGCTCAGTGTTAGGTTCTAAAACCCAGTGCTTTTGATCATTAAAAAACAATGATTGTACTAGCAAAATACAACTAGTAAAAGCATTGCCCTTTGAAATTTTGAAAAGAAACACAATTGAAAGTGGTGGGTTTGAGAACTTCGGCACTTAGTCAATAAGCCCCCTAGAATTTGTTATCCTGAAACCTTTTAACCAGAAGGTTTCGAAAAATCAGGGAGGAAAAAATGTAAGTAACTGCTGAAAGGTAAGAGAAGATTTTCTCCACAGTGATGATAGTAATAGGTGCTGATGCTGTAAATCATTTCAGAATGAGAGGGAATACCAGGTGCATTGTATAAAAAGGCAATGTGATTTTTAAATGTAATATATTTTAGGAAATTTACTATATTATAGGTTTGCTCCAAATTATAGAAACTTCTATTATCTGGAATGTTACAATCATTGTGGATAATAGATCTCATGCCTGAATTTGTAAATACTGTATAATCCATTCACTTTGAACCATTTTAATAATCCGTAATTAAATGTGAACAGATAAGAACATTGCATTAATTTCTTCCTTTCTGATATTTGAAAAACAACTAAGCCCTTGAGAAAGCGAAATCTCTGCAGTTTGATGACATTTCTGACTGACGTTTTAGGCTTATCAAACTGAATATTACTTCCCCACTTTGATTTCATGTTCTAGCTATTTTTTTTCTAAACTTTGTTTGTTGTAAAAAATATTTTAACATCAGAAAAAAATATACTTGAATGGAGAATATTACTTAAGACCATCATTTATAGAGGTGTGACTTTTTCCGGGTGGTCTTCAGTTTGCCGGCTGTCAGGATTCCGGCACACAGTATACCGGCGCCGGAATCTCGACAGCCAGCATACCAACACTTTTTCTCCCTCTTGGGGGACCACAACCCCCCTGGAGGGAGAATTGCGCTCCACCATTCCCGCAGCGTGGCGAACGCAGCGAGCCCGCAAGGGGCTCAGTTGCGCTCGCCCATCTGTCGGTCTGCCGGCGGTCGGGATTCCGGTGCCAGTATGCTGGTCGCCGGGAGCCCGGCCGCCGGCATACCCTACTACACCCACTTTTTCCAACGGTGTTTTTAACTATACCTATTTTTCCCTTTGTTTTGAACATTTATTATAGAAAACTACACACTATAAAAAAAGCATAATTACAGTATGGCAAACAAGGGAAGAGTCAGAACCTTGTGGGCCCCATCGCAATGGCATACCATGCATCCACCACAGCTGCACACATGATAGCAGACATAGGGGGAGATGTACTAAGTAGTGAAAAGAGTGGAGAAGTGAGCCAGTGGAGAAGTTACCCAAGGCAATCAATCAGCATTGAAGTAACATTTATAATGTGCATACTATAAAATAGAGATGAGCGGACTTTGCAATACTGGTCTGGATCCGAGTCCGGCTCAGGACTTCCCGCCTTACTCGGATCCCAAAGCAAGGCCAATCATTATCTTCACGCTGTCTGATTCTCAAGGGTTTTGAATTCTAAAAAGGTTCCCAGGGATCTGTGCCATCTTCACTCTGGCTGTGGAGATTGTACTGGACGGACGTGTCCATCAGTATTGTGTTATTTCGGTGTGGGGCGGGTGTGGCTGAAAGGAGTGCTCTGTGTCTGCCCTGCTGTATCAGTTGGGGCACTCTTTTTTTTACTAACCTCAATACCATTCATTTTCAGGCATTGCCAGGCAATTTTGATCACAGTACAAACAATGAACACTATATATTGTACAATATATATTTTTAGATGCTGTAATCATCCATACAGATCATTTTCAGCCTCAATGTAGGATCAGTTCCTGAAAGTTATGTATGACCTGGAGAAGGTTCCACTTCATCCAGCTTTACGCAAGGTATGTAGTACCATGTAAATGTTTTTTTTACCAATATACACAACTAACTTATGTATTAATTCAACATATTTCCACTTTATTGCAGACATCGTGGCAAAGGAAGTGCAAGTGCGTTGAGTCTTTGATTCCTTATATGGAATTCAAAACCTGCAAGATCTGACGCTGGATGAAAGCAATATTGTTAAAATTGATTGGAAATCAGTGGAAATGAATGTTACTGGGGTCAATAATACTGTAGGAACAAAAACAGCCCCAAGTTCTGTGATTTTAGCCGATTTTATGTTTAAAAATAAAAAATCAAAACCCACAAGGGCAGTTTTGGCAAAGCCAATCCAGAACAAAAACACGAAGGAGATACAGATCCAACACTCAAATACAAAACCCGAGAAAAGAACCAGCACAAATCTGTACTATAAAATTATACAGAGCAGCTGATTGGTTGCCATGGGCAACTCCTCTACTGGCTCATTTCTCCACTCTTTTCACTGCTTAGTGCGTCTCACCCTAAGGGGTCTATGTACTAAGCCTTGGAGAGAGAGATAAAATGGAAAGAGATAAAGTATCAGCCAACCAGCACCTAACTGTCATTTTTTCAAACACACAGGGGCAGATGTATTAAGCCTGGAGAAGTGACAAAGCAGTGATAAGTGCAAGGTGATAACGCTGCAGCCAATCTGCTCCTAACTGTCATTTTTCAAATCTGTAATGATTGGCTGCTGCGTTATCACCTTGCTCTTATCACTGCTTTATCACTTCTCCAGGCTTACTACATCTGCCCCACAGCCTGTAACATGACAGTTAGGAGCTAATTGGGTGGTACTTTTTCTCCGTCCACTTTAACTCTCTCCAAGGCTTAGTACATAGTCCCCTATATCAATATTAGAAAAGCTCACTATTCTTTTGTCATTCCAACTTGCATTCGCAGTTTGTGTTTTAGGCTAAAACCTCAAAGTTCATCATTTGTGATCACAGGTTGCATTTGGGGATTTAAAACACATTACAAAGGCCCTCATTCCGAGTTGTTCGCTCGCAAGCTGCTTTTAGCAGCTTTGCACACGCTAAGCCGCCGCCTACTGGGAGTGAATCTTAGCTTAGCAAAATTGCGAACGAAAGATTAGCAAAATTGCGAATAGACACTTCTTAGCAGTTTCTGAGTAGCTCCAAACTTACTCGGCATCTGCGATCAGTTCAGTGCTTGTCGTTCCTGGTTTGACGTCACAAACACACCCAGCGTTCGCCCAGACACTCCTCCGTTTCTCCAGCCACTCCCGCGTTTTTCCCAGAAACGGTAGCGTTTTTTCGCACACACCCATAAAATGGCCTGTTTCCGCCCAGAAACACCCACTTCCTGTCAATCACATTACGATCACCAGAACGAAGAAAAAACCTCATAATGCTGTGAGTAAAATACCTAACTGCATAGCAAATTTACTTGGCGCAGTCGCAGTGCAAACATTGCGCATGCGCATTAACGACTAATCGCTCCGTTGCGAGAAAAAAATAACGAGCGAACAACTCGGAATGACCCCCAATGTTTGCCTGTACAGGCAAAACATGCACATGTAAAATGAGTAAAAAAATAAGCATTTCTGTGAATATGCGTTTCAAGGGGTGTGGCTCATCAAATCGACTGGGTCTAGATCGACAATGTTTAGGTCGACCACTATAGGTCGACAGTCACTAGGTTGACAGGGTTTCTAGGTCGACACGTGCTAGGTTGACAGGTTGACATGAGTTTGTTTGTTTTTTTTTATCGTTTTTTGCGTACAGTGACCGGGAAGCCAGATTAGTGCACCATGTCCCCTCGCATGGCTCGCTTCACTCGCCATGCTTCGGGCAAGGTGCCTTGCTCCGCTACCGCTTCGCTCGGCACAGTTTACTGTTCCAATCGTAGTCCACGTGGATCGTTAAGTATGAAAAAGTTAAAAAAAGGAAAACAAATGTGAAAAACTCATGTCGACATTTTGACCTGTCGACCTAGCACATGTCGACCTGTAGTGGTCGACCTAGCACATGTCGACCTTTAGTGGTCGACCTAAACATTGTCGACCTAGACAGTGTCAATCTTCAGACCGGATCCCGTTTCATACATCAGACTGTAACATAGTAACATAGTAACATAGTATCTAAGGTTGAAAAAAGACAATTGTCCATCGAGTTCAACCTATTTGTGGTCTCCTATGCATGATTATTTTGTATACATTTTTGACTGAAGTTGATGACTGCCCTTACGTTTTACCTCTCTTTTTTGTAATAACCATAGTGCGTGACTATGCCCCGTAACCCTCGATATCCTTATCCATTAGGAATTTATCTAACCCATTCTTAAAGGTGATGACTGAGTCGGCCATTACAACTCCCTCATGCAGGGAATTCCAAACACGTATCGTCCTTACCGTAAAAAAGCCTTTCTGCCGTATTGTGCGGAATCTCCTTTCCTCTAACCTGAGCGAGTGTCCACGAGTTCTCTGTGTTGATCTAACCAAAAACAGGTCCTGCGCAAGATCTGTATATTGTCCCCTTATATATTTGAATATGTTGATCATGTCCCCTCTTAATCTCCTCTTTTCCAGTGTAAACATGCCTAGTCTTGCAAGCCTTTCCTCGTATTCCAGCGTCTCCATACCCTTAATAAGTTTGGTCGCCCGCCTTTGAACCTTTTCTAGCTCCAGGATATCCTTTTTGTAGTAAGTTGCCCAAAATTGTACACAGTATTCAAGGTGTGGCCTCACAAGTGATTTATATAACGGGAGTATAATACTCTCGTCCCTAGCATCAATTCCCCATTTTATGCATGCTAATATCTTATTAGCCTTCTTTGCTGCAGTCCTACTTTGGGTACTACTGCTTAGTTTGCTTATTTTTGTTCTTGTTACCACAGTGCATTACCTTACACTTGTCTGTATTGGAGCGCATTCCCCATTTCGCTGCCCAAGCTTCTAATTTAACTAAGTCGTTCTGAAGCGACTCAGCATCCCCCTCCACATTTATAACTTTACACAATTTGGTATCATCTGCAAAAATTTACACCATGCTCTCTAGACCTTCTGTTAGGTCATTAATGAAAATATTGAACAATAGCGGTCCTAATACTGAGCCTTGCGGCACACCACTCAGCACTTCAGTCCAAGTTGAAAAAGATCCATTAACCACAACGCGCTGCTCCCTATTATCTAACAAGTTTTTGACCCAAGTGCATATTGTGCTTCCTAGCCCCTGTGCAATGGTAAAACATGTGCCAGGTCAATAAGAAGAGAAAACTGTAGCTTATGCACATGGTTTATGCCAGAGTTACAGAAACAAATACAAAAAAAACACACATTCAACTCAATAAACACAAACATTCATTGTCTTCTCCATTGAAAGTCAATTGAGAGTATTCTTAAATGCCAAGGGTCTGAATGCAGTTAAGTAGTTAAAATAAATGCAATAAGTCAGCAACTCTAATATCTACAATATAAGTTTGAGGTGTCCACATGCAATCAGCCAATCAGACGCTTTCTTTCATAATCATCATCAATGACTATATTGCACCAAGGCAAATATAGTAAATAGATATTCCTTATAAAGTAATTTGGCAGATGTGTTACTTTCTTCTAAGTCATGTGGCCTAAAGTATCATCCAGAAAAGCAAATGTCCTATCAACACTAGTAAAATAAACAAAAACAGATAGGTAATGGGAGCATTTTGATTATGATGTATAAGATTTCCTTAATTCTGTCTATCTGTACCCATTTCTAAAGATAATCCTCACTTATTCGTTATGCTGAGCCCCAAGCACGTTTCTCAGTAATAACTTCAATTTCACCAGCTGCCTTTTCACACAAACACCCATACTGTGTGACCTTGTTCATTTGTTTCAATTCTATACAGGTGACTGCAGGAGAATAAAATATCTCCAGAGATTTATGTGTTCCAAAAACTAATGTCACAGGTTTTTGTGTATGTTTTTTCTCTGAATGGCTGCATACACTCCAGCTAATGTCAAGGTTTATATGAAGCATCATCTTTATTCAATAGTATTTTAACTGTGTTTCCCTATACTGTAATTAGGATTTGAATGACAAATAATACATGTACTGTGTGCATTATTTATTGTAGTTTTGTGCAAATTTTTTACTTATTCCTAATGACTTTCTACTTAATATATTTATTTTACTGAATTAAAACATAGATTGTGATCACTACCCGACAAATTTAGCGGGATGCAGTTAATTTTCCGGCTGTCAGGATCCCAGCGTTCAGGATATCGACGCCAGAATTACGACCACCAGGGAAATGCCAGCAGTTGGAATCCTGACCCAAGCCCGGTATTCCAACTCTGGTGGTGGTCTACACTAGTGATGTGCACCGGAAATTTTTCGTGTTTTGGTTTTGGATTCGGTTCCGCGGCCGTGTTTTGAATTCGGACGCGTTTTGGCAAAACCTCCCTTAAAATTTTTGTTGGTGATAAAGCCTATTATATATCCTATATTAAACACGCTAAAAGGTTAATGAACACAGTACGCAATTGGCGTATGGAATACCGTAAGAGTACGCACGTAGCGTAACGAACGCTTAGCCGTGGACGAGACGCACGAGCGGCACGTTCGCTCACGGCTTAGAGCGTAAAGGCAAGCACGCTATAGGCTGCCGACTAACGTAATGATACGCTATCAGCATAGCGGACGCTCGAGACCACGAGGAGATCACAAGCGGCGCTGACGCTCACAGAGTTAAACCTTTGTAACTATACCATAAACAATGTACTTATACTGTAAACCCTTGTGCAGTGATAAGGTGTAAATGCAACACAATGTAACTCAGTTAGTTTCAAAGCTGTATGAGCGACTCTTACGCTCTGAGAACCCTTTAGCAATATAATAAACACTCAAATACCGGTCTAAGGGTCTAACACCTTTTAAGGGAGAGAATGAACGTTCAATCGCAAAAGTATACACAATACAAGTTATACACTACCAAACTAACATAAAATACCTAACCGAGTTACTACACGTTAAAATACAACAAAGACACAATTACATTTAAGGGGGGAAGGAGAGAGAGAATGGCTTTCAACAAAATAGGAGATAAATATGGTTGCAGAGAACTTACGCACAAGGGGAACAATCGCAAGCGCCTTTCTGGATATCCAGCTCCCGATTATCAGTGATGAGAACCGTTGAGAAGAGTAAAGAGCTGGCCCAGATCGGCTTGTCCTTTTATACACTACACACAATACAGTACAATGGTCCCTATATTCTTATTGTTCATTGGACACAGGAATTCGTCTTCGCATTATAACAAAAGGTCATAGGTTGGTTCATACAGGTGGGCTGTGACTATTCCTAACTGCTCAGGTGGGTGGGAAACTGGGTTTCCCGCCGCATGGGTAATAAAGTGCAAATATAGTAAATGTCCACAAACTTCTTATGTCCATAACTATACGCACGAGCGATTAATCCGCTTCAAACCAACACCGGAATATTGCTAATTATATAATCTTCCGATGGATACTAAACACCACTGTGCAACCCCTGTCTGACCCTTCGTATCAAACAAAGAGGAATCTCTTTGTCCCCAAACATGCTATATTAACTAAACTTTCAGATTCTATCAAAGGGACCATAATCTACAAAATACATTATATGACTAAAATATGTTACGATTGAGTCGCCCGCTAGACGCACACAAACTGTACCGTAAATGCGCATACCGTGCGCCTGCGGGTGCACGCGACTGCGAGTATACGCACGCACGGGAGAGCTCATGCTCGTGCAGCGGGCACACGCATGAGGTGCATATATGGCAATGTGCAGCGTGATATTTTTCTGACTTTGACAGTCCACCCTTTGGCAGTCACCAATAACTGCCACTTCCTAAAACAGTTCAAAAAGAGAAAAATATATGTCATATATAATACATTTCTATGATTGGGTAGGGGAGAAGAGAAGAAGGTGGGAAAAAGGTATGATCTAATGAGATAGTAGAAGCATGTATGTATGAGTCCATGTTTGAGGGGTCATGTATCATCGTGCCGTACGGGTTTTAAATCAAGCTTCGAGGTATTGCGAAGTATACATTTGAATTCCTTCTTATCCCGTGGTACGGGTCTGTGGATGGGCTGTCAAACTTTACCGAGCTCTTTTCTGCTTTTGGTTGCAACAAAATGGGGGAGCACATTTTAGTTGATGATACATGAACAGGGGGAATATGTGAGTGCTGATATCTGTGCCTATATTCCCTATCGACTATGTGTGTTATTACCTGAAGGTTGTAGAGATGAAGATAAGGAACAATTATGGTAAATGCAGTGATAAACTATGTGAGTTTAATATACATTTGCCGATTGAGGTCTTGTCTTGTGTCATGTCTTGTCTTGATGTACATGTTGACTGTAGTCTCCTTGGGCTTTTGCCAAAACTGCGAGCAAAAGTTTTCTCAATGTCCATAGACTTACAAAAAGTGTTGGGCTAGCGTAAAATTAAAGTTACTAGGGATATGGGGGGTCTATGGCATAGTCCATCAGTTGTCTGTGTAAAAGGTTGTCAAATTCTTCTTCCAAGCGGATGTCTTTTTACCTTGGAGGAAAACAAAGGAGAAACGGGTGAAAGAAACGGACCGTGGAATCACATTTTCATCACAACATTGTCTCAATGGTTGGGTCGTAAATCAAATCAGTCGTTGTTATTACAGTATCTTCACTTCTTAAACTCATCACTCGGGCGCTACGTTTACACTTTGTTAAAACCCGAACGCATCTAAATATCAGACCGACCAATATGATGACACCCAGAATACACAAAAGAAATTTCCCTACATCCATGATAATTCCTTGAGCCCATTCTCCTAAACCAGAGAACCAATTTCGCGGGTTCAACCATGACACCCAACCGGTCAGCTCATTACCCACAGCAGCGAAGGTGAGATTGTGTCTCCTGCGGAACTCCCACTTTAATTGGAGAATGTCGTCCATCTTTTTGTCTATGACCTCGACCGGGTCCTCGGTGCTATTCGTAATATAAGTGCAGCATTTTACGCCGTACTGCGTTGCCAGTGTGACACAATATCCGCCTGTCACTGCTGTGAGATAATTAAGAACCATCCTATGCTGAACCAGTTCTGTTTTATAAGCTTGGAGCTCCCTTCCGGTATACCTGAATGTGTCATCATACATTTCCGTGATATTGTCCAATAAATTTGCAAGCGCAGATATATATTTATAATTTATCACTCCTTTGGCGGTACGAGTGATATCTAACGTGATTAGGAATTGAATCCCGGTGGATTCATGGATCAGGACAGAGGCCGGATGCTCTATTCTTTCTATCAGGTGCCGTTTAACGAGGTGCTCGTAATGAGTGTGAGTATAAGGAGCTTGGGCACTGCGGTGACTATCCTTCATTTTAGTGTGGGATACGGTCATTACCTCAGGCAGTACTTTTCCAATATAACATAACCCTTCTGAGTTTGGGGCAAGCCACTTATACGCCTTCCTCCCGCATATGAAATATGCATCATCGGGTAGAACATATGGGACGGAGTAGGACATAACCATATTACACATTTTCCATATGAAATCTCCTAACCCTAATTCTCCCATCTGTTTAGTACATGAATCAGTTTGTACGATATGTGCACAGTATCCTGGTGATACTTCTCCAACTCTCATGATCCTACTTCCTAGGGTATACCTATATCGGAAATATTTTCCACTACCGGTTATGTGGCGTATAAGTTCTGTATCTGTAGGCATTCTATCGGCTCTATATGAAAAGGTCATGGTTTTGTTATTCCATGACACTTCCCAATTTCCCGGCTTTCGGGGATTGGAAATGTTAAAACATACTAGGGATCTATCCACATGATATTGGTGGAGCTTCAAACTAGGAGGACTGGAGATATTAAACCTCCTGTCCACCGGCCTCCCACCACTTAGCTCAAGTACCTCCCCTATAGTTAAAGGGAATGGCACTAATCCTGATTTGCTATGGCCTTGAGGTACTTGAGAGCATACCCAACAATCTGTCTGATTTAACACTTTACCCACTAAGGAGTGATAGTCACTCAATGGATGCCGGTCCATGTGGATATTAAAACTGGACTGACATTTCTTGATGCACCCATCCTCAACTACACTGTCACAGAGTCTACAGATACAGTTCTCTTCAGCTAACAATCCTTCACAATTTCTCCTATTGTCAATGCTATCGGATCGTTTTCTGATACTCGCCTTTGCTTGATGATTATGTTGTTCTTGGAAATCTACGCCTCCAACTTTGTCATCAGAACCCATTCCAGAACCTCTCTCGACCTCCATGGTACTCTCGCCGGAACAGACTGCTCTGGTCAACATCATGGTCAACAGGAAAATCCGGATCACAGTCTCTTGGGGCAAGTCTATCTTATAGGAGGAAATGGAGAAGAATGAGAAGGGGGAAAGAAATAATTGAGGGAGATGGGATGGGAAGTGGAGAAAAACAATAAAAGGGAACAGGGAATCGACAACTGCCTCCGATCTTATTATTCTCAATGCTCAGGTGCCGTCTCAATCCTCCTGAAACAGACACTCCAGTGATACAACTTCCTCTACCGTCTGTTCTTTATCACGGGACCTCTCTGGATCAGCAACCTTCTTACAATGGGACGAATGAACCCAAGTCTCTCTCTCTGCAACCTTCAATGCTGTCGTGCTAATCAATAAGACTTGGTATGGTCCTTCCCATCTGTCAATAAGGCAACCTGAGCGTAGAAAATTCCGTATCATTACATAATCCCCAGGTTCAATGTCATGACAATTACTATCTGGCAGATCAGGAGTCACCAACTTCAAATTATCATTCTGATTCCTTAGCTGTTTACTCATCTTAACCAAATATTTTACAGTCACTTCGTTGTTACACTACAAATCATCCTGAGGGTTAATCATAACATGCGGTTGTCGACCAAACAGAATTTCAAAGTGGGACAGATTAAAAGGGGACCTGGGAGTGGTTCTGATGATGTATAGTACAATGGGTAAAGCTTCTGGCCATGTCAATCCTGTTTCCGCCATAACTTTGCTCAATTTATTTTTAATAGTGCTGTTCACTCTTTCTACTTTCGCACTCGCCTGGGGACGGTACGGAGTGTGCAGCTTACTATCAATTCCCATCAACTTACACATTCCTTGAAAGACATCACCTGTAAAATGGGTACCCCTATCACTTTCAATTATTCTAGGGATACCGTATCTACACACAAATTCCTGCACAATTTTCTTAGCAGTAAACATAGCGGTGTTTGTGGCCGCAGGAAATGCTTCGACCCAATTTGAAAACACATCTATACAAACTAGTACATACTTCAAATTTCGACAAGGGGGTAATTGTATGAAATCAATTTGTATTACCTGAAAAGGGCCGCCTGTAGGTGGGATATGAGATGGTTCTGTTGGTATTGCCTTTCCGATATTCTTCCTCAAGCAGGTGAGGCATGTCATTGCCCTTTTTCCCGCATGGGAAGAAAATCCTGGGGCGCACCAATATGCTCTTACCAACTTGCACATCCCTTCCTTGCCTAGATGAGTCAGCCCATGTGCTGCTTCCGCTAAACTTGGAAGGTATGCTCTGGGTGCCACTGGTTTACCCTGCCCATCTGTCCAGAGTCCTGAGGACTCCTGGCCATATCCTTTTGCCCTCCAAACTGCCTTTTCCTGTGTGGAACACAAATTTTGCATTTCACACAATTTCTGTGTGTTGACGGTATTAAATACCATCAGTTGTGTGGTGTCTGTCTGTCTGGGGGTACCAGCTGCTAACTTAGCAGCTTCGTCTGCTCGGCTGTTACCAAGTGATACCGGGTCTTGGCTATATGTATGTGCTTTACACTTGATAACAGCCACTCTGTCGGGTTCCTGTATCGCTGTTAGAAGCCTTTTGATGTGAGCTGCATGCGCTACCGGTGTACCAGCTGCCGTCATGAAATTTCTGAGGCGCCATAGGGCTCTGAAATCATGGACTACTCCGAATGCGTATCTAGAATCGGTATAGATATTGGCTGACTTGCCCTTAGCCAATTCACATGCTCTGGTTAGGGCAACCAGTTCAGCAACCTGGGCTGAGTGAGGTGGGCCTAGCGGTTCTGCTTCTATGGTGCCTTGGTCATCTACGACTGCGTATCCAGTACACAAGTCTCCCGAGTCCGTCTGTCTGTGACAGCTACCGTCAGTGTAGAAAGTAAGATCTACATCTTCCAGTGGGTTGTCACTGATGTCAGGCCTTGCCGTGAAATTTTGGGTCAAATATTCCATACAATCATGCGTGTCATCCCCTGTCTTAAATCCTCCTTCACTATTACTCTCATCCTCCACCCTTTGTGTCTGTCCAGGCACACCTGGGAGATACGTTGCCGGATTTAATGCACTGCATCTCTTTATGGTGATGTTTACGGGGGCCATTAATGCCAATTCCCATCTTGTAAACCGCGCTGATGAGACGTGTCTAGTTTGAGCCGAATTTAACAAGGCTGACACTGCATGTGGTGTTTGGATTGTGAGGTTGTGTCCTATCACTACATCTTCGCTTTTCGTTACTAGCAATGCTATCGCAGCGACACTTCGCAAGCATGTGGGGAGGGATCGCGCTACCGTATCTAGCTGAGCGCTGTAGTATGCTACCGGCCTGCTGGCATCACCATGCTTTTGGGTTAGGACGCCTGCCGCGCAACCAGCACTTTCTGTTCCGTACAGCTCAAAGGGTTTCCCATAGTCTGGCATACCTAATGCTGGTGCCTGCGTTAGGCACTGTTTAAGTCTCTCAAATGCCATCTCGGATTCGTCTGTATGCGAAATCCGATCAGGTTTGTTTGATGAGACCATCTCCTGCAAAGGTAATGCTAGAATGGAAAAACCTGGGATCCAGTTACGGCAATACCCACACATTCCTAGAAACGTTCTGATCTGTTGCTGGGTTTGTGGCAGAGTCATGTCTCGAATTGCTTGAATTCTATCAGCGGTCAGGTGTCTCAGTCCCTGTGTCAGGACAGTGTCCCAAATATTTCACTTTAGTCTGGCATAATTGCAGCTTGTCTTTGGAAACCTTGTGTCCTGTGTCTGAAAGATGAAACAGGAGCTGTTTCGTATCCTTCAGGGACGCTTCCAGTGAATCTGAACACAGTAGTAGATCATCCACATACTGTATCAATATTGATCCACTCTCTGGTTGGAAAGACTGTAAACAATCATGCAAAGCCTGTGAAAATATACTTGGACTGTCTATGAAACCTTGTGGTAATCGAGTCCATGTGTATTGGACTCCTCTGTATGTGAATGCAAACAAATATTGGCTGTCAGGGTGTAGAGGTACCGAGAAGAAGGCGGAGCAAAGGTCAATAACAGTGAAAAATTTCGCAGTGGGAGGGATCTGCATAAGGATGACAGCTGGATTTGGCACTACGGGGAACTGACTCTCAACTATTTTGTTAATCCCCCTTAGATCCTGCACTAGCCTGTAACCCCTCCCCCCACTCTTTTTCACAGGGAAGATGGGACTATTGGCAGTGCTGGATGTTCTTACCAGAATGCCCTGTTGTAGCAAGCGCTCTATTACGGGGTATACTCCTAACTCCACCTCTGGCTTCAGAGGGTATTGTGGGATTTTTGGAGCTATCCTACCATCTTTTACTTGCACAACTACTGGAGCTACGTATGCCATTAATCCAGTGTCTTGTCCATCTTTAGTCCAAAGTGACTCTGGTATTTGGGATGTCATTTCTTCTACCTGGGATGGACTCCTATTTATCATAACGGTAAATGACATTAATTTTGATGGGGAGTCTAGCATGTCTCGTACTTCCTGAGCGTGATTCTCAGGTATGTCTAAGAATACACCTTCAGGAGTACAATAAATGACGCACCCCATTTTACACAATAAATCTCTTCCCAGGTGATTAGTCGGTGCCGATGCAGCCAGCAAAAAGAAATGCTTGGTATGCAAAGGCCCTATTGTAATCTCTGCTGGTTTGCTAACAGGGTAGTGCTGTACTACTCCCGTTACTCCCATGGCTGGA
Source organism: Pseudophryne corroboree (assembly GCF_028390025.1). Taxonomy (NCBI): domain Eukaryota; kingdom Metazoa; phylum Chordata; class Amphibia; order Anura; family Myobatrachidae; genus Pseudophryne; species Pseudophryne corroboree. The sequence goes on from NC_086445.1 coordinate 741,115,658, forward strand.
ATTGTCTTACCAGTGGTTCTCATGCCCACTGTCGAATTTATCACTGATTTGGCCACCCCCGTATCTACAAGGAAATTTAATGATTTACCAGCTACATCAGTTGTGATCTCGGGTTCACTTCCAAGACTTGCAATCAATTTCACTGGCTGCAGATTACAGGTGTGGCCACACCCCTATTGGGTATGGTGACCTCCCTGAATAGCGCTGGCAGCAATTACTTGTGGTGGGGGTAGATGGGAACTATCAGGGATTTGCCAGTCTCTTCTTGGGGGATACCTTTTTGTTTCCCCTGCATGTGGCTCATAGCTCCGCCCTTTCGGTCCTTGATCCCAATATCTCGTATCAGGTCGTTGTCTATAGGGTTGATATGAATTTTGTATTGGTCTTACTTTACAATCACGTGCTATGTGTCCCTCTCTGTGGCAACAATAACATTTTATACCTGTTGACTTACCCACAGAGGTCACAGTTCTGGGCTGAGGTGGCCGGGTAGTGAGGGCCTGTATGCTCACAGCCATTAACTTATCACTCTGTGACTCCCTGTGTCTGATGATATTCCGATCATGCCCAGCAGCAGCCTCTCCCAATGCCTCCACCGACATACCTCTCCAATCAGGCCTAGTGGTTTGTATTCTATTCCTTAAAACCTCTTTTAGACCATCCATTAATACTGAAACAGCTACTTCCCTGTGGTGTACATTAGTTTTAATGTCATCTATACCAGTGTACCTAGCCATATCCTGCAGAGCCCGGTGAAAATACTCTGGTGTGGATTCACCTTCTTTTTGTTTTATTGTAAAGATTTTATTCCACTTTACTACTGCAGGAAAATATACCCCTAACTGTAAGTTGATTCTCTTCACATTATCCTGATTATACTCGTCGGTTAGTGGTACTTCCTCATCTAACTTGCAATCAGCGATAAACTTTAACGAATCGACATTGGGGGGTAAACATGCCCTCAAAACTGTCCTCCAATCTTTGTTATTTGGCTCTGCAGAATTTCCTAGCTCTCTAATATACTTTTGACATGCAGCTAAGTCTTTTCTAGGATCAGGGAATTCAGACATCATTGACCTTAATTCCGTTCGAGAAAAAGGACAGTGCATGGCGATGTTCCTGACAGGAGTTGCTCCTGAAGTGTCAGTTTTCCCATTTGGCACTGCTATTACCCTAACAGGATTAAGCCCAACAACATCATTCTGAGTAGATTCTACAACATGTGGTGAAATGGTTTCAGCATAGTGTATGGTGCCGTACTTACCAGTCGATACGACCTCACCTGTCCCTCCGCTAGGGGCCTTTGATACTAATCTTACGGGTTGAGTCGTGCCTACTGCTGTTTCTGATATGGTGGCTGCTAGGGAGAGTGCTGATATTGTTGTGGGCTCATCCTCTTGGTCACAATCCTGGGGAAAGTTCAAAACAGGGTACAACTTGCACGGATTAGTGTTAGCATTAATTACTTTGGTTACATTATCCTTAACTTCTACACATTTAACATAACCCTGAGTGCCATTCTCTGCAACCAATTTCTCTCCAGGTATGTACGGTGGTGGGGGTGCAGTGGCTATCAGTTTCCTGATAGGGTTAGATCCAGTGGCTTGCGCCAACCCCCTTTGTATTTAACCTTCCTGTTGCCACAATGTTAAATAATCATAATGTCTAATACGCCTTTTTGAAGATTTAATCAGGCACACTCTTCTCCTTAAATTCTGTAATACTTCTGGGTTAAAACTACCTACCCGGGGAAACTTTTCCCCGTCATGCACAGTCATCCTTTCCCATTCATTGCACAACATTTCTGTGTGATGACCATATTTCTCACACATGATATACCTTGCCGACCCGATTGGTCGGTTTACTAAATCAACCTGAACCTGGGTTGATCGCCCCTTACCTGAACAACTGGCCCCCATCTCTGCAGGTGCTGCTTTCACTACCTCTGACTTCAAATCAGGGTCTTCGGCAACCCTTACAAAAACCAAGATGCTCGGGGTAAGGCTGCGGTGGGGGTTTTGCTCCGAAGTCCGCCCACTTAACTCCCGTCCACGCTGGCCAATACGGCGACCAAAGTTCCCAGAGGTTCCGTACCCAACCTAGGGCACCTAAGTACGTCTACTTGCTCGGGCGTGTGGGAGTGTCTTACCCTCCCCAGCAAGTGTCAGTCACTGGAATGTCCCTGAGTGATCAGGCTACTTCCCTTAAAATAAAAAAATTACACAAATCACGTTAACAATGTGCAAGTAGCGTTCTTCTGAATTCAAGACACGCTAATGCACACAATCACATGCGGTACAATCGTATCTGCACACAAGCAACTAATCTTATGTGCGGAACGATCAGTGGAATCGAAAATTTCTGCTGCGAATACCTTCAGCCCTGAGCTTTGTTGGCCTATATGGGTCTTGCACCAACCCTTTTCGGTTGTGCTCTCTACTTCTAGTCTGCTGTACCTGAACCTCCTGGTCCTTGACCTCCTGGTCTGTTATGTACAGCAGACTCTACTGCTCATTAATATGTCGAGACTAACAAGGGACGCCTGCCAAGCCACCCCACGATATCACTCTCGCTGGTGTACCTCTTTCTACTGGCCTATGGTTCCACTTCCGTAATAAAAGAGAAATCTTATATATACACACTCTTAAATTCGAACACTCTTATTTCTGTACAGAATTCCTTTCATTCAGTAATAGTCTAACCCAGAAGAATTGCAACAGAGAAAGTCTTTTTCTTTTAACTTTAAACTTTTGGATTTGAGATAGATTTGTGTTATTTTCGCGTTACTTCCTTATCGCCTTTCAAAACAATACTATCGTGCGGTTTGTATTATGTGGGTGTATCCGTACGCTCCGTTGCGTAATATACGCTCCGTACGTCGACCCTTGCTTTGCGTACGCCCTGCCCTTGTAAGGACACGTGTACGCAGACCAAGTACGTCCACAGTAACACACTACACGTTTATCAATGTGAATGATCTTTAACAGTAATCCTTCACTGACCACCACTCAAATCTCCCTTGTATTCTAGGCGAGATTGTGTGCGTGACTTTTACAATTATTCCCTTAAATATCACTTTTTTATCTTTTAACTATTAATAACAACAGATGTCTCAGCACGTTTATCACTAGTATGTGGCAATCTGGAGAATGAGGCACGAAAACAATACTAAACAAGAAATACAAATGTGTATGCTTATTGCTTATGCGTACGTTCGCAAAACAGAAACTAAACAGGTTTTAAAAGACAATAACGTACTGTTCCTACCTTCCGGTTCTGGATTCCTTCAGCACTCCTTACTAAGCGAAGCAGACGCTTATCTGGTCAGCACTACGAGGAATATTACCTCCCGCCTTTTGCTGACCGATAATGTCTGCTGAAATTACCTAGTGCAAATATGTGAAGAGCGGGCGAGCCCTCAATTGATAAAGCCTATTATATATCCTATATTAAACACGCTAAAAGGTTAATGAACACAGTACGCAATTGACATATGGAATACCGTAAGAGTACGCACGTAGCGTAACGAACGCTTAGCCGTGGACGAGACGCACGAGCGGCACGTTCGCTCACGGCTTAGAGCGTAAAGGCAAGCACGCTATAGGCTGCCGACTAACGTAATGATACGCGATCAGCGTAGCGGACGCTCGAGACCACGAGGAGATCACAAGCGGCGCTGACGCTCACAGAGTTAAACCTTTGTAACTATACCATAAACAATGTACTTATACTGTAAACCCTTGTGCAGTGATAAGGTGTAAATGCAACACAATGTAACTGTTAGGGTCTCCTGCCCTGTGCTGCCACGTCGTCATGGCAACCGGGAGACAAGTGCTAGTGGAGTAACCTGAGCGCAGCTGATACTCCGGTTCGGGTCTTTTGCTGTGCAGTGGTTATAGGCTCTGTGCACGGCAGGGGATCCGGTGCTGGTTTTTGTGCTCACAGTCTGTGAGGTCTGAGTGGGGCGTGGACAGCACCTGCTTTATAAGGCCTCTTTTCAGGGTAAGCAGATGCTGCTGAATCTTTGTTGGTTAGTCAGTTCATGATAGTTAGCCAGTACTGTGTAGCTTTGTATTTGTTTGTTGCTTACTGCAAATAGGCCTGGGGATTTGGTATTACACTCTGCCAATCCAGACCTAGCAGTAAGACTGGAGTCAGTCGTTTAGCTTGCTGGGGTTCTGTTACTACTCTGTGAACTTAGCAAGTTTGCGGCTGTATTCTAAGACTTGCCTGTCTAATCCTGTCTCACTGTGCTAGGTGTCAGGGGTCAGTTTAGTGGCAGTAAGCTAAAACCTGTGCACTGCAAGTGAGAATCAGGATTGTGGAGTCTCTCCTTGTGTCTATCATTCCATCTCTGACCAAGGAGTTTACTGCCACACCCGTTGGTAACCCTTTAGGGTTTTACTGTTGCCCTTAGCAACAGCATTTCGGGTTCTCTACGTATTAAAACACAACATCTTGCTATTTCCATCTGAGCAGTTCTAATACAAGGGAGATACCCAGTTCCTTAGCCTCTGGGCTTCTCTGTTCACTTTGTGTGTATTTTGTTACCCTATCACCTTCTGTGTACGTTATATCATATTCTCCAGTTTGTCTGTGAGTCCATTTGTTTTGCATAACAGTTCAAACACCAGTACATTCCTGCAGACACTGGAGTGCATAACAGTTCTGACACCAGTACTTTCCTGCAGGCACTGGTGTGCATAACAGTAACTCAGTTAGTTTCAAAGCTGTATGAGCGACTCTTACGCTCTGAGAACCCTTTAGCAATATAATAAACACTCAAATACCGGTCTAAGGGTCTAACACCTTTTAAGGGAGAGAATGAACGTTCAATCGCAAAAGTATACACAATACAAGTTATACACTACCAAACTAACATAAAATACCTAACCGAGTTACTACACGTTAAAATACAACAAAGACACAATTACATTTAAGGGGGGAAGGAGAGAGATAATGGCTTACAACAAAATAGGAGATAAATATGGTTGCAGAGAACTTACGCACAAGGGGAACAATCGCAAGCGCCTTTCTGGATATCCAGCTCCCGATTATCAGTGATGAGAACCGTTGAGAAGAGTAGAGAGCTGGCCCAGATCGGCTTGTCCTTTTATACACTACACACAATACAGTACAATGGTCCCTATATTCTTATTGTTCATTGGACACAGGAATTCGTCTTCGCATTATAACAAAAGGTCATAGGTTGGTTCATACAGGTGGGCTGTGACTATTCCTAACTGCTCAGGTGGGTGGGAAACTGGGTTTCCCGCCGCATGGGTAATAAAGTGCAAATATAGTAAATGTCCACAAACTTCTTATGTCCATAACTATACGCACGAGCGATTAATCCGCTTCAAACCAACACCGGAATATTGCTAATTATATTCTCTTCCGATGGATACTAAACACCACTGTGCAACCCCTGTCTGACCCTTCGTATCAAACAAAGAGGAATCTCTTTGTCCCCAAACATGCTATATTAACTAAACTTTCAGATTCTATCAAAGGGACCATAATCTACAAAATACATTATATGACTAAAATATGTTACGATTGAGTCGCCCGCTAGACGCACACAAACTGTACCGTAAATGCGCATACCGTGTGCCTGCGGGTGCAAACGACTGCGAGTATATGCACGCACGGGAGAGCTCATAGTCGTGCAGCGGGCACGCGCATGAGGTGCATATATGGCAATGTGCAGCGTGATATTTTTCTGACTTTGACATTGGATTCGGGTGTGTTTTAGATTCGGGTGTTTTTTTACAAAAAAAACCTCAAAAACACCTTAAATCATAGAATTTGGGAGTCATTTTGATCCCATAGTATTATTAATTAACCTCAATTACCATAATTTCCACTCATTTTCAGTCTATTCTGAACACCTCACACCTCACAATATTATTTTTAGTCCTAAAATTTGCACCGAGGTCGCTGGATGACTAAGCTAAGCAACCCAAGTGGCCGACACAAACACCTGGCCCATCTAGGAGTGGCACTGCAGTGTCAGACAGGATGGCACTTCAAAAAAATAGTCCCCAAACAGCACATGATGCAAAGAAAAAAAGAGGCGCAATGAGGTAGCTGTGTGACTAAGCTAAGCGACACAAGTTGCCGACACAAACACCTGGCCCATCTAGGAGTGGCACTGCAGTGTCAGACAGGATGGCACTTCAAAAAAATAGTCTCCAAACAGCACATGATGCAAAGAAAAAAAGAGGCGCAATGAGGTAGCTGTGTGACTAAGCTAAGCGATCCAAGTGGCCGACACAAACACCTGGCCCATCTAGGAGTGGCACTGCAGTGTCAGACAGGATGGCAGATTTAAAAAATAGTCCCCAAACAGCACATGATGCAAAGAAAAAAAGAGGCGCAATGAGGTAGCTGTGTGACTAAGCTAAGCGACCCAAGTTGCCGACACAAACACCTGGCCCATCTAGGAGTGGCACTTCAGTGTTAGACAGGATGGCACTTCAAAAAAAATAGTCCCCAAACAGCACATGATGCAAAGAAAAAAAGAGGCGCAATGAGGTAGCTGTGTGACTAAGCTAAGCGACCCAAGAGGCCGACACAAACACCTGGCCCATCTAGTAGTGGCACTGCAGTGTCAGACAGGATGGCACTTCAAAAAAATAGTCCCCAAACAGCACATGATGCAAAGAAAAAAAGAGGCGCAATGAGGTAGCTGTGTGACTAAGCGAAGCGACCTAAGTGGCCGACACAAACACCTGGCCCATCTAGGAGTTGCACTGCAGTGTCAGACAGGATGGCAGATTTAAAAAATAGTCCCCAAACAGCACATGATGCAAAGAAAAAAAGAGGTGCACCAAGGTCGCTGGATGGCTAAGCTAAGCGACACAAGTGGCCGACACAAACACCTGGCCCATCTAGGAGTGGCACTGCAGTGTCAGACAGGATGGCACTTTATTTATTATTATTTATTTATTACCAGTTATTTATATAGCGCACACATATTCCGCAGCGCTGTACAGAGAATATTTGCCCATTCACATCCAAAAATAGTCCCCAAAAAGCACATGATGCAAAGAAAAATGAAATAAAAAAGAGGTGCAAGATGGAATTGTCCTTCGGCCCTTCCACCCACCCTTATGTTGTATAAACAGGACATGCACACTTTAACAATCCCATCATTTCAGCGACAGGGTCTGCCACACGACTGTGACTGAAATGACTGGTTGGTTTGGGCCCCCACCAAAAAAAGAAGCAATCAATCTCTCCTTGCACAAACTGGCTCTACAGAGGCAAGATGTCCACCTCCTCCTCTTCCTCCAATTCCTCACCCCTTTCACTGTGTACATCCCCAACCTCACAGATTATTAATTCGTCCCCACTGGAATCCACCATCTCAGGTCCCTGTGTACTTTCAGGAGGCAATTGCTGGTGAATGTCTCCACGGAGGAATTGATTATAATTCATTTTGATGAACATCATCTTCTCCACATTTTCTGGAAGTAATCTCGTACACCGATTGCTGACAAGGTGATCAGCTACACTAAACACTCTTTCGGAGTACACACTGGAGGGGGGGGCAACTTAGGTAAAATAAAGCCAGTTTGTGCAAGGGCCTCCAAATTGCCTCTTTTTCCTGCCAGTATACGTACGGACTGTCTGACGTGCCTACTTGGATGCGGTCACTCACATAATCCTCCACCATTCTTTCAATGGTGACAGAATCATATGCAGTGACAGTAGACGACATGTCAGTAATCGTTGGCAGGTCCTTCAGTCCGGACCAGATGTCAGCACTCGCTCCAGACTGCCCTGCATCACCGCCAGCGGGTGGGCTCGGAATCTTACCCTTTTCGTCGCACCCCGAGTTGCGGGAGAATGTGAAGGAGGAGCTGTTGACGGGTCACGTTCCGCTTGACTTGACAATTTTCTCACCAGCAGGTCTTTGAACCTCTGCAGACTTGTGTCTGCCGGAAAGAGAGATACAACGTAGGTTTTAAATCTAGGATCGAGCACGGTGGTCAAAATGTAGTGCTCTGATTTCAACAGATTGACCACCCGTGAATCCTGGTTAAGCAAATTAAGGGCTCCATCCACAAGTCCCACATGCCTAGCGGAATCGCTCTGTTTTAGCTCCTCCTTCAATGTCTCCAGCTTCTTCTGCAAAAGCCTGATGAGGGGAATGACCTGACTCAGGCTGGCAGTGTCTGAACTGACTTCACGTGTGGCAAGTTCAAAGGGTTGCAGAACCTTGCACAACGTTGAAATCATTCTCCACTGCGCTTGAGTCAGGTGCATTCCCCCTCCTTTGCCTATATCGTAGGCAGATGTATAGGCTTCAATGGCCTTTTGCTGCTCCTCCATCCTCTGAAGCATATAGAGGGTTGAATTCCACCTCGTTACCACCTCTTGCTTCAGATGATGGCAGGGCAGGTTCAGGACTGTTTGCTGGTTCTCCAGTCTTCGGCACGCGGTGGCTGAATGCCGAAAGTGGCCCGCAATTCTTCGGGCCACCGACAGCATCTCTTGCACGCCCCTGTCGTTTTTTAAATAATTCTGCACCACCAAATTCAATGTATGTGCCAAACATGGGACGTGCTGGAATTTGCCCAGATGTAATGCACGCACAATATTGGTGGCGTTGTCCGATGTCACAAATCCCCAGGAGAATCCAATTGGAGTAAGCCATTCTGCGATGATGTTCCTCAGTTTCCGTAAGAGGTTGTCAGCTGTGTACCTCTTATGGAAAGCGGTGATACAAAGCGTAGCCTGCCTAGGAACGAGTTGGCGTTTGCTAGATGCTGCTACCGGTGCCGCCGCTGCTGTTCTTGCTGCGGGAGGCAATACATCTACCCAGTGGGCTGTCACAGTCATATAGTCCTGAGTCTGCCCTGCTCCACTTGTCCACATGTCCGTGGTTAAGTGGACATTGGGTACAACTGCATTTTTTAGGACACTGGTGGCTCTTTTTCTGACGTCTGTGTACATTTTCGGTATCGCCTGCCTAGAGAAATGGAACCTAGATGGTATTTGGTACCGGGGACACAGTACCTCAATCAAGTCTCTAGTTCCCTGTGAATTAATGGTGGATACCGGAACCACGTTTCTCACCACCCAGGCTGCCAAGGCCTGAGTTATCCGCTTTGCAGCAGGATGACTGCTGTGATATTTCATCTTCCTCGCAAAGGACTGTTGGACAGTCAATTGCTTACTGGAAGTAGTACAAGTGGTCTTCCGATTCCCCTCTGGGATGACGATCAACTCCCAGCAGCAACAACAGCAGCGCCAGCAGCAGTAGGCATTACACTCAAGGATGCATCGGAGGAATCCCAGGCAGGAGAGGACTCATTAGACTTGACAGAGACATGGCCTGCAGGACTATTGGCTTTCCTGTCTAAGGAGGAAATTGACACTGAGGGAGTTGGTGGTGTGGTTTGCAGGAACTTGGTACAAGAGGAAGGGATTTAGTTGGCAGTGGACTGCTTCCGCTGTCATCCAAAGTTTTTGAACTTGTCACTGACTTCTGATGAATGCGGTCCAGGTGACGTATAAGGGAGGATGTTCCTAGGTGGTTAACGTCCTTACCCCTACTTATTACAGCTTGACAAAGGCAACACACGGCTTGACACCAGTTGTCCGCATTTCTGTTGAAATAATTCCACACCGAAGAGGTGATTTTTTTTTGTATTTTGACCAGGCATGTCAATGGCCATATTCGTCCCACGGACAACAGGTGTCTCCCCGGGTGCCTGACTTAAACAAATCACCTCACCATCAGAATCCTCCTTGTCAATTTCCTCCCCAGCGCCAGCAACACCCATATCTTCATCCTGGTGTACTTCAACAGTGACATCTTCAGTTTGACTATCAGGAACTGGACTGCGGGTGCTCCTTACAGCACTTGCAGGGGGCGTGCAAATTGTGGAAGGCGCAACCTCTTCCCGTCCAGTGTTGGGAAGGTCAGGCATCGCAACCGACACAATTGGACTCTCCTTGGGGATTTGTGATTTAGAAGAACGCACAGTTCTTTGCTGTGCTTTTGCCAGCTTAAGTCTTTTCATTTTTCTAGTGAGAGGATGAGTGCTTCCATCCTCATGTGAAGCTGAACCACTAGCCATGAACATAGGCCAGGCCCTCAGCCGTTCCTTGCCACTCCGTGTCATAAATGGCACATTGGCAAGTTTACGCTTCTCCTCAGACAATTTTGATTTAGATTTTTGGGTCATTTTACTGAGCTTTATTTTTTTGGATTTTACATGCTCTCTACTATGACATTGGGCATCGGCCTTGGCAGACGACGTTGATGGCATTTCATCGTCTCGGCCATGACTAGTGGCAGCAGCTTCAGCACGAGGTGGAAGTGGATCTTGATCTTTCCCTATTTTACCCTCCACATTTTTGTTCTCCATATTTTAATGTGTGGAATTATATGCCAGTAATATATCAATAGCAATGGCCTACTACTATATATACTGCGCACAACTGAAATGCACCACAGGTATGGATGGATAGTATACTTGACGACACAGAGGTAGGTAGAGCAGTGGCCTACTGTACCATACTGCTATATATTATATACTGGTGGTCAGCAAACTGTGCAAAACTGAAATGCACCACAGGTATGGATGGATAATATACTTCACGACACAGAGGTAGGTAGAGCAGTGGCCTACTGTACCGTACTGCAGAGGCGTCACCAGGTGTGGGTACACCCGGTGCGCACTCTGCATCACTACACCCCCCACCCCCACTCCCTCTTCCCAAACTCACCCCGCCGGAGCCGCGGGCGGACGGAAAGGGGGCGTGGCCTAATTAAAAGGGGCGTGGGCGTGCGTGTATCCAGCTTCCTCTGAAATGTTGGCTGCCCCCAGAGACTAGGCAGCGTGCAGTGCTGGCTCCTTTTCTGTGACAGGAGCCTAGTGCTGCAGAGGATTATCACACTACAGCACTCGGCTCCTGTCACTGCAGAAGAGCCAGCACTTGGTGTCACCCCTTCCGTGGGTGATACCTGGGTGCGGGCCGCACCCCCCGCACCCGCCTTCTGACGCCACTGCCGTACTGCTATATGTTATATATACTGGTGGTCAGCAAACTGTGCAAAACTGAAATGCACCACAGGTATGGATGGATAGTATACTTGACGACACAGAGGTTTGTAGAGCAGTGGCCTACTGTACCATACTGCTATATATTATATATACTGGTGGTCAGCAAACTGTGCAAAACTGAAATGCACCACAGGTATGGATGGATAGTATACTTGACGACACAGAGGTAGGTAGAGCAGTGGCCTACTGTACCATACTGCTATATATTATATATACTGGTGGTCAGCAAACTGTGCAAAACTGAAATGCACCACAGGTATGGATGGATAGTATACTTGATGACACAGAGGTAAGTAGAGCAGTGGCCTACTGTACCGTACTGCTATATATTATATATACTGGTGGTCAGCAAACTGTGCAAAACTGAAATGCACCACAGGTATGGATGGATAGTATACTTGACGACACAGAGGTAGGTAGAGCAGTGGCCTACTGTACCGTACTGCTATATATTATGTATACTGGTGGTCAGCAAACTGTGCAAAACTGAAATGCACCACAGGTATGGATGGATAGTATACTTGACGACACAGAGGTAGGTAGAGCAGTGGCCTACTGTACCGTACTGCTATATATTATATATACTGGTGGTCAGCAAACTGTGCAAAATTGAAATGCACCACAGGTATGGATGGATAGTATACTTGACGACACAGAGGTAGGTAGAGCAGTGGCCTACTGTACCGTACTGCTATATATTATATATACTGGTGGTCAGCAAACTGTGCAAAACTGAAATGCACCACAGGTATGGATGGATAGTATACTTGACGACACAGAGGTATGTAGAGCAGTGGCCTTCTGTACCGTACTGCTATATATTATATATACTGGTGGTCAGCAAACTGTGCAAAACTGAAATGCACCACAGGTATGGATGGGATAGTATACTTGACGACACAGATGTAGAGCAGTGGACTACTGTACCGTACTGCTATATATATATAGTTATACTGGTGGTCAGCAAAATTCTGCACTGTCCTCCTACTATATACTACAATGCAGCACAGATATGGAGCGTTTTTCAGGCAGAGAACGTATAATACTGGTGGTCACTGGTCAGCAAAACTCTGCACTGTCCTCCTACTATATAATACTGCTGGTCCCCAGTCCCCACAATAAAGCAATTAGCACACTGAGCACAGATATTTGCAGCACACTGAGCACAGATATGGAGCATTTTTCAGGCAGAGAACGTAGATATTTGCACTTGCAGCACACTGAGCACAGATATTTGCAGCACACTGAGCACAGGTATTTGCAGCACACTGAGCACAGATATTTGCAGCACACTGAGCACAGATATTTGTAGCCCACTGAACATAGAAACTGAGAGGACGCCAGCCACGTCCTCTCACGATCATCTCCAATGCACGAGTGAAAAATGGCGGCGACGCGCGGCTCCTTATATAGAATACAAATCTCGCGAGAATCCAACCGCGGGATGATGACGTTCGGGCGCGCTCTGGTTAACCGAGCATGGCGGGAGGTTCCGAGTTGCTCTGACCCGTGAAAAAAAAGGTGAAGTTCGGGCGGGTTCGGATCCCGAGGATCCGAACCCGCTCATCACTAGTCTACACCACTACCCATGGGCAATACAATAATGTGGCCACCGGGCCCGATGCGTGGTGAGTGCAGCAAGCCCGTGAGGGGACTCGCAGCACCCACTGATGGTATTTTGGCTGTCGAGATTCCGGCGTCAGTCTCCTAAATCATACCAAACCCCATTTGGCAATCTATTGTTTTTTATTTATATTTTATGTTTAATGAGTGTTAAGATATATGCTTGTAGTTACACTGATCAACATTCATTTTATTTCTAATCATATTACAGCGATTTTGGGGTAACTTTGTGTTGCGAATTCTTAACATGAAAATGATTTGGCTAGATTGGCTCAAATTTTTGAGAAACTTGGATGAGAAACAAAAACAAAACACAATAGACAATGTGAACAGCTCAACTGCCAACTGTCACCTGACTTATATAAGAAGTGGTAATATTCTAGAATAAATGCGAAGTGAACACCTAGAAAATTGGTGTGTTTCACCTCCTAGAATATTCAGATAGATTTCCATATGCATGTTTTATGGCTAATTTCGCTATTAATTGAGAGTAAACATAATCTCAAAAACTAGAGCCAATTAAGAAAAACTACTTTCTTTTTTGAATTCAGCAACCCCAAAATACCCTAAATTCCTTCAAATATCTTTAGCAACTAAACAATTATTTTGTGTGGCTGTTAAAGCTATCCCTGCAGCATACACAAATTCTGTATTTGTTGTGTGCACAGAACTGAGACGACTGGGCAATATTAATGAGAACTCTTACTTATTGGTCAGAACTCACAGGAGCCATGAGGCAGGACAGACTAATTCTGGTCAGAGGCACTGGTGAACTGCCTGACTGTGGATAAACACTGCCAAATACAGAACACTTGAAAACGTGGTGCTTTAAAAACTATGTTAAGAACATGGAGATGGATAAGATACACTCTAGTACATGGGCCCTCTGTAAGTAGAATCAATAATGGAAGCTAAATGTCTGAGATGCTGAGCTGAAATCAGCCAGCAGGAGTTTAAGCTGAATTGGAAGCACACTGCTGCTGACTTGCAATAGTAGCCATTGGTAGCTGTTTGCAGAAATATACAGGGAATCGGTATGCCCACAAGATATGCTTACAAAGGAAAGCTGACAAGGATTTCAGCAGGTCTTGAATAATGCAGACAGGAGCACATGGAAATGCTGAATACCACAGGAGAGCACAAGTTGCACAGAAGTACTGATACACTTACAGAGTGACAAACAGGTGAAGGCAGCATACAGAGCTACTGACCAGGAATCAGGAATAGGTGGTGAGACAGGATGTACTGGCAATGTGGTAGTGAACCTGGGGAACTTAAACAGGGCACTCAATGAGTGGATTGGCTGTAATGGTCGTGTGGAACAATGAAGACCAGGATAGGAGCAGAATGATCATATGATCAGAAGCAACATGGCAGTTCACATTCCACGCTGCATCTCCAGTGTTAAAGGTGGTCTTCCACTCATCTCAAAGCTGAATTCTTATGAGATTGTATATGTCACAATCCTGACTTACCTCTGACACCTGTCCTGCAAGTCAGCTTTCCTGCTTGTCCTTGTTTGAGAACAGATGCAAGGACATCACCATGTTGGAGTATGTCAGATGACTGCAATCCTCCAGCTAAAGTGCTCCTTAATTCAGCTGACACCAGCAACCGATCAGGGACAAGTCACTCCTATGTAAGACCTCCCTAGCCATTAGTCTAATATCAGAGCAACTAGTCTCATCCCTGTGAGATATCCTGTTTACCAAGCTCTTGATTGCAGCAAACTAGTCTGCTATTCCTGGCTTTAGAGTGTAGTCTTATGATTTCTTGGTTATCACAGATACCTTCATTGCTGAGTTACTAGTCCATAAAGTCTACTAATCATTGTTATAGAGTCTCACTCAGCCTTTGCTTCAGCATTTCCATACAAACTTTTGCTATTGTTCCCTGACTCCAGAAATCTGCTGTGCATACAAAGTTTCCAAGCTGCAACACCTAAACTTTAGAGGAAGAGATTATAGGGGTCATTCCGAGTTGATCGCACATAGCAACTTTTTGCTGGTCGCGCGTTCAACCTGACGCCGCCTATGGGGGAGTGTATTATAGCATAGCAGGGCTGGGAACGCTTGTGCAGCCCTGCTATGCTAAAAAAGTTTCAAGTACAACAAGACTAGGGCTGCAGTCACTCGCCCAGTGCGACGGATCCAGCAATGAAGGTCCCGGTCCTGAAGTCAAACATCCGCCCTCCAAACGCCTGCGTTAGACTCACCGCGCCTGAAAAACGGTGAGTATCCGCCCCGGAACGCCTCCCGCCTATCCGTCTTCTTGCAATCGTTGCTGTGATCACATTTCTCGCAGGCGGCGTCATTGCCCGGCGACGATCGTCGCCAGGCAATGACGCGTGTGCGCAATGCGTCCGCCATGCATGTGCATTTCCAACCCGTTCGCACTGCAGCGAAGAACCGCTGCGTGCACTGCAAACGTGTCGGAATGACCCCCTATGGGCCTAATTCAGACCTGATTGGTGCTGTGTGTTTTCTCACAGCAGCTGATCAAGTCTGAACTGCGCATGCACCAATGCCGCAGTGCGTCAGTGCGTCAGCGCATGCCAAACAGCCAAAGGCCATCTCAGCCCTGCAATCGCCTCTGCCAGATTGACAGGCAGAGGCGGACGCTGGGCGGGAGGGGGCGGGCCGGCGGCCTTTGGCCACGGTTTAGGGTGCGCGTCCGGGCAACGTAGGTGTGCCCGAATCGGGCCACGGTGGCTG
This sequence comes from Pseudophryne corroboree, assembly GCF_028390025.1. Lineage (NCBI taxonomy): Eukaryota > Metazoa > Chordata > Amphibia > Anura > Myobatrachidae > Pseudophryne > Pseudophryne corroboree. The sequence continues at coordinate 741,131,079 of NC_086445.1, forward strand.
CCTGATGTCACATGCAGCCGCTGCAACCCTCACAGCAATGAGTAGCTCCCTGCCAGCGTGCAGGAGCTGCGCTTTTAGGGAGCTACTACTAAAGTACACAAACATCACCGCTGTGTGATGCTTTTGTGCTTGTGTGGGAGGGGGTAGGGCCTGACATGCGGGGTGGACTAGCCCTGTGCTGGGTATCCCCCTGCATGTCAGTGTGGCTGAGCGTAGATGTGCTAAATTTAGCACATCTATGATCAGGTCTGAATTAGGCCCTATGTTACTAATTGCTGGGCCTCCTTCCAGGCTGATTATCCACCTGGGAGTTCCTTTGTGTTTGCAGTGAGGAGCGGATCTAGGCACGGGCAAGCAGGGTGGGCACCCGGGGCGCTGTGGCCCATGGGCGTGGCCGCAATCACCCCGCAGACGCCCACCCGCACCCTACATTCCAGCTGCAACAAACGATGTGAGCAGTGTGGGCGGCCGCTGCAGCCGGCTCCATTGTCAGACAGACACTAGAGGTCATAATTGACCTCTAGTGTCTGTGCGGCGCTGTGGGAGAGACGTAATGACGTCTCTCCCATAGAGAGGAGCCGGCGGTGGCCAGAGACGGAGAAGCAGCAGCGGCCGTGAAGCAGGAGTGGGGCTGGTGAGTACTGTTTGTTTTTTGTGTGTTTGTAAGCGGTGCTACAAGGGGCATAACAACAGGGGCATCTCTACTGGCGGCACATCTAATGGGGGCAAATGTACAGGGGGCATCTCTACTGGGGGCACATCTAAGGGGGCATAACTACAGGGGCATCTCTACTCGGGGCACATCTAATGGGGGGCAAATCTAAAGGGGGCATCTCTACTGGGGGCATAACTTTGGGGGCATTTCTACTGGGAGCACATCTAAGTGTAGACATCTACTGGGGGCATAACTACTGGGGCAAATCTACAGAGGGCATAACTACTTCAGGGGCACATCTACTGGGGCACATATACTGGGGGCAAATCTACAGGTGGCACAACTACAGTGGCCACGCCCCTTCCCTATGAAGCCACGCCCCTGTTTTTCTTATGCGCGCCCTAGGCATGCACTAACCCTTTTTGCCTGACATGAGGAGGGAGGGGTGCCAAAGGAAACTTTCGCCATGGGCGTCACAAGGTCTAGAACCAGCCCTGTTTGTTGTCTGCAGGTTTCTGTTTGCACAGTATTCTCACAGACCAACTAGCAATTGCTGGAGCAGTGCATTTTCCAGTCTGCAGCAGAGATCCTGAATTCCTGTTGTGCTTTTAACCCCTGAATTCCCTGGCTGGAAAACGTATGCCTTTGTGTGCACATTACCTCTCTTTAGGTCATAGTATCAGCATCCAGCAGCACAAACTCTGTCCATCAGTATCCTGAGACTACTCCAGTTCTTTCCAAGTTCAAGCTATAGCTAATCAGACCAAAGTCTAACACAGTTCTCACCATGTCCTGCAACACCTGAACTCCACCACACTACACTCTGTATCAAGTACATACCAGTGCAGTTACCTTCCAAGCTGCACTGCCAGTCCAGTTCAGCTGTCATCTGGATCCAGTCCAGTTCAAACTTAGCCGAAATCCAGTCTAATACAGTTGTAGCCTGGATCCAGTTTGGTTCATCCATAGCCCCATACCAGTCTGATTTAGCCATAACCCGTATCCAGGCTGATTCAGTTGTAGCCTGGATCCAGTCTGATTCAGTTGTAGCCTGGATCCAGTCTGATTCAGTTGTAGCCTGGATCCAGTTCAGTTCAGTTGTAGCCCAGATCCTCTCTTGGTCCAAATTGTACAAATTGATGTGACTGGCCAACTGCAATCGCTTTTTACTACGTGTACTACCCTTCCTTACAAAGCCAAATATTTTTATCCAGATTTACTACCAGTGAAGCCAGAATCAGTCTGGGACTGGAATGTGGCTATATGAAATGAAAGACAGAATCTGAATGTTTGCTTTGGGCAACATCACCACTTTTCGTTTTTGGAAGGTTTGGTAAATTTAGCCCTAGGAGTGAGTCTCAGCTGCCCGAGTGAGGAGGCAAATTTTCCCTGACACAGTACTGTCAGGTGATAGACAGGAGAGAGCCCAGATGACAGCAGTGATACAGGACAGAAATCTTCAGCAGAGAGAGAGAGAGAAGATCCTGATCAGTATACAGAGGTACAGGACATGTCTGTGAGAGAAGCACACACACTGCCTGGAACGCCCCCAGAGTGTAGTAATTGGGGGCTTCCTGCAAAGCCATGCCCACTTTAGTGATATCAGTGGGACTCCCGCTAGGCCATGACCCCTGCCTGCAAATCCACACACCCTTTTTTGGGCGCATGCCACATGCCCGCGCAGGGGATCTCTTGACCTTAGTCCTGTTGGAGAAAAAGATATATATATATATATATATATATATATAATTATCATCAGTATTATTGCCCGCAGTGGGTGTCACAAACCCCAGTGCTGCCACTGGCCTACGGGCTATGGTGGTCAATCCGAGTTGTTCGCTCGCTAGCTGGTTTTTGCAGCCGTGCAAACACTATGCCGCCTCCCACTGGGAGCGTATTTTAGCTTAGCAGAAGTGCGACCGAAAGGATCGCAGAGCGGCGGCAACATTTTTTTGTGCAGTTTTAGAGTAGCTCAATACCTACGATCACTTCAGACTGTTTAGTTCCTGTTTTGACATCACAAACACGCCCTGTGTTCGCCCAGCCACGTCTGCGTTATTCCTGGCATGCCTGCGTTTTTCCGAACACTCCCTGAAAACGGTCAGTTGACACTCAGAAACGCCCACTTCATGTCAATCACTCTGCGGTCAGCAATGCAACTGAAAAACTTCGCTAGACCCTGTGTGAAACTACATCAGCCGTTGTGAAAGTACGTTGCGCGTGTGCATTGCGCCGCATGCGCAGAAGTGCCGATATTTTGCCTCATCGCTGCACAGCGAAAGAATGCAGCTAGCGATCAACTCGGAATGACCACCTATATTTTAGCATTTTTTTTTATTTCTCTCCGTTAACTACTGCCTGCACATGCATAGCTCTATGGCTTGCTCATGCACATTAATGAATGTGGGTCTGAACACAGAAGTAAGGTTATTGTGTAAGCTATCACTTTACTTTGTGGCCTTTGGAGTACATGTCCAGGCATCTGACTAGTAATAAAAAGCCCAAAAAAGTAAATTTCTAATTGCCTTCATATTCTGTGGTAAGACGTGACTTTTCAGGGCTTTTCTGCAAATTCTCATAAATAGGACCCTCTTTATCCTATAGTCCTTCTGCATCCTGCTATACTTATTACTTAAAGTTTTCTGTTTGTGCATCTTCTTTCCCTGTCTACTGAAGAATTAAGTTTAATATCCAATTGTTCCAATCATAACATTTTGAGTGATATTATGCCCTGGGTACAACCAAATACTGGTTAATATATCATGTTCTATGACATTGGAGGTTAATATGCTGGGCAGCACGGTTGGTAACTGAACTGCCTCACAGCACTGAGGTCTTGGGTTCTCACCAAAGCCCTAATTGTGAAGGTTTGTGTGATCTCTCCATGCTTGCATGGGTTTCCACTAGATACTCCAGTTCTCCGGCAGGGTCCACAGGTTATCCACAGGATAACATTGGGATATGATGGAGCGACAGTGGATTGGGACCAAATGATCACAAGCTTTCTGGCCTCCCAGGATGCAACGGGCTCATCCATATAATCCCGCCCACCGACTCAGTCAAATCAGTTTTTTGACACAGAAACTCCTGGCGCCACTATTTTACAGAAATTCATCTGCTTTCCCTGGGGTAATTGGAACCCCCCCCCCCCCCCCCCCCTTTAATTAAAAGCAAAATCAAAGAACAATGGAAAAGCGCTAGAAATCTGTAGTAGATTTATTTTGTTTTTTATTTAAAAATATATTGTATCACATATAACAAATGTTTTGTTATGTGTGATATAATATATTTTTAAATAAAAAACAAAATAAATCTACTACAGATTTCTAGCGCTTTTCCATTGTTCTTTGATTTTGCTTTTAAATCAGTTTTTTGTTTGGTGCGGCAGGAGCCGACCATGGTCACAGGGCTGTTGTTCTTTGGCAGCCCTAAGCTTTATTAATTTATTTTTATAGTCTTACTATATTTTCTGAGTAACCTTTCCTAACAGCGGCTTACACGCATATTGGAAAGAGTCGCTCCAACAACTCTCCGCCGGGTCGCAACAACGCTTACCGACGGTACAAGTGCTGTCTCGACGGACGTCTGTGTCGGATATACTAGCAGGTCCAGTAGACGTTACCAGGCTGGGGCCGGAGCATAGAGAGAAGGTAAGGCATCGGTTCCGCTTAGAAGGGGAATACGGACACAGCCGCACTGTTTGGGAGGAGACTACCAAACAGTAGCTGGCGCGCCGCCACCACGGGTGATCCAGCGCTAGGCTTTAGGGATCATAAGGTGCCAGGATTAGTTTGAGGTTGCGATCCCTAGGGTTGATGTCAGCAGTGGGGAGTCAGACGCTCTCCTGGTCGCCCCTCCCCCCAGTTCATGACCAGCTTCCGTGTGTCTCCCGCCATGAACTGATTGCCTCACTTCCATCTCAGATGCTACCACGAGGGGACTCGGTCGCAGCATAGGCCGCTGCGTCGGTGTATACTAAGCTTTGCCGCGAGGGACTGGGTCACAGACCGATGCGTCTGCATACACAGTGTGTTCTCTGAGCATCTGTGTTCACTAAAAATTCCCAGAGCGGCAGTGTACACTAGTAGCGTCTGGATCCACTCAGCGTTCGCTAACATATTGATCGGTCTTGGAAGTGAGGTGAGTCTCCCTGTAGCCTACTCTACGGAGTACGGGTTATACAGCACTAAAATTCTATCTACTTTTGTTAGTATGAATAGTTAACTTTAGTGCCTATTGCATATGAGTTTTGTGTACATTACTGTGGTTTTCTTCGCAATGCATCTGAATACGTTAACGATCTGTATAGAACAGAATTCAGCAATATGTACTCCTACATGCTTGAGATGTGTTTGTAGTTGATAATATGCTCATATGATAAATATATATATATATATATATATATATATATATGTATAACATGTGACTGACTGCTAGTGTGATGCTGACTTTAATATAAAATGATTGTCAGTTGATCTTCTGATCCTCAATGCAGGGTCATGGGTAGGGTCTCACATATCACTTTAGAAAAAAGTGGTTACAGTCACAAATTGAGTAGTACACTGTGAAAGTGCTGAGTATTTATTATGTCTAAGAGCGGCAAACACTGACAGAAACACTCATATGTTGTTGTTTGGCAAAAACGGTATTATCCTCTATGATCTGGTACAGGATGGTTATGTGTAAAAATGATTTGCTGTTTAGCATAATACATTCCTGATCTACATCAGGTATACATAGACCCATTGAGGCGATGTTTGCACAGACCTTGTACAGTTTAGCTGAAATGTTAATTCTTACAATATTAACACATGCTGCTCACTGCTTGTGGTATATCCCCAATAGCGTCTCCAATAAGACAAGCTGATGAACCGAATGAAAATAAATCATCGACTTCACAGGCTACACATGATAATCATCAGACCATGAAAGCGCTATATACTCTACTTCAGCATACGAAGAACAGGTAAAAGATATAAGCTAAATAAATAAGATGAATAAATGAGAGCAAAAAAGGCTAGTCTGTCAATAGAGGCAGCAGAGCCTGGGGTAAAAAATAAGGCACTTGTGTTTAAACGTCCCAAAAGAGCCTCTTCACGAGGGCAGAATTCAGGAAAAAGGTTTGGGTTACACCCAATAAAATAGAATACCCGGTAAATGGGATTCCAATATCTTTTTCCAGCTAGGGACTGTTTAAAATAGGGAAGTGCCTCCCAAAATAGATATGCATGTCATTGATAATGCAAAAATCTATAGGGCCTCTGCCGTCAAAAGAATAAGACCATATTGTCTTTGTCTGGGGCAGTCATAAGGCCAGCAATGACTTCACCTTGCAATCTACGGCTACACCACACTGGATAGGCCCAATATCACTAGATTTTGGAAGCTAAGCAGTGTTGGGCCTGGTTAGTTCTTGGAGGGGAGACCACCTTGAAATACCAGGTGCTGTAGGTACATTGGGCTGAGGTACTGGAAGACAAGTTTTCAGCGCCTGCAAGGGAGTAAGAAGCCCATATAGTTCATATGGACACTAATATTCTAGCATCAGCATAACAATAGTTGTTCGTGAGCAGCTTGGTTCATATACATGGGAAGCTGATTCAGAATCTAAGAAGGTTCTGGAAACTTTGCCTTGGCTGGAGGTTTCTGTTTGGAAAGGAGTTAACAGTTATTCTGAAGTCGGAAACAGACTCCAAGAAGGTCACGTTTCCTTCCACATATAACCCCAAATCTAGGGGTCCGGTTTGGCCTTGTTGGTTATAAAGGCACGTAACAGCCTCAATACAATAAGTTTGGTAAGGCAAAGAAGCAAAGGCAACCAGAGGCCAGCTTTCAAACCAGAGGCCATCAGCATGATGGTGCGGGTCTCCTTCTGGCGGATTCCAGAAGGATAAGGGGCCGACTTCTTCAGATTTTGCACAGATTTGATAGCAGTCGACAAATAGATGCCTGGGTGCAAGACGCGGTATCTCTAAGGTTATACTTTCCCTTCTGGAACCATTCTCCTAAAAGGTTTTAGGTTTCAGCCTGTCTCGGGTAGAGGTGTAGGCGAGGGATTTGCATGAAGCAATTCAGAAAATGTTTTGTCAGCAATAGTCATTCCAGTAACCCATGCACAATGGGGGGGGGGTTTATTCCCACCTGGGTCAAAAACAATCCTTTATCAATTTCAAAAACAGAGAAATTTGGGTAACACGGTTCAAGTGGAGGCAACTCCATAGTTGGGTGGGAAGCCAATATAATACATGGTATTCCTGGATAAGTCAGGAATTTTATCTTCAGGCTCCTATAACACTGTCCATCAGTGTTATCTTAAGGTTTACCATCCTTCAGCAAAAATTCAGTTAGGCCTTACCTTTTGGGTTAGCCACAGCCCCAGAGTATTTACCAAAATGATTATGGTAATTTATCTCCGTTAGTAGAGGTTAAGAAAATTGCCATACCTTGACCACCTTCTTATCCTGACACAAATACAGGAAAGGTTCTGTGTCATCTACAACATACAAATACCTTGTCTGCAGAGGCACGGGTGGTTCGTAAATGGGATCATCTCCGGTTCCGTGACATATCTCACGGTGGGGCTATACTGAATTCAAGTTTGCAGAAAGTAGTTACCTCAGAACAAGATATTCAAGGCAAAGCTAGGAGAGCTGTTACAATATCAAACAATATCAATTCACGCAGCAATGCGAATGATGGGTTTGATGATGTTAACAATACACATGATGGAGTGGGCATAATTCCACTCAAGACTTTCCCAGCATCTCCTCCATCTACGGTCGCATCACACTGGATATGTCCAATCTCAATTGATGTTGGAAGTTAAGCAGTGTTGTACCTGGTTAAATTCTCTGAGAGCAAGACAATCTGTGAATACCAGGTGGTGTAGGTGGGCCAGATGGACAGTACACAAACAAGTACGTGGTACTGGCAAAAAAAGGTAAGAAAGCGAGTAGCCTGGGGGCTACAGACATTCCATCTAGATCAGAGGATACTTTTTTCTTTTTGGATATCAGGTGGGGAAATCCTGACAACAAATGCAAGTCTTCACGGCTATGGAGGCCATTTTCCGGAAGATTATGATTACGGGGATTATGGACCACAGAAGAAAGGTGCCTGCTTATAAATCTGTTAGCACTTCGGACCATATACTGGGTCCTGATTCAGGCACGGGACATTCCTAAATGAAGATTGGTCCAGATCCGCAAGGACAAGGAAATGGCAGTAGTGTACCTCAACTGTCAGAGAGGAACACGCAGATAAATAGCAAGAAAGGAGGTAAATCACAAACTAAAGTGTGCCGAACTCCATCTTCCAGCCTTGTCCGCAGGGTTTGTTCCGAGAGTCCTAAACTGAAGAGCTGATTTCTCAGTCAACACACCATTCAGGTAAATGAATGGGATTTGCACCCTAAAGTTGTTTCGGACTCGGGTAGACAAATGGGCTTGGCCAGAGATAATTCTCATGGGGTCCCATCTGAACAACAAAAGCCATAATTGGGTCAGGAACAAAGGAAGTGATCTTTGTGGATGTCTTTTTAATGGGAATTTTATTTCTCTTATGTGTTTCTCAAATCATCCTGCTACTCAGGATAGTGAGGAAAATACAACAAAGATGCCAGGATTCTAATAAGCCCCAGCTTGACCCAGAAGGCGTTGGTACATGGATCCGCAGAAAATGTTGAATACCTTTTCTGTTTCCTCTACGCCCAGACTAAGAGAGGGTCCTTGATTATCAAAGATATCTGGATCAACTGTTTTGATGGCGTGGCTTTTGAAATCTATATACTGAGGTCCAGAGGATTCTCACAAATGCTCAGAGCAAGGAAAAACTTCTTTGACTCATATTTATCACCAAATATGGCAAGCGTTTATTCATTGGTGCAATGGAAGAGGTATGGACCCGAAATCTTGCAGAGTTTCCATGGTATTAGCATTCCTTCAAACAGGAATAGATAAAGGTTTAGTGGTGGCTTCCTTGGAAATACAAGTGTTAGCATTGACTGTATGGTTCCGAAAGAAAAATGCCAAATTGCAGGATGTGCGCATTTTTTCCCAGGGAATGCTGCGCATTCAACCTTCCCTTTCTCCTACTACAGGGTCAGGGAATCTAAATCTAGTCCTCAAAGCCTGTCAAGTTGCTCTGTTTAAACCACTAAGTGTGTGGTTTTTAAATGGTTGACAGCTAAAGTTCTCATTCGACTGACTATGGCATCAGCTAGAAGAGTGTCAGATTTAGGAGCACTGTCATGTTACTCTCCTTTTCTGATGTTATCCAGATAAAGTAGTTCTCACAACTAGGTCTGGGTATCTTCCAAAGGGGTGATCTATATTCCACCTTAATGAAGATAATATGGTCCCGGTTTTTCAGGAATCATGATTTTCTGCGGGAGATGCACTCACCCTCCCTATAATTCCCCCTCAGTATCCCTGCCCTCACCCACCCTATAATTCCCCCTCAGCATCCCTGCCCTCACCCTCCCTGTAACTCCCTCTCAGTATCCCTACCCTCACTCTTCCTATAATTACCCCTCAATGTCCCTGCCCTCACCCACCCTATAAGTCCCCCTCAGTGTCCTTGCCCTCACTCTCCCTATAACTCCCCCTCAGCGTCCCTGCCCTCACCCTCCCTCTAACTCCCCCTCAACATCCCTGCCCTCACCTTCCCTCTAACACCCCCTCAGCGTCCCTGCCCTCACCCTCCCCCTAACTCCCCCTTAGCATCCCTACCCTCACCCTCCCTCTAACTCCCCCTCAGCGTCACTGCCCTCACCCTCCCTCTAACTTCCCCTCAGCGTCCCTGCCCTCACCCTCCCTCTAACTCCTCCTCAGCATCACTGCCCTCACCCTCCCTCTAACTCCCCCTCAGCATCCCTGTCCTCACCCTCCCTCTAACTCCCCCTCAGCGTCACTGCCCTCACCTTCCCTCTAACACCCCCTCAGCGTCCCTGCCCTTAACCTCCCTCTAACTCCCCCTCAGTGTCACTGCCCTCACCATCCCTCTAACTTCCCCTCAGCGTCCCTGCCCTCACCCCCCCTCTAAGTCCACCTCAGCGTCCCTGCCCTCACCCTCCCTCTAACTTCCCCTCAGCGCCCCTGCCCTCACCCTCCCTCTAACTCCCCCTCAGCGTCCCTGCCCTCTTCCTCCCTCTAACTTCCCCTCAGCGTCCCTGCCCTCACCCTCCCTCTAACTCCCCCTCAGCGTCACTGCCCTCACCCTCCCTCTAACTCCCCCTCAGCATCCCTGTCCTCACCCTTCCTCTAACACCCCCTCATCGTCACTGCACTCACTCGCCCTCAAACTCCCCCTCAGTGTCACTGCCCTCACCCTCCCTAATACTACTCCTCAGTGTCCCTGCTCACACCCTCTCCTGTAACTCCCCCTCTGTGTCCCAGGGGGGGGCGCCAGTCCCTTATTTTGCCATGGGCGATCAGGCCCCTAGATACACCCCTGGTCAGAGAGTCAATAGTTTGACAGCGTCAAAGTGCTGACCAAATATGTGTTGTGTGTGTGTGTGTGTGTGTGTGTGTGTGTGTGTGTGTGTGTGTGTGTGTGTGTGTGTGTTATTTTGTGTTTCTAAACATTTTTTTCCCACATTTTTTCCAAATCCGTCCCCTCGAGGGCTCGCTTCACTTACCCCGCTTCAGGATTGGTTACTGCAGTTAACAGTTTGTGACATGGATAGTAATAAAAAAGTTGTACAAGAATGAAAAATCGTTAAAAAAATATGTCAACATTTTTACCCTGTCGATCCTTTTGACTGTTGTACTTTGAGCTGTTGACCTTTTGACAGTTGGACTTTTGATCCTATCAGACTTTTGACCCTGTCCGTCTTTTGACTGTCGACAATATGGTGTCGACCTAATGACTGTCTATCTTTTAACTGTCTATCTATCAACCGCCTCCCCTGCACAGTACAGAGAAATCATGAAGGAAAACCTGCTACAAGAATGCTTAGACCTGGACGATTTATCTTGAATATGACAATGGCCCAAAATTATACAGCAAAAGCCAACCCTTGGATGTGGGCTGGATATTTTGCAGAGACTGTGGTCGCTTTATTAGTGCACCAAGGTGATTTGGAGTTCTTTTGTATACCTCTAACAGAAGAAATAATTAAGCTTACCAGTGGACACCATGTAACTGGATATTTATGTGGCATACATTTGCTCATAAGGAGCTGAACATACTACTGTATAAAAGACAAGTGTGAGCATTTGTGAAACACGTATAGTGATTTCATATACTACTTCTGTACATTTTTCTTAGTACTAAGATCTTATTTACTGCCAGTAATATATGCGCATATGATATTTTGTAGGTATATTTTTATGTATCTGTATTTTATTATTGGGATGATAAATGATTTTGATTATTATCCTTTTGCGCTCATCTCTCCTTTTTGGTTTGATTATTTGCCCCATCCAACATGAAGGAGCTTGAGCAAAGTTTACTAAGCAGAAAGGGCACAAATTGCAGCGACTAGATGTGCTAAATTGCCTGACACTTACCCAGCGGTGCAAGTGGGCGGGTACACGCGGGTACAGCATACCGTTAAGAATTTAGCTGTGGGTACGCCGTACCCATTGCCGCCAGGCCGCCGCTCCCTCCCTCCCCCTGCTGCTGCTCACCGCGCTGCTGCTGTGAGGAAGGAGAGCGCGGCTTGCTCCTCTCCTGCCCCTCAGCGTTTACCTTCAATTCGGTGCTGGCCCGTGAGCCAATCAGAGCTCGCGGACCGGCAGGCAAGACTCCTGATTGGCTGCCGTACCGCAAGCTTTGATTGGCTCACGGATCGGCGCCTAGTTGAAGGTAGACACCCACACCGCCGCCGGAGACTGAGGGGCATGAGAGGCGCACGCTGTGCTCTTCTCCATTCACACACAGGACAGCAGCAGCACGGTAAGCAGCAAGGGAAAGGGGGGGGGGGAGACCTGTGAGGATATGTGTAGCTGGCATTGGGGGCATATATGGCACTGCGAGGACATGTGTATCTGGCACTGGGGGCATATCTGGCACTGGAGGCATCTCTGTATCTGGCAATGGGGGCATATCTGGCACTGGGAGCATATCTGGCACTGTGGGGGCATTTCTGTATCTGGCACCGTTGGGGCATGTGTATCTGGCACTGGGGGCATTTCTGTATCTGGCACTGGGGGCATATATGTATCTGGCACTGGGGGCATATCTGGCACTGTGGGGGCATTTCTATATCTGGCACTAGGGGGGCAATGTATATCTGACACAGTGAGGGCATTTGTGTATCTGGCACTGTGAGGCAACGTATATCTGGCACTCTGGGGGCATTTGTGTATCTGGCACTGTGGGGCAATGTGTATCTGGCACTGTGGGGTGAATGTGTATCTGGCACTGTGACGCAATGTATATCTGGCACTCTGGGGGCATTTCTGTATCTGGCACAGTGAGGCAATGTGTAATTAGCACTGTGGGGCAATGTGTATCTGGCACTGTGGGGCAATGTGTATCTGACACTCTGGGGGCATTTGTGTATCTGGCACAGTAAGGCAATGTGTATCTGGCACTGTGAGGCAATGTATATCTGGCACTGTGGGGCAATGTGTATCTGGCACTATTGGGGTCATATGTGTATCTGCCTCCCCCCCATATGTGTATCACGCCCCCATTTTCATTGACCATGCCCCATGTGGTATTTGGCCACATCCATTTCTGGCGCGCGCACACAGTACCTATTTTTCTACTTGCACCACTGCACTTACCCAAATAGACTCAGCGTTATACATGGGTGGCATGGGTGGGCAATTATTTCAGCTGGGGGGCCGCTTAACACTTCCAGCTAATATGCGAGGGCCACATACAAAATATCTTGTATATACAATATCTATCACAAAAATGCTGTAAGATTTTTATGTTCTCCGATGTTTGTATGGCTTTCCTCCCACACCACAAAAATATACTGGGAGGTGTTGCGGAATTCATACTGTAAGCGCCAAAAGGGCGGGGACTAATATGAATGACAAATATTTGTAGGAGTAAGTCCTGGGCTGCGCAGAGACTGCACAAAGTAGATTTTTGCAGCTCTGCATACACATACGATTGCACACTTACACGGGCGAATTTACAGTCCCCCTGGGGATGGCAACTACATGAACGCAGGACAGCAAAATTAGCAGCACAGTGATCAAGTCTGAATCAACCCCTTGGTCAGCAGTTGCAGCAAAATGCAAATGCAGTCAACTCAAAATAAGACCCGTTATAGGGCCCAAGTCAGACACGACACAGCAGGTGATCGGGTTTGAACTGTGCATACACTGCAATGTGCAGGCACATCAGTCCGCAGCGCCGGGATGGTGCGAACAAAGCGATTGCAGGCGATCGCAAGGCGATTGACAGGAAGAGGATGTTTGTGGGTGGCACTTGACCGTTTTAGAGGAGTGTCTGTAAAAACGCAGGAGGCACCAGGCATTTGGAAGGAGGGTTTCTGGCGTCAGCTCCGGCCCCGATCATCATACTGGAAGAGTAAGTCCTGGGCAGTGCAGAGACTGCACAAACTTCTGTTTGTGTAGCTCTCTTGCACATGCGATCGCACCCCTGCACAGTGATTACCCCCCCTGTAGGCGGCAACTGCCTGATCGCAGCAGTGCAAAAATCGCCTGCTTGCAATCAGGTCTGAATTAGGCCGATAGTTATGTATATAACTATACAAACATAGTATATATTAGTGATGAGCGGGTTCGGATCCTCGGATACCGAACCCCCCCGAACTTCACCCATTATACACGGGTCCGAGGCATACTCGGATTCTCCCGTATGGCTCGGTTAACCCGAGCGCGCCCGAACGTCATCATCCCGCTGTCGGATTCTCGCGAGATTCGGATTCTATATAAGGAGCCGCGCGTCGCCGCCATTTTCACTCGTGCATTGGAAATGTTAGGGAGAGGACGTGGCTGGCGTCCTCTCCGTTTATTAATGTTGCTGCAAATATTTGTGCTTATTGCTTAATTGTGGGGACTGGGGAGCAGCTGTATTATATAGGAGGAGTACAGTGCAGAGTTTTGCTGACCAGTGACCACCAGTTTTATCCGTTCTCTGCCTGAAAAACGCTCCATATCTGTGCTCAGTGTGCTGCATATATCTGTGCTCACACTGCTTAATTGTGGGGACTGGGGACCAGCAGTATTATATAGGAGTACAGTGCAGAGTTTTGCTGACAGTGACCACCAGTATATATAGCAGTACAGTACGGAAGGCCACTGCTCTACCTACCTCTGTGTCGTCAAGTATACTATCCATCTAGATTCTATACCTGTGGTGCATTTTAGTTTTGCAGTTTGCTGACAGTGACCACCAGTATATATAGCAGTACGGTACGGAAGGCCACTGCTCTACCTACCTCTGTGTCGTCAAGTATACTATCCATCTAGATTCTATACCTGTGGTGCATTTTAGTTTTGCAGTTTGCTGACAGTGACCACCAGTATATATAGCAGTACGGTACGGAGGGCCACTGCTCTACCTACCTCTTTGTCGTCAAGTATACTATCCATCTAGATTCTATACCTGTGGTGCATTTTAGTTTTGCAGTTTGCTGACAGTGACCACCAGTATATATAGCAGTACGGTACGGAAGGCCACTGCTCTACCTACCTCTGTGTCGTCAAGTATACTATCCATCTAGATTCTATACCTGTGGTGCATTTTAGTTTTGCAGTTTGCTGACAGTGACCACCAGTATAAATAGCAGTACGGTACGGAAGGCCACTGCTCTACCTATCTCTGTGTCATCAAATATACTATCCATCCATACCTGTGGTGCATTTCAGTTGTGCGCAGTATATATAGTAGAAGGCCATTGCTATTGATACTGGCATATAATTCCACACATTAAAAAATGGAGAACAAAAATGTGGAGGTTAAAATAGGGAAAGATCAAGATCCACTTCCACCTCGTGCTGAAGCTGCTGCCACTAGTCATGGCCGAGACGATGAAATGCCATCAACGTCGTCTGCCAAGGCCGATGCCCAATGTCATAGTAGAGAGCATGTAAAATCCAAAAAACAAAAGTTCAGTAAAATGACCCAAAAATCAAAATTGAAAGCGTCTGATGAGAAGCGTAAACTTGCCAATATGCCATTTACGACATGGAGTGGCAAGGAACGGCTGAGGCCCTGGCCTATGTTCATGGCTAGTGGTTCAGATTCACATGAGGATGGAAGCACTCATCCTCTCGCTAGAAAAATGAAAAGACTTAAGCTGGCAAAAGCACAGCAAAGAACTGTGCGTTCTTCGAAATCACAAATCCCCAAGGAGAGTCCAATTGTGTCGGTTGCGATGCCTGACCTTCCCAACACTGGACGGGAAGAGCTTGCGCCTTCCACCATTTGCACGCCCCCTGCAATTGCTGGAAGGAGCACCCGCAGTCCAGTTCCTGATAGTCAAATTGAAGATGTCACTGTTGAAGTACACCAGGATGAGGATATGGGTGTTGCTGGCGCTGGGGTGAAAATTGACAAGGAGGATTCTGATGGTGAGGTGGTTTGTTTAAGTCAGGCACCCGGGGAGACACCTGTTGTCCGTGGGACGAATATGGCCATTGACATGCCTGGTCAAAATACAAAAAAAATCACCTCTTCGGTGTGGAATTATTTCAACACAAATGCGGACAACAGGTGTCAAGCCGTGTGTTGCCTTTGTCAAGCTGTAATAAGTAGGGGTAAGGACGTTAACCACCTAGGAACATCCTCCCTTATACGTCAACTGGACCGCATTCATCAGAAGTCATTGACAAGTTCAAAAACTTTGGATGACAGCGGAAGCAGTCCACTGACCACTAAATCCCTTCCTCTTGTAACCAAGCTCCTGCAAACCACACCACCAACTCCCTCAGCGTCAATTTCCACCTTACACAGGAAAGCCAATAGTCCTGCAGGCCATGTCACTGGCAAGTCTGACGAGTCCTCTCCTGCCTGGGATTCCACCGATGCATCCTTGAGTGTAACGCCTACTGCTGCTGGTGCTGCTGTTATTGCTGCTGGGAGTCGATCGTCATCCCAGAGGGGAAGTCGGAAGACCACTTGTACTACTTCCAGTAAGCAAATGACTGTCCAACAGTCCTTTGCGAGGAAGATGAAATATCACAGCAGTCATCCTGCTGCAAAGCGAATAAAAAAGCAATACCCAAAGGTATTACTAAGCCCAGGCGCTAGATGGGTGGTTCCCCACAGCAGCTATACAGAAAAGGGTTGGTCAGACCCCCAAACAATATGTAAACAAGGAAATACAGCGCTTAAATGGTCACATATGCAATAACAGGTAGCATATAAAATCTTTGTTTTATTAAAACATGGAGTAAAAATGTATTTAAAAAGTATATATATGATGGTTGAATCAAGTGCACATAGCTGGCAACTGCCACATAAATTCAAATATCAATCAAGATAGGTGTTTTTCCTAGTGTCAAAAGTCCTTGCAGAAGGTAGGTATTATATAGAACCTGTTCCTATGATAGTCCCCTTGAATATAGGACCCTAAATCCTATCCGTGAGTTATAGTTACCACCAGCGTCCCTTGAGGTAATTAGGCGAATCTGCGTCCGCAAATGGCTGTACCTCAGAGGGTGGTAGATGTGAATCCTCCACGGTGTAATATAGGTTCTTTTAAGGGTCCAAGTTGTTGAAAAGTCAATTGAGGGGGCTTGGTCCAGGTCCAATCCTTCCAAGGTCTAGGCAAACACACTGTCAGGCAAGTCCCACCAACGCGTTTCGTTGCTTGCGTGCAACTTTTTCAGCCTGGGTGGTGAGAAACGTGTGTCCGGTATCCACCGTTAATTCACAGGGAACTATAGACTTGATTGAGGTACTGTGTCCCCGGTACCAAATACCATCTAGGTTCCATTTCTCTAGGCAGGTGATACCGAAAATGTACACAGACGTCAGAAAAAGAGTCACCAGTGTCCAAAAAAATGCAGTTGTACCCAATGTCCACTTAACCACGGACATGTGGACAAGTGGAGCAGGGCAGACTCAGGACTATATGACTGTGACAGCCCACTGGGTAGATGTATTGCCTCCCGCAGCAAGAACAGCAGCGGCGGCACCAGTAGCAGCATCTCGCAAACGCCAACTCGTTCCTAGGCAGGCTACGCTTTGTATCACCGCTTTCCATAAGAGGCACACAGCTGACAACCTCTTACAGAAACTGAGGAACATCATCGCAGAATGGCTTACCCCAATTGGACTCTCCTGGGGATTTGTGACATCGGACAACGCCACCAATATTGTGCGTGCATTACATCTGGGCAAATTCCAGCACGTCCCATGTTTTGCACATACATTGAATTTGGTGGTGCAGAATTATTTAAAAAACAACAGGGACGTGCAAGAGATGCTGTCGGTGGCCCGAAGAATTGCGGGCCACTTTCGGCATTCAGCCACCGCGTGCCGAAGACTGGAGCACCAGCAAACAGTCCTGAACCTGCCCTGCCATCATCTGAAGCAAGAGGTGGTAACGAGGTGGAATTCAACCCTCTATATGCTTCAGAGGATGGAGGAGCAGCAAAAGGCCATTCAAGCCTATACATCTGGCCACGATATAGGCAAAGTAGGGGGAATGCACCTGACTCAAGCGCAGTGGAGAATGATTTCAACGTTGTGCAAGGTTCTGCAACCCTTTGAACTTGCCACACGTGAAGTCAGTTCAGACACTGCCAGCCTGAGTCAGGTCATTCCCCTCATCAGGCTTTTGCAGAAGAAGCTGGAGACATTGAAGGAGGAGCTAAAACAGAGCGATTCCGCTAGGCATATGGGACTTGTGGATGGAGCCCTTAATTCGCTTAACCAGGATTCACGGGTGGTCAATCTGTTGAAATCAGAGCACTACATTTTTGCCACCGTGCTCGATCCTAGATCTAAAACCTACGTTGTATCTCTCTTTCCAGCAGACACAAGTCTGCAGAGGTTCAAAGACCTGCTGGTGAGAAAATTGTCAAGTCAAGCGGAACGTGACCCGTCAACAGCTCCTCCTTTACATTCTCCCGCAACTGGGAGTGCGAGGAAAAGGCTAAGAATTCCGAGCCCACCCGCTGGCGGTGATGCAGAGCAGTCTGGAGCGAGTGCTGACATCTGGTCCGGACTGAAGGACCTGCCAACGATTACTGACATGTCGTCTACTGTCACTGCATATGATTCTGTCACCATTGAAAAAATGGTGGAGGATTATATGAGTGACCGCATCCAAGTAGGCACGTCAGACAGTCCGTACGTATACTGGCAGGAAAAAGAGGCAATTTGGAGGCCCTTGCACAAACTGGCTTTATTCTACCTAAGTTGCCCTCCCTCCAGTGTGTACTCCGAAAGAGTGTTTAGTGCAGCCGCTCACCTTGTCAGCAATCGGCGTACGAGGTTACTTCCACAGAATGTGGAGAAGATGATGTTCATCAATATGAATTATAAATTCCTCCGGGAAGACCTTTACCAGCAATTGCCTCCAGAAAGTACACAGACCTGTGTTGGTGGATTCCTTTGGGGAAGAATTAATACTCTGTGAAGAGGAGCATGTACACACTGAAAGGGGCGAGGAATTGGAGGATGAGGATGAGGTTGACATCTTGCCTCTGTAGAGCCAGTTTGTGCAAGGAGAGATTGATTGCTTCTTTTTTGGTGGGGGCCCAAACCAACCAGTCATTTCAGACATTTCAGTGGCAGACCTTGTCGCTGAAATGATGGGTTCGTTAAAGTGTGCATGTCCTGTTTATACAACATAAGGGTGGGTGGGAAGGCCCAAGGACAATTCCATCTTACACCTCTTTTTTCTTTCATTTTTCTTTGCATCATGTGCGGTTTGGGGACTTTTTTTTTTAAGTGCCATCCTGTCTGACACTGCAGTGCCACTCCTAGATGGGCCAGGTGTTTGTGTCGGCCACTTGTGTCGCTTAGCTTAGTCACACAGCGACCTTGGTGCGCCTCTTTTTTTCTTTGCATCATGTGCTGTTTGGGGACAATGTTTTTGAAGTGCCATCCTGTCTGACACTGCAGTGCCACTCCTAGATGGGCCAGGTGTTTGTGTCGGCCACTTGTGTCGCTTAGCTTAGTCACACAGCGACCTTGGTGCGCCTCTTTTTTTCTTTGCATCATGTGCTGTTTGGGGACTATTTTTTTGAAGTGCCATCCTGTCTGACACTGCAGTGCCACTCCTAGATGGGCCAGGTGTTTGTGTCGGCCACTTGTGTCGCTTAGCTTAGACACGCAGCGACCTTGGTGCGCCTCTTTTTTTCTTTGCATCATGTGCTGTTTGGGGACTATTTTTTTGAAGTGCCATCCTGTCTGACACTGCAGTGCCACTCCTAGATGGGCCAGGTGTTTGTGTCGGCCACTTGTGTCGCTTAGCTTAGCCATCCAGCGACCTCGGTGCAAATTTTAGGACTAAAAATAATATTGTGAGGTGTGAGGTGTTCAGAATAGACTGGAAATGAGTGGAAATTATGGTTATTGAGGTTAATAATACTTGGGATCAAAATGACCCCCAAATTCTATGATTTAAGCTGTTTTTGAGGGTTTTTTGTAAAAAAACACCCGAATCCAAAACACACCCGAATCCGACAAAAAATTTTCAGGGAGGTTTTGGCAAAACGCGTCCGAATCCAAAACACGGCCGCGGAACCGAATCCAAAACCAAAACACAAAACCCGAAAAAATTTCCGGTGCACATCTCTAGTGTCACGATCCGGGTATCTGGACGCCATTACTTACCCTTCAGATGCCTCCTAAGGCTGGCTCAGCGTTCCAGGACCGGATCCCGCTGTTCCTGAGTTTCCACATGCAGAATGTCAGAGCGGTGATTTCATCAGCCGCGGCCTCCGCTGTGCCCGCGTGGTTAAATGTGCGCTTGTCAGTCTGGCGTCTCCTGTCTCCTGTGGCCGGCGTCGCCATTACTGTTTCAATTCTCACATGGATTACAAACCAAACTTCCCTCCAAGTGTCTGCATGGGCGCAGCCATCTTGGATTTTGTCATCTGATCATTTCCACCAATCTGCTGTCTGTATTGTCGATTTGCATAATTGCCTAGCCAACCCCTTCCTTGCTGCAGGTATAAGTAAGCTGTACCTGAGCAAGGAAGGCGTCAGTGCTTTGGTTGTCTAACCTAGTTCCAGTTTGTCTCTCTCCTGTGGTTGTCTTCCAGGTTCCAGCTCCTGTCTCCAGACTTCTGCTATAGAGACCCGCACCAGCATTCCATCTGCGGTGTAGCCTGACTCTCCGATCCATTCTGGACTCACCTGTTTCCAGCTACAACAATCACCTGCTTCCAGCCCAGCTTCCAGCAGTGTACAGCTTCTCTTAAAGGGCCGGTGTCCTTTCTGCAGTTTACCACTCTCCACCGGTATTATTATTTCACCGCTCTCAAACAGTCACCTGCTTCCAGCCCAGCTTCCAGCAGTGTACAGCTTCTCTTAAAGGGCCGGTGTCCTTTTCTGCAGTTTACCACTCTCCACCGGTATTATTATTTCACCGCTCTCAAACTCCAAACTTCATTATTATTTCATCGCTCTCAAGTTCGTTTATTATTTAACTGGTTCCAGCCAGTATCCACTCCGTACCAACAACAGTCTGGTTCCAGCCAGTGTCCACAGCAGCCGTTTTACCTTCAGCAGCCCAGCCTTTCCTGGAACATCAGCTGGTACGATCCTGGGTTCTCTCCATTGCTACAGTCAGGCCTGGTAAGGACTTTCCAACTAGAAGATTATAAGAACTGTCTCACACTACCAGTGCCTGTGGCCCTTGCCACCCTGTAGTACCCAGGAATTGTATTTATCCTCTTTTGACTTTTATGTTTCCTTTTACTGCTGCTGTGTTACGGAGTTTGTCATAATAAACATCATTGACTTTTATCCTGGTTGTCGTGGTCACGCCTTCGGGCAGTTATTCTACATGTTACTTACATGTCTAGGGGTCTGATACAACCTCCCAGGTTCCGTTACATCTCAGCCCCTACAACTGAGGCTGCCTCCCGTCAGCTCAGGCCCTCAGTTGTGACAGTAAGCACTGACCTAATGAATCCAGCCGGAGACCAGGATCAAGCGGCCAGGCCAATGCAAGAACTGGCAGCCCGACTTGAACATCAGGAGGCTGCACAGGGCCACATCATCCGCTGTCTCCAGGATCTCTCTACACGGCTGGATGGGATTCAAACGACCCTCCGTGGACCTGGCACGTCCGGTGCGTCCACTACAGTGACACCAGCTGTAACCCCACCCACCTTACCCATTTCCAGTCCACATCTTCATCTTCCAACGCCAGCAAAATTTGATGGATCTCCAAGGTTCTGCAGGGGATTTCTCAATCAATGTGAAATCCACTTTGAGCTTCTACCTGGCAATTTCTTCAGTGACCGTACCAAAATTGCCTATATCATCTCCCTTCTCAGTGGCTCAGCCCTTGACTGGGCATCACCTTTATGGGAGAAGTCTGATCCCCTGCTATCCTCCTATACTGACTTTGTAGCTACATTCAGGCGCATCTTCGACGAGCCAGGCCGGATAACATCTGCTTCATCTGAGATTCTCCGTTTACACCAGGGAACACGTACTGTGGAACAGTATCTTATACAGTTTAAAATCCTGGCATCCGAACTGGCATGGAACGACGAGGCCCTGTATGCTGCATTCTGGCATGGCTTATCAGAACGCATCAAGGATGAGTTAGCTACCAGAGACTTGCCCTCTAAGTTGGATGAGCTAATTTCTCTTTGCACGAAGGTTGATCTACGTTTCAGAGAGAGAGCAACCGAGCGAGGAAGATCATCTACTCCTAAATCTTCTGCTCCTCCTCCTCGTCAACCATCTCCATCCAAGGATGAGCCTATGCAAATTAGTCGTTCCCGTCTATCTCCCGCTGAGCGCCGAAGACGTCTCTCTGAGTCTCTCTGTCTCTACTGTGCAGCTCCGTCGCACACTATCAATGCCTGTCCCAAACGTCCGGGAAACTCCAGATCCTAGCTCGCCAAGGAGAGGGCCGGCTAGGAGTGATGATCTCCTCTCCATCTCCTCATGACTGTAACCTCCCAGTGTCGCTCCAAATTGCTCAACGTTACAGGAACGTCATTGCCCTCCTTGATTCCGGAGCAGCTGGGAATTTCATAACCGAAGCTTATGTTAAACGGTGGTCCCTACCCACCGAGAGACTGTCCTCGTCCATCTCTTTGACTGCCGTGGATGGCAGCAAGATTTTTGACGCAGTCATTTCCTTAAGGACTCTTCCAGTTCGTCTGAGAGTGGGAGTTCTTCATTCTGAGTATATTTCTTTTTTAGTGATTCCAAGAGCCACACATCCAGTGGTTTTAGGCCTTCCATGGCTCCGTCTCCACAACCCATCAATTGACTGGACGACTACGCAAATACTGGCATGGGGTCCCTCCTGTGCTGAGACTTGTTTAGCCAAAGTTCTTCCTGTTTGTTCTTCCTTCCCCAGGTCATCTGATGTTCCGCCTCCTCCATATCAAGACTTCACGGACGTGTTCAGTAAAGCCTCTGCTGATATCCTTCCTCCCCATAGAGAATGGGACTGCCCAATCGACCTCATTCCAGGGAAGGTTCCACCGCGAGGCCGAACTTATCCGTTGTCTCTGCCTGAGACACACTCCATGGAAGAGTACATCAAAGAGAACCTGGTGAAGGGTTTCATCCGACCATCTTCTTCTCCAGCCGGCGCAGGTTTCTTCTTCGTTAAGCAGAAAGACGGTGGTCTGCGTCCGTGCATCGACTACAGAGGTCTGAACGATATTACCGTCAAGAACCGATACCCTTTACCCCTGATTACCGAGCTCTTTGATAGAGTTAGTGGTGCAACTATTTTCACAAAGCTGGACTTGAGGGGTGCCTACAATCTCATCCGAATCCGTGAGGGTGACGAGTGGAAGACCGCCTTTAACACCCGTGACGGACATTATGAGTACCTCGTCATGCCCTTCGGATTGAGCAACGCTCCAGCAGTCTTCCAGCACTTCGTGAATGAGATTTTCAGGGACATCTTGTACCGCCATGTCGTGGTTTATCTAGACGACATCCTCATCTTTGCTAATAATCTCGAAGATCATCGTTTCTGGGTAAAAGAGGTTCTTTCCCGTCTCCGTGTCAATCACCTCTATTGTAAATTGGAGAAGTGTGTGTTTGAAGTTAAAACCATTCCGTTTCTAGGTTACATTGTGTCCGGTTCCGGACTAGAGATGGATCCTGAGAAACTCCAAGCAATCCAGAATTGGCCTATACCCTTAAGCCTCAAAGGGGTCCAGAGGTTCTTAGGGTTCGCCAATTATTATAGAAAATTTATACGAGACTTTTCCACCATTGTGGCGCCTATCACTGCATTAACCAAGAAAGGTGCTAATCCGTCCAAGTGGTCCGAGGAAGCTACACAGGCCTTTCACCTTCTGAAGCAACGGTTCATCTCTGCACCAGTTCTGAAACAGCCCGACACCGACTCTCCTTTTATCTTAGAGGTAGATGCCTCCTCCGTTGGAGTAGGAGCAGTGTTATCCCAGAGGGCCAAAGATGGACATCTACATCCTTGCAGTTTCTTCTCCCGGAAGTTCTCCCCAGCTGAGCGCAACTATGCCATTGGCGATCAGGAGTTGCTAGCCATCAAGCTTGCTCTGGAGGAGTGGAGATACCTGTTGGAGGGAGCTTCCCACTCAATCACCATACTTACCGACCACAAAAATCTTTTATATCTCAAAGGCGCACAATGTCTGAATCCTCGTCAGGCCAGATGGGCACTTTTCTTCTCTAGGTTTTACTTTAAACTCCAGTTCTGTCCGGGTTCTCAGAATCGTAAGGCCGATGCCCTTTCCCGCTCATGGGAGCAAGAAAATGAGTCCGAGTCTGCAGACAAGCATCCTATTATTAATCCGTTGGCATTCTCCACGGTAGGGATGGACTCTACGCCTCCACCAGGGAAAAGTTTTGTTAAGCCAGTTCTAAGGAAGAAGCTCATGCATTGGGCCCATGCTTCCCGTTTTGCTGGACATACAGGCATTCAGAAAACCCTTGAATTTATTTCTAGGTCCTACTGGTGGCCAACTCTGAAGAAGGACGTTATGGAATTTATTGCCTCCTGCCCAAAGTGTGCCCAACACAAAGTCTCCCGCCAGTCGCCTGCGGGGCAACTGGTTCCATTATCTGTTCCCCGTCGACCTTGGACCCATTTGTCGATGGACTTTGTTTCCGATCTACCTATCTGCAACAAGTTTAATACCATCTGGGTGGTAGTTGACCGGTTCACCAAGATGGCACATTTCATCCCTCTCACCGGTCTTCCGTCAGCTTCCAAGTTGGCTCAAGTGTTTATACAAGAGATCTTCCGACTTCACGGTCTTCCTGAAGAGATCATCTCGGATCGTGGAGTACAATTTGTAGCCAAATTTTGGCGAAGTTTGTGTCAAGCCCTCCAAGTCAAGTTAAAGTTTTCCACGGCTTACCATCCTCAGACCAATGGTCAAACCGAGAGGGTGAATCAGGACTTGGAGGCCTTCCTCCGTATATATGTGTCTTCCTCTCAAGATGACTGGGTTCAACTCCTTCCTTGGGCCGAGTTCAGCCACAACAATCAATACCATTCCTCATCTTCTTCTACACCATTCTTCATTAATTATGGATTCCACCCTAAAGTCCCAGAATTCCAACCGCTTCCCGCAACTTCTGTTCCAGCAGTGGATGTCACCTTGCGTCAGTTTTCAAATAACTGGAGGAACGTCCGCGCAGCCCTGCTTAAAGCCTCATTCAGGTATAAGAAGTTTGCCGATAGAAAGCGTAGAGCGGTTCCTGCTCTCAAGGTGGGTGATCGTGTGTGGCTGTCCACGAAGAATTTGAGGTTGAGAGTTCCCAGCATGAAATTTGCACCTCGCTACATCGGACCCTTCAAGATTGAACAAGTCATCAATCCTGTTGCCTACAGGTTACAGTTACCATCCTTCTTGAAAATACCCAGGACATTTCATGTTTCTTTGTTGAAACCGCTGATCCTGAATCGGTTTCATTCCGCACTTCCTCCAGCTCCCAAAGTTCAGACTCAACGGGGAGTCGAGTACGAGGTGGCCAAGATTTTGGACTCACGTTTCCGTTACGGTCAGTTACAATACCTCATTGACTGGAAGGGCTATGGTCCTGAAGAACGCTCTTGGACCAATGCCTCAGACGTCCGTGCTCCTGCCTTGGTCCGAAATTTCCACGCAAAGTTTCCTTTAAAGCCTAAGAAGTGTCCTGGGACCACTCCTAAAGGGGGGGGTGCTGTCACGATCCGGGTATCTGGACGCCATTACTTACCCTTCAGATGCCTCCTAAGGCTGGCTCAGCGTTCCAGGACCGGATCCCGCTGTTCCTGAGTTTCCACATGCAGAATGTCAGAGCGGTGATTTCATCAGCCGCGGCCTCCGCTGTGCCCGCGTGGTTAAATGTGCGCTTGTCAGTCTGGCGTCTCCTGTCTCCTGTGGCCGGCGTCGCCATTACTGTTTCAATTCTCACATGGATTACAAACCAAACTTCCCTCCAAGTGTCTGCATGGGCGCAGCCATCTTGGATTTTGTCATCTGATCATTTCCACCAATCTGCTGTCTGTATTGTTGATTTGCATAATTGCCTAGCCAACCCCTTCCTTGCTGCAGGTATAAGTAAGCTGTACCTGAGCAAGGAAGGCGTCAGTGCTTTGGTTGTCTAACCTAGTTCCAGTTTGTCTCTCTCCTGTGGTTGTCTTCCAGGTTCCAGCTCCTGTCTCCAGACTTCTGCTATAGAGACCCGCACCAGCATTCCATCTGCGGTGTAGCCTGACTCTCCGATCCATTCTGGACTCACCTGTTTCCAGCTACAACAATCACCTGCTTCCAGCCCAGCTTCCAGCAGTGTACAGCTTCTCTTAAAGGGCCGGTGTCCTTTTCTGCAGTTTACCACTCTCCACCGGTATTATTATTTCACCGCTCTCAAACTCCAAACTTCATTATTATTTCATCGCTCTCAAGTACGTTTATTATTTAACTGGTTCCAGCCAGTATCCACTCCGTACCAACAACAGTCTGGTTCCAGCCAGTATCCACAGCAGCCGTTTTACCTTCAGCAGCCCAGCCTTTCCTGGAACATCAGCTGGTACGATCCTGGGTTCTCTCCATTGCTACAGTCAGGCCTGGTAAGGACTTTCCAACTAGAAGATTATAAGAACTGTCTCACACTACCAGTGCCTGTGGCCCTTGCCACCCTGTAGTACCCAGGAATTGTATTTATCCTCTGTTGACTTTTATGTTTCCTTTTACTGCTGCTGTGTTACGGAGTTTGTCATAATAAACATCATTGACTTTTATCCTGGTTGTCGTGGTCACGCCTTCGGGCAGTTATTCTACATGTTACTTACATGTCCAGGGGTCTGATACAACCTCCCAGGTTCCGTTACATCTCAGCCCCTACAACTGAGGCTGCCTCCCGTCAGCTCAGGCCCTCAGTTGTGACATCTAGTATATATAACTATAAAAACACACACCACAATATATATTACGTTGCATACATAGTTTTTTTACAGGCAAAATACAAATGTCTAAAAAACACAGTAATCCAGTAATAAAAAAATAAATAAAAAACACAGTGCTGAAAACAAACAAACAGCATCCTGTGTAATGCTGCTATTCACAGCTCCTGTCTCTCACTGGGCACAGTTACTAGCTCCCTCCTCCGGACCCATATAGCAGCCTCTACCCCCTCCCCCCCATCCCCTGGACCCATATAGCAGTCTATCCTCCCCTCTCTCCTGAACCTATATAGCAGTCCCTACCCCCCTCCCCTAAACCCATATAGCAGTTTTTAACTCCCCTCCCTCCCCTCCCCTGAACCTATATGGCAGATTAAGCACTGATCCGTTTCAGGGGCTGGCTGGACAGGGGGTTTACCTGTTTTTCACAGTGGCAGACGATCCCCACTGCCTGATGATCCACGCTACTGCTGCTGCCCGGAGTCACTGCTGCTGTGGTTTCTGCCCGCTCCTGCTCCCGCTCACTGCCCGCCGCTCCTGCTCACTGGCCGCCCCAGGTGCTGCCCAGCGCATGACAACAGAGGAAATCCCGGTCAGCTGACCCTGTGACGTGACCGGGATTTCCTCAGCGGTGCCGTGTCTGGGAGCAGTGTAGCGCAATGACAAGCGGCTCAGCCTGTCGGGCCGCTTGTCATTGCACTCTGATGGGGCACAGCGGGCCAGACAGGATCGGTCCACTGGCCGCATGTTGCCCATCCTTATGCTACAGTATGTTGTAACACATCACAATGTGAAATAGCCCAAGGTGGTGAAGATAGAGGATTCACAACACACAAATGTCCTGTGCTTTATTTTTGAGAGAATAAGAAAAAATGAGAGGTAGGGCACAGATTTGACTTGAGCTAATGTGCAGCTTCCATCTGCATGTCAAAATGGCGGCATTACTTGCTTTTAAAGTTAAGTACCAATACTTTAAGTTATGCAAAGTGAAATAGATGCATTCTCTCACTGATATACTGTTTGATCATGTGTTGTATTTTTACAAAACCAAAAGTGGAATAAGCTGTTAGCATTTTGTCATAAAAGGTTTTGTTACTGCACGGCAGTAGAACCATACTAGTGTTATATTCTCATATGCCTGGCTGGCTGCATAGTCCCATTGCAGGGTTGGTGATCTGTGATTTCTTTGAAGTCCAGCTACAAGTTCCTTCATTTGAAGTGGTGAAGAAGGATAATTACCTTTCTAGAGACCGGACACAGTGTTCTCCCGTCATGATGGTAGAAAGCTGAGAAAAAGGGAAAAGTGTGCTTCTAGAAGATAAACAGCTGCTGCTCTCTGATAAAGTTTATTGGGACTATACAGGGAATATGAGAAAATGAGAGCTTTTGGAGTCAAATGTAGTTTTTGCAATATTTTTTTACGTTGTCTGGAAAACAAAATATTGACTTTATAACTAAACTGACTTCACAGAATAATGATTATGTTTAAATAATTGAATAAACATCTGGTGGTAAAAGCAGAGTATGATTCTTAAGAGGTATATGCAGTGCCAGGGCCAGTGCTAGGGTGTTCGGCGACCCCCTGCAAACTATAAATTTGCACCCTCCCATACTTCACAAAAGGTCAGCGCGCACCTTCGACTGTGTCAGGAAAAGGGGTGTAGTCTCACAAGGAAGCGGCATGGTCACACAATAGTACCCCCATTTGAATTTCCGCACACCGTAGCACAATCTTATTCACATTACACCGCACACAGTAGTGCTGCTCATTCACATAATGCCCCCCAATAGCAGCGTCATTATACATAATACCCGCCACTAGTAGCGTCCTTATACGTAATGCCCGCCACTAGTAGCGTCCTTATCCGTAATGCCCACCAGTTGTAGCGTCCTTATACGTAATGCCCGGCAGTAGTAGTGTCCTTATAAGTAATGCCCCCCAGTAGTAGCGTCCTTATACGTAATGCCCCCCAGTAGTAGTGTCCTTATACGAAATGCCCCCCAGTAGTAGCATCCTTATCCGTAATGCCCGCCAGTAGTAGAGTCCTTATCTGTAATGCCCGCCATTAGAGGCGTCCTTATACGTAATGCCCGCCAGTAGTAGCATCCTTATCCGTAATGCCGGCCAGTAGTAGAGTCCTTATCCGTAATGCCCGCCACTAGTAGCGTCCTTATCCGTAATGCCCGCCAGTAGTAGCGTCCTTATCCGTAATGCCCGCCAGTAATAGCGTCCTTATACGTAATGCCCGCCAGTAGTAGCATCCTTATCCGTAATACCCCCCAGTAGTAGCATCCTTATCCGTAATGCCCACCACTAGTAGCGTCCTTATCCGTAATGCCCGCCAGTAGTAGCGTCTTTATCCGTAATGCCCCCCCAGTCATAGCGTCCTTATAAGTAATGCCCCCCAGTAGTAGCGTCCTTATAAGTAATGCCCCCCAGTAGTAACGTCCTTATAAGTAATGCCCCCCAGTGGTAGCATCTATAATGCGCGCACACATACACACCTCACACACACATACCCCCACCATACACACACACACACACACACCATACACTCCACACATACACATATACACACACCCACCATACACTCCCTACACACAAACACCCCCACACCCCCACCATACACACACACACACATACACACCCCCACCATATACACACACATTTTTCTCTTACCAAGTCTGACAGGCCACCACTGTTGACGTTGCCCCTGTACAGCAGCCTGGTCCCATGTAGCTCCGCCCCTCCACACTGTGTAGCTCCGCCCCTCCATGTTATGTAGCCCTGCCCCTCATGACTGGTAGCTCCGCCCCCCTTTTCGGGACCCACAGCCCGCACTGCACACAGCCCCAGCCGCTTCACAGGGAGGAGGAGGAGGCTACAAGCTGCCGGCACCGCTGCCTGTCATGCAATGACAGGCACAGAAGCCGGCAGCAGCAGGGAACATGCGTCAGGCGCAGCAGCAGGGATGCAAGGCAGGTAGAGCGCCTCTCCTGCCTGGCGCCTACCTGCTTTGCATCCCTTCGCTGAGCGGGTAGCGCCGGGCCTGGCCAGGCCCCTAGGCTGTCAGGTATTTTGGGCCCCCTTCAGTTCTTCTGTCTTTCTCCCCACTACAGCTGATGTTTGGGAAGCAGAGCTTATGCCATCATTTACACTTTGAATATTCACATGGACACCGCTACTCAGCTGAAATAAAGTCTGTTGAAACCCGGGATTTCAGGGCGGCATGGAGATGGACCCCTTCACTATATGGAGGACAGGAGGGATTGATTCTATAGGTCACAGCTTCTCAAACTTGGTCCTCAGGACCCCACACAGTGCATGTTTTGCAGGTCTCATTGTAGAATCGCAAGTGAAATAATTAGCTTCACCTGTGGATCTTTTAAAATGTGTCAGTGATTAATGAATACACCTGTGCCCTTGCTGGGTTACCTGCAAAACATGCACTGTGTGGGGTCCTGAGGACAGAGTTTGAGAATCTATGCTATAGGGCACAGGTTCTCAAACTCGGTCCTCAGGACCCCACACGGTTTTTGTTTTGCAGGTCCCCTGTAGATTTTTAAAATGTGACAGTTGGTGATACACAGTGCAGCTGCTGGGTGACATGGAAAACGTGAACTGTGTGGGGTCCTGAGGACAGAGGGGCAGATGTATTAACCTGGAGAAGGCATAAGGAAGTGATAAACCAGAGATAAATGCAAGGTGATACACGTACCAACCAATTAGAGATGAGCGCCGGAAATTTTTCGGGTTTTGTGTTTTGGTTTTGGGTTCGGTTCCGCGGCCGTGTTTTGGGTTCGACCGCGTTTTGGCAAAACCTCACCGAATTTTTTTTGTCGGATTCGGGTGTGTTTTGGATTCGGGTGTTTTTTTCAAAAAACCCTAAAAAACAGCTTAAATCATAGAATTTGGGGGTAATTTTGATCCCAAAGTATTATTAACCTCAAAAACCATAATTTCCACTCATTTTCAGCCTATTCTGAACACATCACACCTCACAATATTATTTTTAGTCCTAAAATTTGCACCGAGGTCGCTGTGTGAGTAAGATAAGCGACCCTAGTGGCCGACACAAACACCGGGCCCATCTAGGAGTGGCACTGCAGTGTCACGCAGGATGTCCCTTCCAAAAAACCCTCCCCAAACAGCACATGACGCAAAGAAAAAAAGAGGCGCAATGAGGTAGCTGTGTGAGTAAGATTAGCGACCCTAGTGGCCGACACAAACACCGGGCCCATCTAGGAGTGGCACTGCAGTGTCACGCAGGATGTCCCTTCCAAAAAACCCTCCCCAAACAGCACATGACGCAAAGAAAAAAAGAGGCGCAATGAGGTAGCTGACTGTGTGAGAAAGATAAGCGACCCTAGTGGCCGACACAAACACCGGGCCCATCTAGGAGTGGCACTGCAGTGTCACGCAGGATGTCCCTTCCAAAAAACCCTCCCCAAACAGCACATGACGCAAAGAAAAAAAGAGGCGCAATGAGGTAGCTGACTGTGTGAGAAAGATAAGCGACCCTAGTGGCCGACACAAACACCGGGCCCATCTAGGAGTGGCACTGCAGTGTCACGCAGGATGTCCCTTCCAAAAAACCCTCCCCAAACAGCACATGACGCAAAGAAAAAAAGAGGCGCAATGAGGTAGCTGACTGTGTGAGAAAGATAAGCGACCCTAGTGGCCGACACAAACACCGGGCCCATCTAGGAGTGGCACTGCAGTGTCACGCAGGATGTCCCTTCCAAAAAACCCTCCCCAAACAGCACATGACGCAAAGAAAAAAAGAGGCGCAATGAGGTAGCTGTGTGAGAAAGATAAGCGACCCTAGTGGCCGACACAAACACCGGGCCCATCTAGGAGTGGCACTGCAGTGTCACGCAGGATGTCCCTTCCAAAAAACCCTCCCCAAACAGCACATGACGCAAAGAAAAAAAGAGGCGCAATGAGGTAGCTGTGTGAGTAAGATTAGCGACCCTAGTGGCCGACACAAACACCGGGCCCATCTAGGAGTGGCACTGCAGTGTCACGCAGGATGGCCCTTCCAAAAAACCCTCCCCAAACAGCACATGACGCAAAGAAAAAAAGAGGCGCAATGAGGTAGCTGACTGTGTGAGTAAGATTAGCGACCCTAGTGGCCGACACAAACACCGGGCCCATCTAGGAGTGGCACTGCAGTGTCACGCAGGATGTCCCTTCCAAAAAACCCTCCCCAAACAGCACATGACGCAAAGAAAAAAAGAGGCGCAATGAGGTAGCTGTGTGAGTAAGATTAGCGACCCTAGTGGCCGACACAAACACCGGGCCCATCTAGGAGTGGCACTGCAGTGTCACGCAGGATGTCCCTTCCAAAAAACCCTCCCCAATCAGCACATGATGCAAAGAAAAAGAAAAGAAAAAAGAGGTGCAAGATGGAATTATCCTTGGGCCCTCCCACCCACCCTTATGTTGTATAAACAAAACAGGACATGCACACTTTAACCAACCCATCATTTCAGTGACAGGGTCTGCCACACGACTGTGACTGATATGACGGGTTGGTTTGGACCCCCCCCCAAAAAAGAAGCAATTAATCTCTCCTTGCACAAACTGGCTCTACAGAGGCAAGATGTCCACCTCATCTTCACCCTCCGATATATCACCGTGTACATCCCCCTCCTCACAGATTATCAATTCGTCCCCACTGGAATCCACCATCTCAGCTCCCTGTGTACTTTGTGGAGGCAATTGCTGCTGGTCAATGTCTCCGCGGAGGAATTGATTATAATTCATTTTAATGAACATCATCTTCTCCACATTTTCTGGATGTAACCTCGTACGCCGATTGCTGACAAGGTGAGCGGCGGCACTAAACACTCTTTCGGAGTACACACTTGTGGGAGGGCAACTTAGGTAGAATAAAGCCAGTTTGTGCAAGGGCCTCCAAATTGCCTCTTTTTCCTGCCAGTATAAGTACGGACTGTGTGACGTGCCTACTTGGATGCGGTCACTCATATAATCCTCCACCATTCTATCAATGTTGAGAGAATCATATGCAGTGACAGTAGACGACATGTCCGTAATCGTTGTCAGGTCCTTCAGTCCGGACCAGATGTCAGCATCAGCAGTCGCTCCAGACTGCCCTGCATCACCGCCAGCGGGTGGGCTCGGAATTCTGAGCCTTTTCCTCGCACCCCCAGTTGCGGGAGAATGTGAAGGAGGAGATGTTGACAGGTCGCGTTCCGCTTGACTTGACAATTTTGTCACCAGCAGGTCTTTCAACCCCAGCAGACCTGTGTCTGCCGGAAAGAGAGATCCAAGGTAGGCTTTAAATCTAGGATCGAGCACGGTGGCCAAAATGTAGTGCTCTGATTTCAACAGATTGACCACCCGTGAATCCTTGTTAAGCGAATTAAGGGCTGCATCCACAAGTCCCACATGCCTAGCGGAATCGCTCCGTGTTAGCTCCTTCTTCAATGCCTCCAGCTTCTTCTGCAAAAGCCTGATGAGGGGAATGACCTGACTCAGGCTGGCAGTGTCTGAACTGACTTCACGTGTGGCAAGTTCAAAGGGCATCAGAACCTTGCACAACGTTGAAATCATTCTCCACTGCACTTGAGACAGGTGCATTCCATCTCCTATATCGTGCTCAATTGTATAGGCTTGAATGGCCTTTTGCTGCTCCTCCAACCTCTGAAGCATATAGAGGGTTGAATTCCACCTCGTTACCACTTCTTGCTTCAGATGATGGCAGGGCAGGTTCAGTAGTTTTTGGTGGTGCTCCAGTCTTCTGTACGTGGTGCCTGTACGCCGAAAGTGTCCCGCAATTTTTCTGGCCACCGACAGCATCTCTTGCACGCCCCTGTCGTTTTTTAAAAAATTCTGCACCACCAAATTCAAGGTATGTGCAAAACATGGGACGTGCTGGAATTTGCCCATATTTAATGCACACACAATATTGCTGGTGTTGTCCGATGCCACAAATCCACAGGAGAGTCCAATTGGGGTAAGCCATTCCGCGATGATCTTCCTCAGTTGCCGTAAGAGGTTTTCAGCTGTGTGCGTATTCTGGAAAGCGGTGATACAAAGCGTAGCCTGCCTAGGAAAGAGTTGGCGTTTGCGAGATGCTGCTACTGGTGCCGCCGCTGCTGTTCTTGCGGCGGGAGTCCATACATCTACCCAGTGGGCTGTCACAGTCATATAGTCCTGACCCTGCCCTGCTCCACTTGTCCACATGTCCGTGGTTAAGTGGACATTGGGTACAACTGCATTTTTTAGGACACTGGTGAGTCTTTTTCTGACGTCCGTGTACATTCTCGGTATCGCCTGCCTAGAGAAGTGGAACCTAGATGGTATTTGGTAACGGGGGCACACTGCCTCAATAAATTGTCTAGTTCCCTGTGAACTAACGGCGGATACCGGACGCACGTCTAACACCAACATAGTTGTCAAGGACTCAGTTATCCGCTTTGCAGTAGGATGACTGCTGTGATATTTCATCTTCCTCGCAAAGGACTGTTGAACAGTCAATTGCTTACTGGAAGTAGTACAAGTGGGCTTACGACTTCCCCTCTGGGATGACCATCGACTCCCAGCGGCAACAACAGCAGCGCCAGCAGCAGTAGGCGTTACACGCAAGGATGCATCGGAGGAATCCCAGGCAGGAGAGGACTCGTCAGACTTGCCAGTGACATGGCCTGCAGGACTATTGGCATTCCTGGGGAAGGAGGAAATTGACACTGAGGGAGTTGGTGGGGTGGTTTGCGTGAGCTTGGTTACAAGAGGAAGGGATTTACTGGTCAGTGGACTGCTTCCGCTGTCACCCAAAGTTTTTGAACTTGTCACTGACTTATTATGAATGCGCTGCAGGTGACGTATAAGGGAGGATGTTCCGAGGTGGTTAACGTCCTTACCCCTACTTATTACAGCTTGACAAAGGGAACACACGGCTTGACACCTGTTGTCCGCATTTCTGGTGAAATACCTCCACACCGAAGAGCTGATTTTTTTGGTATTTTCACCTGGCATGTCAACGGCCATATTCCTCCCACGGACAACAGGTGTCTCCCCGGGTGCCTGACTTAAACAAACCACCTCACCATCAGAATCCTCCTGGTCAATTTCCTCCCCAGCGCCAGCAACACCCATATCCTCCTCATCCTGGTGTACTTCAACACTGACATCTTCAATCTGACTATCAGGAACTGGACTGCGGGTGCTCCTTCCAGCACTTGCAGGGGGCATGCAAATAGTGGAAGGCGCATGCTCTTCACGTCCAGTGTTGGGAAGGTCAGGCATCGCAAACGACACAATTGGACTCTCCTTGTGGATTTGGGATTTCAAAGAACGCACAGTTCTTTGCGGTGCTTTTGCCAGCTTGAGTCTTTTCAGTTTTCTAGCGAGAGGCTGAGTGCTTCCATCCTCATGTGAAGCTGAACCACTAGCCATGAACATAGGCCAGGGCCTCAGCCGTTCCTTGCCACTCCGTGTGGTAAATGGCATATTGGCAAGTTTACGCTTCTCCTCCGACAATTTTATTTTATGTTTTGGAGTCCTTTTTTTTCTGATATTTGGTGTTTTGGATTTGACATGCTCTGTACTATGACATTGGGCATCGGCCTTGGCAGACGACGTTGCTGGCATTTCATCGTCTCGGCCATGACTAGTGGCAGCAGCTTCAGCACGAGGTGGAAGTGGATCTTGATCTTTCCCTAATTTTGGAACCTCAACTTTTTTGTTCTCCATATTTTATAGGCAGAACTAAAAGGCACCTCAGGTAAACAATGGAGATGGATGGATTGGATACTAGTATACAATTATGGACGGACTGCCACGGTTAGGTGGTATAAAAAAACCACGGTTAGGTGGTATATATTATAATAATAATACAATTATGGATGGACGGACTGCCTGCCGACTGCCGACACAGAGGTAGCCACAGCCGTGAACTACCGCACTGTACACTGGTTGATAAAGAGATAGTAGTATACTCGTAACAACTAGTATGACACTATGACGACGGTATAAAGAATGAAAAAAAAACCACGGTTAGGTGGTATATATTATAATAATAATACAATTATGGATGGACGGACTGCCTGCCGACTGCCGACACAGAGGTAGCCACAGCCGTGAACTACCGCACTGTACACTGGTTGATAAAGAGATAGTAGTATACTCGTAACAACTAGTATGACACTATGACGACGGTATAAAGAAAGAAAAAAAAATACCACAGTTAGGTGGTATATATTATAATAATAATACAATTATGGATGGACGGACTGCCTGCCGACTGCCGACACAGAGGTAGCCACAGCCGTGAACTACCGCACTGTACACTGGTTGATAAAGAGATAGTAGTATACTCGTAACAACTAGTATGACACTATGACGACGGTATAAAGAAAGAAAAAAAAATACCACAGTTAGGTGGTATATATTATAATAATAATACAATTATGGATGGACGGACTGCCTGCCGACTGCCGACACAGAGGTAGCCACAGCCGTGAACTACCGCACTGTACACTGGTTGATAAAGAGATAGTAGTATACTCGTAACAACTAGTATGACACTATGACGACGGTATAAAGAATGAAAAAAAAACCACGGTTAGGTGGTATATATTATAATAATAATACAATTATGGATGGACGGACTGCCTGCCGACTGCCGACACAGAGGTAGCCACAGCCGTGAACTACCGCACTGTACACTGGTTGATAAAGAGATAGTAGTATACTCGTAACAACTAGTATGACACTATGACGACGGTATAAAGAATGAAAAAAAAACCACGGTTAGGTGGTATATATTATAATAATAATACAATTATGGATGGACGGACTGCCTGCCGACTGCCGACACAGAGGTAGCCACAGCCGTGAACTACCGCACTGTACACTGGTTGATAAAGAGATAGTAGTATACTCGTAACAACTAGTATGACACTATGACGACGGTATAAAGAAAGAAAAAAAAATACCACAGTTAGGTGGTATATATTATAATAATAATACAATTATGGATGGACGGACTGCCTGCCGACTGCCGACACAGAGGTAGCCACAGCCGTGAACTACCGCACTGTACACTGGTTGATAAAGAGATAGTAGTATACTCGTAACAACTAGTATGACACTATGACGACGGTATAAAGAAAGAAAAAAAAATACCACGGTTAGGTGGTATATATTGTAATACAATTATGGATGGACGGACTGCCTGCCGAGTTCCGACTGCCGACACAGAGGTAGCCACAGCCGTGAACTACCGCACTGTACTGTGTCTGCTGCTAATATAGACTGGTTGATAAAGAGATAGTATACAATACATACAACAATATACTACTATACTGGTGGTCAGGCACTGGTCACCACTAGTCACACTGGCAGTGGCACTCCTGCAGCAAAAGTGTGCACTGTTTAATTTTAAATTAATATAATATTATGTACTCCTGGGGGCTCCTGCTATAACAACCTGCAGTGCTCCCCAGTCTCCCCCACAATTATTATAAGCTTTGCCTTTTATACATTGATGTGCAGCACACTGGGCTGAGCTGAGTGCACACAGACTGAGTCACACTGTGTGACTGGCTGCTGCTGTGTATCGTTTTTTTTCAGGCAGAGAACGGATATAGCAGAGAACGGATATATTATATTAAAATAAATAAAAGTTAACTAACAACAACTGCACTGGTCACTGTGGTAAACTCTGTCTGACTCTGCACAATCTCTCTCTCTCTTCTAATCTAATTTCTAATGGAGAGGACGCCAGCCACGTCCTCTCCCTATCAATCTCAATGCACGTGTGAAAATGGCGGCGACGCGCGGCTCCTTATATAGAATCCGAGTCTCGCGAGAATCCGACAGCGTCATGATGACGTTCGGGCGCGCTCGGGTTAACCGAGCAAGGCGGGAGGATCCGAGTCTGCTCGGACCCGTGAAAAAAACATGAAGTTCGTGCGGGTTCGGTTTCAGAGAAACCGAACCCGCTCATCTCTACAACCAATAAGCTCCAATATGTAAATTAACAGTTAGGAGGTGATTGGCTGGTGCGTGTATCACCTTGCATTTATCACTGGTTTATCACTTCCTTATGCCATCTCCAGGTTAATACATCTGCCCCAGAGTTTGAGAACCACTGCTATAGGGCATTTGGTCCACTTGGAAGACAAAAAGTCTCTTCTATACTCGGGGGCTGTGGCTAAATTTGAGATTCTTCATGCTTACCCAGTGGCACTCTTACATTCTCAACTCTATATTTCCACTGTAATTAGGGAATTTGGAGACCTAGATTGGAATAACCTTTTGGATAAGCTCATAAGGCGTGGTAAAAAAAACTGCTACCTCACAGTCAGGGATGGGACAGTGGTTGGTTCATTTCCCCGCTTTCTTAACCCAAGATATCCTGCATTTCCTAAATGTCTCTTGTAAACTTCTTTCGTCTAGCATGTATCAAGAATTGTTCTACAATATGATACATAGAACTTATCTTTATCCTAATAGACAATTTCTCAAAGGTCTAACCTCCCCGGATAGATGTCCCAAATGCCATCTGGAATTGGCGGACTTGTAGCATTCCTTTTGGGATTGTCCAATTACAGATGTGTCCTCTCGCAATTTTGCCAGTGGTGCGAACGTACCGTGGGATGAAGAACGGAGTATAACATGGCATTCGCATGGTGCGTTCTTACACACACGGCCGCTGCGTAATGCTTGCTCCCCTGCAGCTCCCCAGGACACTGGTGGTCAGCGGTCACAGTCAGCGGGGTAAGAATGCTCCCGCTGGTTGTATACAGAGGGGGACAAGGCGGCAGCAAACTGGAGTGGGTAGTGGGTAGTAATGCACCCACTACCCATAGCTATGGTGGTTCTTACAGCGGTGGCACGCACCTTATAGTATATGCACGCACCTTATAGTATATGCACACATCTGCAAATATTAGCATCTGAAAGGGCTGTTAACAGTGCGTTCGCATCGCTGGAATGCCGCGCCATGGTACTGTTTTCAAACAAGATGTGTGAGGACACATCTGTATTAGGGGGTTCTGGATGAGATTAAAGTGGAATGCAGAAAACATGTTATGTTCCTTTGTCATCTGAATGGGCTATATTTGGGTTCCCCCCAAAGACTCAGTGGGTGATATTCAAACGATATATCACACCTAATCTCCTTTCTAAAGTGATCCCCGTTATCGCACATATCAAGCCCAAAGTAATCAGGTTTAGCTGCATAAAGGGTTAGGGCGCATTGCTACCACGGGGATAGCAAGCTGAAATGATGATACCACGCCAGTTAGCAGAGACAGAACACGTGTGGAAAGGGGTGAAAAGAATTGAATACCGCCCAATAAGTTACTAAAGGTGGTAAGAAACTTTTTGTAGCCATAAGCTCTGCAGCCAAACTATTTTGCTGAATTGGGTACATCCTGATTTATCACATTTTTAGGATGGATTGGGTGAAGACCATGTTTGAAAAGTGAGAAGAGTGGGTCCATTTTTTGATGTTTGGGAGAGCTACTTTGCCACGTTATCTCTCCCAGTACGTAGGAGGATTTCCTAACAGCCTGCACTTGACTATTTGGTTTGGGCTGAGAAAATTAGTTGGTGATCCTCAGATTGCTTTAAAAATTAACTGGTTATACAAATTTTTAAATAGCGGGATAACAGCCCTGGACACGACCGGCAATTTTGACCCAGGTGAACCCTTTCACATGGGTTGACCTGGCTTCCCTGGAAAATTACTGGGTCTTTTCTCTGCATGAAAGGTGTGTAAGCAAGGGCGTAAATTCACTCTAGTCGCTCAGAGGCAAGTTGGAGTTTGGTGCCCCCCCCCCCCCCTTTAAAAAAAAGGGGGAAAACAAACATGGTGTGTGTGTGTGTGTGTGTGTGTGTGTGTGTGTGTGTGTGTGTGTGTGTGTGTGTGTGTGTGTGTGTGTGTGTGTGTTAATGTGTGCGTGTGTGTATAAACACACACAACTTCCATAACTACAGTATATAGATAGTGCTCTCAGCCGGTCGACAGGGATCAGAACCTGCAGTGAATTAGCAAGGCTCCAGCTATGCTGTGATTCAGTCATCTGCAGCATGCAGAGTCAGCTTTCAGTGGCGGGTTCCATCTCACAGTCCAGCAGGAGCGGTGGGTGCACTATTACTTGCTCCTGGGACAGAGACGATTAACTCTGCAGCAGCAGCGGTTGCATCACAGAGCTCTGTTGGAAGGGCAACGGTCAAACTTAAATCCCGCTGTGAACCACACAGGTGCCCCTTCGGGTTTGGCACCCAGAGACAGGTGTCTCCATTGCCCCTGGGTATAAGAGGCGTATTTAGCAATTTTTAGTTGCTGTAAACACTTCCAAGGTGGAAAATACAGCCTTATACTCCCTCCAGGCTTATGCCTCACAGGGGCCTGCAAAGGATTCAGGAGCAGATTTATTAAGCCTGGAAAAGTGATAAAGTGGAAGGTGATAAAGCACCAGCCAATCAGCTCCTGGCTACCATGTCACAGGCTGGGTTTATAATAATGACACTTAGGAGCTGATTGGATGGTGCTTTATCACCTTCCACTTTATCACTTCACCAGGCCTAATAAATCTGCCCCTCAGTATGATTTACCGGCAGCCGTCAATATACCGACAGTGGCATCCCAGCCACACATATGCCGGCAGTGGGGATTGCGCAAAGAGTCCCCTTGCAGGCTTGGACGCTCACTACACTCACCACAGGTTCTATTCCCACTCTATGGGTGTGGGAATAGTCCTGTAGCGCTGCTATTCTGGCTGGCGGCATTGCCAGCTGTCAAGGTTCCGGCATCTGTATCCTGACCACCGGGATTCTGTCAGCCGCCACATTAATCGTATACCCCTGCAAAACATGGGGAAGGTGACATAGGAAGGAGGTCATCTAAGGCAATTGTACAGCATGCACAGTTGTTTTATGCTCTTTCATGATTTCTTATAACATTTTCATAACTCATATAAAACTGCGATTTCTTTCTAAATAGAAATTTAGATTGGAGCCCATCAGGTCTTAAACATGCACGAGTTTGCCCTGTCACATGATTAGCAAATATATTTTTAAATGCTTATTTAAGATGTTTTTACAGGAGTCTACCATACATCCATCCTTTCCGAAACAATTGTGCATGTCAATATCAATACATTAACTTTGTGTTTATATACATTTTTTGTTATTTATTTGTACTTTTAACCCTATAAGTACAGAAGAGGTGTCTGTTAGTCTTTTACTCTATCCCATAACCATTAGGACAGCAATGTCCATAGCTATTTTTTATCCAGCAAATATAAATTGTAAATTGATGTTTCCACCAAAACCGAAAATATCTCATGCAACTCACTGGTCTCACTAGATTTCCAGCACTGTCATTAAAGCCTATTTATAGCCCACTCCATTTGTAAATCCCAGTTGTCTACTCACATCCACAGAACAACAGAGCTTGTTTCAATTATTTACACATCTATACACGAGAGACACATTATTTTTCCTCCTATATTCCTAGTTTTTACTACACAAAGGCCCTTAGTACCTTTGTTTAAACTATTTGACAACTTGTTTCTAACCCAACTGGATGGCACTACAAAAATGTTTGCACTTTGTAAATGCATTTTTGCAGTTATAAATATAATGGTCCATAGCATATTTTAATATCATGTAGAAATCTGCTTAATCATTTTAGTAAATTAGGATGTATTACTAAAATAATAATAACATATAAATAAAAAATATAATAATAAAATAAATCAGAATATACAAAATACTGCTAAAAAATGGTATTGTGGACTCAACTGTACAACTAGAAATCACGGTTACAAATATTCAGCCTAATCAAAATTAGAGATGTGCGGCGGACACTTTTCGGGTTTTGGGTTTTGGTTTTAAATCTGGATTGGTTTTGCCAAAACCACCCTTTCGGGTTTTGGTTTTGGATCTGGATGATTTAAAAAAAAAAAAAAAACAGCTAAAATCACAGAGTTTGGGGGTAATTTTCATCCCACGGTATTATTAACCTCAATAACATTCATTTCTACTCATTTCCAGACTATTCTAAACCCCTCACACCTCACAATATTGTTTTTAGGCCAAAAGGTTGCACAGAGGTAGCTGGATGACTAAGCTAAGTGACACAAGTGGGCGGCACAAACACCTGGCCCATATCGGAGTGGCACTGCAGTGTCAGACAGGATGGCAGTTTTAAAACCTAGGCCCCAAAGAGTACATAATGCAAAGAAAAAAAGAGGTGCACCGAGGTCGCTAGATGACTAAGTTAAGCGAGGCAAGTGGGTGGCACAAACACCTGGCCCATCTAGGAGTGGCACTGCAGTGGCAGACAGGATGGCACTTTTAAAAACTAGGCCCCAAAGAGAACATAATGCAAAGAAAAAAAAGAAGGGCAACGAGGTAGCTGGATGACTAAGCTAAGCAACACAAGTGTTGCACAACCCCTAAGGGTGGCACATAAGGGTGGCACAAACACCTGGCCCATCTAGGAGTGGCATTGCAGTGGCAGACAGGATGGCAGTTTTAAACACTAGGCCCCAAAGTGCACATAATGCAAAGAGAGAAAAAAAAGGTGTAAGATGGAATTGTCCTTGGGACCTCCCACCCACACTTATGTTGTATAAACAGGACATGCTCACTTTAAAAAACCAATCATTTAAGCTACATGACTGTGGCTGAAATGATTGGTTTGTTTGGGCCCCCAACAAAAAAGAAGCAATTAATCTCTCCTTGCACAAACTGGCTCTACAGTGGCAAGATGTCGTCCTCATCATCAGGGCCGGATTAAGCCTTGGGGGTGCCGGGGCACTTAAGACAGGGGGGCACCGGTGGAAGGTGGGGGATGTATATTAGATTGTGCATA
This sequence comes from Pseudophryne corroboree, assembly GCF_028390025.1. NCBI lineage: Eukaryota > Metazoa > Chordata > Amphibia > Anura > Myobatrachidae > Pseudophryne > Pseudophryne corroboree. The sequence goes on from NC_086445.1 coordinate 741,173,071, forward strand.
CTTCCCAACATGTCCCATTCAAGGAGGGACACAATGCTCTCTACCTGGACTACCCACTTAATATATGATTGGCGTCGCCTGTGTTGTACTATTTAATTGATAAGAAAGATGTTTCACCACAGTTGATTGCAATCATAAATTAAGAAGGAAGTACAGGTAGAGAGCATTTTGTCCCTCCTGGAATGGGTCATGGTTATAGGTATATATTGTGTATATTAAATTTAAACCAATGGTGTATATTAGTTTTAACTAATAGTGTAATAATGTCTAGGTACTGTTTATAGCTTCACCTAACTGAAAGACAACTATTTTATAAGCTTTTCTTGTAGTGGAATATAGACAACATAACCTTAAAATACACACAGAAAAATAAAATAATTTATTATGCAAGAATAGCATCATCCTTTGTATTACTTACACACTGAGACAGGACTCAGGAGGACTCCTTGTGTGTGTCTCTATCTCTAGATCCAAGTGGTTTAGTAGCATAACAGTTTACACAGGACTCAGACACCCAGGTGGGGAGGAGGAGAAGCTGGGATCCCTGTGTCACTTACAGCTCTCTCCACCCTCCTATCTCTCCTCTGGTCAGAAAGCGCCATCGGTATCTCATGAAACATGTGTCTCTGCTTGCACTGTGTACTGTCCTGCTCTCATTCTGGCTGTTGATTCTGCTACTGCTCAAGAGGAAAGCTAGTGATGTTAGTGTGATCTGGCCAGGGGGTCCTCTGACAAAGGGGGCCCAGGGTACAGTATGCCCTGCATCCTCCTCTTAATCTGGCTATGCTCATCCTCAGATTCCCCCTCCCTTCAGTGTTTAAATCCTCATCCTCACAGAGAAATAATATTCAAACAAAACCACATAATTTAGGTGTCAGTGGACTGCTTACGCTATTATCCAAAGTTTCTGAACTTGACAATGACTTATGATGAATGCACTGCAAGTGATGTATAAGGGAGGATGTTCCTAGGTGGATAACGTCCTTACCCCTACTTATTATGGATTGACAAAGGCAACAGATGGCTTGACACCTGTTGTCCGGATTTGTGGAGAAATAATTCCACACTAAAGAGGTGGCATTTTTTGGTATTTTGACCAGGCATGACAATGGTCTTTTTCCATCCATGGCCAACAACTGTCTCCACTGGTGCCTTATTCAAACAAACCGCAGCACCATCAGAATCCTCATCGTCAACTTCCTCCACAGCGCCAGCTACACCCATATCCTCCTCATCCTGGTGTACTTCTACAATGACATCCTCAATCTCAATATCAGCAACTGAACTGGCGGTGCTCCTCCCAGCACTTGCAGGGGTGTGCAAATGGTGATAGGAGCCTCCTCTTCCCATACAGTGTTGTGAAGGTCAGGCCTAGATATCGCAACCGCAGACAGTGCCAGCACCCCTGTATTTTCACAACACCCCTGTAATTTTACAGCATACAAGACAGGGCCAATGTACATTATTTTCACTGCACCCTGGAATAATTACAACATACAAGACAGGGCCAGTGTACATTGATTTTCACTGCACCCTAGAATAATTACAGCATACAAGACAGGGCCAATGTACATTGATTTTCACTGCACCCTAGAATAAATACAGCATACATGACAGGGTCAGTGTACATTGATTTTCACTGCACCCTAGAATAATTACAACATACATGACAGGGCCAGTGTACATTGATTTTCACTGCACCCTAGAATAATTACAGCATACAAGACAGGGCCAGTGTACATTGATTTTCACTGCACCCAGGGCCGGTGCTAGGGTGTTCGGCGCCCCCCTGCAAACTATAAATTTGCGCCCTCCCATATTCCTTTGGCGCGCACCGGGAAAAGGGGTGTGGTCTCACAAGAAAGGGGCATAGCCACACAATAGTACCCCCATTCAAAATTACGCCACAATGTAGCACAATCTTATTCATCTTATACGTAATGCCCCACAAGTAGTAGTAGCGTCCTTATATGTAATGCACCCCAGTAGTAGTAGCATCCCTATGTATAATGCCCCCCCAGTAGTAGTAGCATCCTTATACATAGTGCACCCCCAGTAGTAGTAGCGTCCTTATACGTAAGGCCCCCCAAGTAGTAGTATTATTGTTATATGTAATGCCCCCCAAGTAATAGTAGCATCCTATACATAATGCCCCCCCCCCAAGTAGTAGTATCGTCCTTATACGTAATGACCCCCCAGTAGTAGCATTGTTACACATAATGGCCCCCCCATTAGTAGCGTTGTTACACGTAATGCCCCCCCCCATTAGTAGCGTTGTTACACGTAATGGCCCCCCCATTAGTAGCGACGTTACACGTAATGGCCCCCCCATTAGTAGCGACGTTACACGTAATGACCCCCCTGTAGTAGTAGCATCCTTAAAGCACACATAAACGCACACAGACATACCACAAACACACACATACACAATACACACACACTTCCCTCTCACCCTTCACTTACCTAAGCCAGTCTCCCTCTGAGTCTGTACACTATAGCAGCCTGGTCCGTGTAGCTCCGCCCCCTTCGGCCCCGTTTAGCCCAGCCCCCTTCCGTTCCGTGTAGCTCCGCCCCCTTTTGTCCCATACACAGCGCTGTCCTGTCACACAGGTGAGGGGTGGGGAGCGGAGGGAGGAGGATTCTAATGCCACAAGCGCCGCTGACAGGCACAGCAGCAGCAGCACGGGGGACAGGATGGCGCAGCAGGGAAGGAATGCAGAGCAGGGGGAGTGCCTCTCCGTCCCAGCGCCTCCCTGCACTGCATCCCTTCGCTGAGCGGGTAGCGCCGGGCCTGACTGCACCCTAGAATAATTACAGCATACAAGACAGGGCCAGAGTACATTGGGTTTCACTGCACCCCTGAATTTGTACAACATACAGGGCCAGTGTAATGTTATTTGAACAGCAACACCCCAATATTTTACAGAATACAGCAGTGTGCTTTTAACAACTGCTCCTCTAAATTTATACAACATACAGGGCCAGCAGCACCCCTATATTTTACAGCATACAGCAGTGTGCTTTTAATTTGTAACTACTGCGCCCCTGAATTTTTATAGCATACAGGGTCAGTGTAATGGTATTTGAACTGCAACACCCCTACAGTTTACAGCATACAGCAGTGTGCTTTTAATTTTTAACTGCACCCCTTAATTATTACAAAATACAGGGCCAGCAGCACCCCTATATTTTAAAGCAGACATGAGCAGTGTGTTTTTAAATTTTAACAACTGCACCACTGAATTTTTATAGCATACAGGGCCAGTGTAATGTTATTTGAACAGCAACAGCCCTATATCTTACAGCATACAGCAGTGTGCTTTTAATTTGTAACTGCACCCCTGAATTATTACAACATACAGGGCCAGCAGCACCCCTATATTTTCCAGCATAAAGGAAGACAGCACCCCTGCACAACACAGTGACAGCCAGGACAGCAACACCCATGTACAGCTGCAGCACATGAAACACCAGTGACAGCCAGGACAGCACCACTAACACAGCAGAGGTACACCACAGTGATTGCAGCAGCACCCCTACAGAGCAAATACTAACCCCACCCAACGCCACCACCCACAGAGAGAGACAGAGGTCTGTCTCCCTCACTCTCCAAGCGTGGCTATTTATATGGAGTCCAAAACCCGTGAAATTCTGACAGCGGGATGATGACGTTTTGCCTAGTTCTGGTTTCTGAGTCTGGCGGGAAGTCCAGAGTCAGACTCGGAACCGGGCTCAGAGCATGAAGTTCGGGGGAGTTTGGTTCTGAGGTAACCCGAACCCGCTCATTTCGAATATATATATATTCGAACAAAATGCGGCAGCACTCAGAGTCAAGTATCAGGCAGTTTACGTGTACAGTATTTAAAACACATGATAAAAGCACCAACGTTTCGGGGCCAAGTGTGCCTAATTGTCAAGGTGAGCCCCTTTATCAAAGTTCACTCACCTTGACAAAGGGGCATGCTTGGCCCCGAAATGTTGGTGCTTTAGCATGTGTTTTAAATAAATGTAAACTGCCTGATACCAGACTCTGAGTGCCGCCGCATTTTGTTCTACTGCACAAGCTTCATTAAAGAGGGCACCGGAGCACAAACAGCAACCCGCAGGAGTGCCTGCCAACATTGTTGCTATACATATATATATATATATTAGAGATGAGCGGGTTCGGTTCTCAGAGAACCGAACCCTACTGGACTTTGCCTTCCGAGTCTGGATCCGAGCCGGGCTCAGATTTTCCCTCCTGGCTCGGAAACCCGAACTCGGCAAAACGTCATCATCCCGCTGTCGGATTCTCACGGGATTTGGATTCCATATAAGGAGCCGCGCATCCCCGCCATTTTCACTCCAGTCTCGGAGAGTGAGAGGACGTGTCTTCAGAGTGCTCAGTGTCTGTTTATTGGGGCGGGAAAGTGGGGTGGTAAGTGTTGTGCTGCTCAGTCCAGTCCATATATCCAGTGTAGCTGTAAAGTGGTGCTGTGTTGTGCAGACCAGTCCAGTGTAGTCAGTGTGTATTGTGCTGTATCAGTCCAGCCATTCACAGTGTTGATGTTCTCTGCTGCCATATATCCAGTGTAGCTGTATAAAGTGGTGCTGTGTTGTGCAAACCAGTGGTAGTGTCCTTTGTCATCATTCCATAATTCCAGTGACGATATACGCTGCTGCTATATATATATCCACTGCTGCAGTATAACAGTTATAACAACCTGTTGGGCTGCATCAGACCAGTGGGTGTGTCCTGTGTCATCAGTAATTCCAGTCATTCCTGTGACGCATATTGTCTCATATAACTCCCAAAAAATAATGGAGAACAAAAAAATTGAGGAGAAAATAGGGAAAGATCAAAAAGAACCACTTCCTCCTAGTGCTGAAACTGCTGCCACTAGCCATGACATAGACGATGAAATGCCATCAACGTCGTCTGCCAAGGCCGATGCCCAATGTGATAGTAGAGGGCATGTAAAATCCAAAAAGCCAAAGCTCAGTAAAAAGAACCAAAAAAAGAAATTAAAATCGTCTGAGGAGAAACGTAAACTTGCCAATATGCCATTTACGACACGGAGTGGCAAGGAATGGCTGAGGCCATGGCCTATGTTCATGACTAGTGGTTCAGCTTCACATGACGATGGAAGCCCTCATAACTGAGGCCTTGACACTTATGTTGGTGTTAGACGTGCGTCCGGTATCCGCCATTAGTGCAGTGGGATTTAGACAATTGATGGAGGTATTGTGTCCGTGGTAACAAATCCCATCTAGATTCCACTTCACTAGGCAGGCGATAGCGAGATTTTGCCATTTAATTCCAGTGATTTGGACATATAATTACAGTGATTTTGCCAATTAATTTCAGTGATTTATAATTATTAATTACAGTGATCTTGCCAATTAATTCCAGTGATTTATAATTATTAATTACAGTGATCTTGCCATTTAATTCCAGTGATTTGGACGTATAATTACAGTGATTTTGCCAATTAATTTCAGTGATTTATAATTATTAATTACAGTGATCTTGCCAATTAATTCCAGTGATTTGGACGTATAATTCCAGTTGGAATTGTTTGTGTCGCTTGGCTTAGTCATACAGCTACCTCATTGCACCTCTTCAACATCTTTGCATGAGATGCTGTTTGGGGCCTAGTTTTTGAATAGTGCCATCCTGTGTGACACTGCCGTATGAGTCCAGGAGTACTGCCATATAAGTCCACCAATTGCAGATTTTTTTTAAAGTGACTGGAGCGTGCTGGAGATGCTGTCAGTGGACCGAACAATTGCGTCCCACTCTCGACATTCAGCCACTGCATGACACTACTAGATGGGCCAGGTGGTTGTGTCGCTTAGCTTAGGCCTACAGCAAACCTCGGTGCACCTTTTTTTTTTTTCTTTGCATCATGTGCTGTTAGGGGCCTTTTTTTGATATCTGTCCTCCTGTCTGCCACTGCAGTGCCACGCCTAGATGGGCCAATTGTTTGTGTCGCTTGGCTTAGTCATACAACTACCTCATTGCAATTCTTTTTCTTCTTTGCATGATGTGCTCTTTGGGGCCTTTTTTTCATATCTGCCCTCCTGTCTGCCACTGCAGTGCCACACCTAGATGGGCCAATTGTTTGTGTCACTTGGCTTAGTCATACAACTACCTCATTGCAATTCTTTTTCTTCTTTGCATTATGTGCTGTTGGGGACTAGTTATTGAATAGTGCCATCTTGTCTGCAACTGCAGTGCCACTCTTAGATGGGCCAGGTGTTTGTGCCGCACACTTGTGTCGCTTAGCTTACTCATACAGCCACCTCGGTGCAACTTTTAGGCCTAAAAATAATATTGTGGTGTGGGAGGTGTTCAGAATAGACTGGAAATGAGTAGAAATGAATGTTATTGAGGTTAATAATACCGTAGGAGCAAAATTACCCCCAAATTCTGTGATTTTAGCTGTTTTTATGTTTTGTATTTTCAAAAATCATCCAGATCCAAAAGCAAAACACGAAAGGGTGGTTTTGGCAAAACCAATCCAAAACCAAAACAGGAAAGTGGAATTAGAACCAAAACCAAAACACGAAAAGTGCCAGCCGCACATCTCTTGTGTATATATATATATATATATATAAACACTGCTCAAAAAAAATAAAGGGAACACTAAAATAACACACCCTAGATCTGAATGAATGAAATATTCTTATTAAATACTTTGTTCTCCACATAGTTGAATGTGCTGACAACAAAATCACACAAAAATTATCAATGGAAATCAAATTTATTAACCCATGGAGGTCTGGATTTGGAGTCACGCTCAAAATTAAAGTGGAAAAACACACTACAGGCTGATCCAACTTTGATGTAATCTCCTTAAAACAAGTCAAAATGAGGCTCAGTAGTGTGTGTGGCCTCCACGTGCCTGTATGACCTCCCTACAACGCCTGGGCATGTTCCTGATGAGGTGGCGGATGGTCTCCTGAGGGATCTCTTCCCAGACCTGGACTAAAGCATCTGCCAACTCCTGGACAGTCTGTGGTGCAACGTGGCGTTGGTGGATGGAGCGAGACATGATGTCCCAGATGTGCTCAATTGGATTCAGGTCTGGGGAACGGGCGGGCCAGTCCATAGCATCAATGCCTTCGTCTTGCAGGAACTGCTGACACACTCCAGCCACATGAGATCTAGCATGGTCTTGCATTAGGAGGAACCCAGGGCCAACCGCACCAGCATATGGTCTCACAAGGGGTCTGAGGATCTCATCTCGGTACCTAATGGCAGTCAGGCTACCTCTGGCGAGCACATGGAGGGCTGCGCGGCCCCCCAAAGAAATGCCACCCCACACCATTACTGACCCACTGCCAAACCGGTCATGCTGGAGGATGTTGCAGGCAGCAGAACATTCTCCTTGGCGTCTCCAGACTCTGTCACGTCTGTCACATGTGCTCAGTGAGAACCTGCTTTCATCTGTGAAGAGCACAGGGCGCCAGTGGCGAATTTGCCAATCTTGGTGTTCTCTGGCAAATGCCAAATGACCTGCACGGTGTTAGGCTGTAAGCACAACCCCCACCTGTGAACGTCGGGCCCTCATACCACCCTCATGGAGTCTGTTTCTGATCGTTTGAGTAGACACATGCACATTTGTGGCTTGCTGGAGGTCATTTTGCAGGGCTCTGGCAGTGCTCCTCCTGTTCCTCCTTGCACAAAGGCGGAGGTAGCGGTCCTGCTGCTGGGTTGTTGCCCTCCTATGGCCTCCTCCACGTCTCCTGATGTACTGGCCTGTCTCCTGGTAGCGCCTCCATGCTCTGGACACTACGCTGACAGACACAGCAAGCCTTCTTGCCACAGCTCGCATTGATGTGCCATCCTGGATGAGCTGCACTACCTGAGCCACTTGTGTGGGTTGTAGACTCCGTCTCATGCTACCACTAGAGTGAAAGCACCACCAGCTTCCAAAAGTGACCAAACATCAGCCAGAAAGCATAGGAGCTGAGAAGTGGTCTGTGGTCACCATCTGCAGAACAACTCCTTTATTGGGGGTGTCTTGCTAATTGCCTATAATTCCCACCTGCTGTCTATTCCATTTGCACAACAGCATGTGAAATTGATTGTCAATCAGTGTTGCTTCCTAAGTGGACAGTTTGATTTCACAGAAGTGTGATTGACTTGGAGTTACATTGTGTTGTTTAAGTGTTCCCTTTATTTTTTTGAGCAGTGTATATTTATAGACACATACTTCTCCAATCCCGGCACTCCTTGAGTACATATTAGATCCTTTGCCCGGTGCCCTCCACGGCTGCACGCAGTACATTCCCTCCAATGGTGGCACTCAGGTCTCGTAAATAATGACAACAGGACACGGCTCTGAAAGGCAACGTTTCAGCGCTTGTCAGTGCTTTTATCAAGCCACATACAATCACATAACAAAAACATTTACTACTTTTTAAAGCTACCCGCCACCAAACACCTGCCGCAGGACGGAGGAGGACGTGCGGCAGGTGTTTGGTGGCGGGTTGCCTTAAAAAGTGGTAAGTGTTTTTGTTATGTGATTGTATGTGGCTTGATAAAAGCACTAACAAGCACTGAAACGTTGCCTTTCAGAGCCGTGTCCTGTTGTCATTATTTACGAGCCCTGAATGCCGCCATTGGAGGGAATATATATATATATTTATATATATATATATATATATATATATATACACACACACACACATACATATACATACAGGGCCGGCAACAGAAATCTTGGGGCCCCATACAGTGATATCTATGGGACCCATCAGATGAGGTGTGTGTGTGTGTGTGTGTGTGTGTGTGTGTGTGTGTGTGTGTGTGTGTGTGTGTGTGTGTGTGTGTGTATATATATATATAAATAAATATATATATGTATATATATAATATACTGTGTGTGTATATATATATATATATATATATATATAAAATATACTGTGTGTATGTATATATATATATATATATATATATATACCAAGAAATTGAAGAAGCAGGGAGCGCCAATAGTGCATTAAAAGAGTACATCAATTTTATTTAAAAATCCAAATCGGTAACAAGTGTGAACCCGTACCATAAAAGGCGGTCAAACCACCGCTCGTATAACCAGCATAAGATTTACCCCACTGTGCAAACCAGCATTCTCAGTTCAAAATCCATACGTCAGACCACGCTTGTGGGCGTGGTCTGACGTATGGATTTTGAACTGAGAATGCTGGTTTGCACAGTGGGGTAAATCTTATGCTGGTTATACGAGCGGTGGTTTGACCGCCTTTTATGGTACGGGTTCACACTTGTTACCGATTTGGATTTTTAAATAAAATTGCTGTACTCTTTTAATGCACTATTGGCGCTCCCTGCTTCTTCAATTTCTTGGCAGGACTACCACCCGTTCGGGACCTGGTAACATTGGGGAAGCGACAGCTGGAAGTCCCAGAAGTGCGCATTGACAAGTTTCTTCTACCAAATAATATTGGTTGTCAGTGATTGTGAGGAACATTGTTTCTTGTCTAGCCTTGGACTTGTAGTTCCACAGGACTTTTTAAAAAAAAAATTACCTTGGTATTTGCGCTCATACTGCTTGTTCTCATATATCTATATATATATATATATATTGTGCAGTGGAATTTGCTCTATATAAGAAACTGTAAAAAAAAATTATATATATATATATATATATATATATATGTATATATATATATTTATACAAATATATAAATATGTATACAGTATCTGTTCTTCCTCCCCCACACACCACAGTCTGCGTCTCCCTCTCTCCTTCCTCCCACACAGCCCACAGTCTGTCTCTCCACAATGACTCCATGCTGCATTCCCAGCTCCCTAGCCCATCCCAGAGCCCTGTATCCCCTCACCAATCCAATTTTACCCCGAGGAGAGACTCACCTGTGCTGCACTCATCAGACCCGAACACCGCACAGCAGACCCTACCAGAAGTGGACAATGCAGGGCAAGGGAATCCTGGCCAGAGGAGCTGCTGCCATGTCCCGTAATGATCTGCAACATAGCAGAACCCGGAAGAGCGGACACATACTCGCTCCGCACAGTCACTGTGTGTGAGAGGCTCTTGTCACTCTGAGGCTGTGGCCACACCGCCTACAGCTTGCTGCCCTATTTGGATAAGACGGCTCACATCCCTGCTGGGTACTTACCAGCATATACTTGGTGTCCCTCTGATCCTTGGGGCCCGGTACAGTTGACCTCTTTGACCCCCCTTGTCGCCGGCCCTGTATATATACATATATATATATATATATATATACATACATACTTCGTTTGGACTTATATATATATATATATATATACATACACACACACATATAGATATCTGGAAACACCCCCTTCAGAAGTTCTGCATTTGCCTCTGGGATCCTTATTCTTGTATTATTGTGGTGAATGTTATTTCCGTGGTGCAGTGAAGTTTTGTTAGGACTGTTGTTATAGTTTATGCAGCACCACACACGCAGTGATAGGTTGAGGGGAATGCCAGTGTAGTCGTGTGCCATGTTAAGTTTCTGCCCTGCATGCACTGGCGCATCTATAATGGGTGCAAGGTGCTGTGTACACACAGCACACCATGCACCCATTTAATTATACTTACCACTCAGTCAGCCCGGTGCTGTTGCAGAGCTGAAAATATCACATGGAAAATGGCCGCTTCTGGTTCTGAGGCCAAGGGTGTGGAAGATGACCTTCACTTAAGTCGAAATCCCTATTTGGGAAACATCTCGGTTCGGTGGGGATGTGTTGGCCTGCTGGCTGGAAGAATGTTTCTCACATTATATCCTTCCGTCTAGATCCTCATCTCCATGTCCACTTTGAATACCAGGACCGCCTGTTACCCATACAGCATGAAGGTGAGATGGTGCGACGCAAGGTAAGTAGCAGGACTATACCTGCACGGCAGTAGGCACCGCAAACCTCCCACATAACCATAAAAGAATTGTTACAGTTCAAAAGTTGCAAAGAATCTGAGAGCAATTAGAAACATAGAAACATAGAATTTGACGGCAGATAAGAACCACTTGGCCCATCTAGTCTGCCCCTTTTTTATTTTATCCTTTAGGCAATCTCAACCCTTTTTTAACCTTAATTCTTTGTAAGGATATTCATATGCCTGTCCCAAGCATGTTTAAATTGCCCTACAGTCTTAGCCTCTACTCTACAGTCTTAGCCTCTACTCCACTTATCCACTACCCTTTCAATTCAAAGCCTTGTTTTTAATTAATATGTATTTCACAAAATGTTCTTTCTTTTTCTATTACGTTATTCTTATTGTTTATTTTATTTATATTTCGCTTACAAGAGCCCTATTATAGGGTATACTGAACAATGTATATGCAATATATAACATTTACTGTGTGAAATTACGGTATTGATACTATATTAAAAAATGTCTAATGAAAGTTCTTTTTACATTTTATTAAGAAGGGATTGAGTGCACCCTCTTGGTAACGGATTCCTTTTTCTTTGGTCCGTGTCAGGGTGGAAACGCCTCAGCGGCTGGTGGAGCGGTCACTAAGAATAAAGACAGATCTTTGTGTCCACTTGGAGGCAGTGCGGGAGATTGGCAGCACAGCATTTCTTGGCGTGAAAGCTGTTGTGAGAGCATCCATCAGCACAGCCATCAGGGAAGCAATAGTCAGCAGTACAGCTACGTTTAAAAACTGCTGTGAGACTGCAGTTGATAATATAGCTGTACAAAGAGCCATCAGCCGGTGGTGTAGACGTATCCATTAACTGTGGTGAGAGCCATCAGCTTGCGGTATAGCCCTGTCTAACAACTGCTGGGGGAGAGTAGTTAGAAGCGCGACTATATGCTAAACAACAGAAATCTGGAAAACCAGTGGTGTAATTGAGTGGGAATCCTGGGATTGTACAGTGTGGAATACACTGTGCACATAGGACTTCCAGAGTTCCGGCTAACTCTCCTTCATTTAATTTGCTGTGAATCTATATGGGTGCCTCCAATGTGACTATAAGTATTGAGTACTTTGGAATCATGCTTCATTTCTAATGAAAACTTTTTGTCTGTTGGAATAAATATTTTAATTCTCTATATATGAAAGCCTTTTTTGAGACATTTTTATTACGGGACACGTTGGTGAAGTTTTATTTGATATAGCATTGCATCATAGAAACCTCAGCAGCACAGAGATGGAGGAGAAGGGAAATTCTGTGAAGGTAACATCTAATGCATATCTTATGGGTATTTTCTTTGATCAGCCTAATGTTTCACCAGGTATTATCATTCATAGAAGGAGTACATTCATTTTCCAATTAGCTTCCAGCTTCGGGGGAGGTTCTGAATTGGTTAAATGCAACATACTGTAGAGCAGGCATGTGCAAACTGCGGCCCTCCAGCTGTTGTGAAACTACATATCCCAGCATGCCCTGGCACAGATTTGCTGTCAGAGAATGCTAAAGCTGTGTCAGGGCATGCTGGGATGTGTAGTTTCTCAACAGCTGGAGGGCCGCAGTTTGGACATGCCTGCTGTAGAGGATATTGGTAACATTGCGCACTCAAGATGGGGAAAAGGAAGTTGCTCCCTTGATAGAGAATGTAAATAGAGTTGATGTAGGTTATATCTAAGGATCACCAGTGTGAACCATCTATAAAATCATAAACAAGTTTAAGGCCCGTAATTTTTTCCTGTGGGTGACTATTTGAGGATGAATCACGCAGGGGAAAAAACCCATGAAGTCCTTCTTATATTGGTGTTAGGGGAGATAGTAATATTGTCAATTTAATTATCTTTGTTTATTATGTCTATGGAAGACTACAGAATTTGCCTATCTGCTGTTATGGACCAACCATAGTGCTGTATGACCTTAGCCCAATACAAACATCATTGAAACATCATAAGTGGTTGTTTCAATTTGGAGCCTTTACGCAGCTAGGCGTAAAGGGATTGTCAAAGCAGGCCGCAAGTTGGCTTAAATGGGTAGCGCAATACTATTCGGGAAGCCCTATGCCCCACTATATGTAGTTCTAACTAGGGTGGAGATCTTTAACCTTAGATAGGAAAGCTATCTAAACATACTGTATAATGTATTTCTGAAACTGAGAAGATACATTTTTATTGCTGCAACTTGTCTTCTCCAGGAAATAGTATACTGCACACCATGGGTGCAATTCAATTGTGCTGAGCGCCCCCTGCTGGACATCTATACAAATGGGAATCTGAGCTATTCAGTTGTTCCCTATTAGTAGTGAACACACCTGGCAGCTTCGGGTTTAGCCAGGCAAGGCAGCAAAACCCATCTAAAGATCTTGATTGAGCGTCTACAGCCCAGGTTTGGTAATTTGCGTGCAAAAACTACGAAGGCTATCACACATTTTTTCTCCCACTTCCGGAGACTCAAAAAAAAGTGACTGCCATGGCTAATAGGCATCTGATCGGGACAATAATTGAATAGCTCTGATAGACACCAATTCGAAGACACGCAACAGGGGGAGCGTGGCATGATTGAAATTTAAAAGCCCCCCATGTGTGCATATACTCTTTATGATAAAATTAAACAAAATTGGAAGACTCTCTTTGCGTGGCGGTACATATTGGAAATGTTACATTTTACACTAATACTCATCTATCGTTGTCAAACATATGTAAGAGGATGGGCTTTTGGCTTGGCATAGTTAATACCATATGCCAATGTGTCAAGTATGAGTCAAATGTGGAAAAAGAGATGTAGGGAATGGAGAAGGTAAAGGGTGATTTGTAATTTCACTCTCGTACTTCTATTCCTGTAATATCTAGGCTAAATCTATTGTAAGCAAAATACCACATTGAGGATAAGACGGAAGAGAAGGGCTCTGGCATCTAGGCTTTGTACAAAATACTGGCCAATTCCGACAGAACCCTGTAAGTATTTTCACCCTAACCCTACCCTAGCCTACCCCTCTGGCAGCCTAACTGTAGGTTCCCCCTACTGCAGCCTAGCCCTAACCTCCCCTACCCTTAAAGCCTAACACTAACAATCCCCCAAGTGCCTAACCCTAACCACAGTGCTTACCTCCGGAAAGGATTGTCGGGATTCTGAACAAGCAGAGCTCCCTGATTCCAATGGCATTCCAAAATACTAAGAACCATACGTGAGTCAGAAGAGCTAATGGCACAGAAGAGAACAGTACACCTTTCTCCTTGATCACCATTGGATCTATGGTACTCAAATATAATTTTTTAACATCACCTATTCAATAATACCTTGAATATGTTAGGATGAAGAGTCGTGCGTTGCAAGATCCCCTTCATTATCACTATCTACCAGACAGTTGGTTAGGCATGGCTAGGTCTCGGGTCTATTCACTGACCCAGGGGAAAGGTCAGACTTCTATAACACACATATTTTCAAGCCTTTTATCTGTATATTAAACCTAACAATATGATTTGAACAGTCTTGAAACAGGGTTAGAAAAAACAAGACAGAATTTTATTGTCCAAAATCCAGACACTGAGGTACAAAGAGAAATTGATCTGTACAAACATCAGCATTGAATAAAACCCAAAAGGGCTAGTGAGAGGAATTAGAGTCAGTAAGCAGGAGAGGCCAAGGTCTCCTGCAACACATTTACAGAGGAAAGATTTTTTTTTTTTTTTTTTTTTGTATTATAGCAAAAGGCTCATAAGAATCTAATTAAATTACAGCAAGTTCATTAAGAGCCCAATCACTATCTGGATGCTTAACAGCATGGGAAGAACGGTTTGCCTGCAAACTTCCTCATCAGTTTGTCCAATCGGCTCACACCTTTCTTTGCGCCTCTCTGGTACTGATAAAAGAGGAGAACTTGTAAGTGGGTTTTTACCATTTGCAGCCAAAATGTAACAATGACTACGGCATAATTGCTTTTTCAGAGATCAAGGACACATGCAAGTCAGCATCTCCTTATTGCAGCTGGTAGTGCATGCATTTTTATTACGACAGCCAGCTATACATGCACCTTAATATCTGGCACCAATAGTGCCTCTAGCAACAATCTGCATATCTACATGAATATACCATTACCCCAACAGACTTATCAGTAGTATGGTTATAATTATAATCACATAGGAAAAATGACCGATGGGATCTACATTACTCCCAAAGGTGTACATAAAGTCCATCATTAACAATCACTGACATTTTAGCTGATTGCCAAACAGGTCTTCAGTAACGGGAAGGTGAAAGTTAGTAGTACAGTTGCGTCCTCATATATCTTCACTTCAGTCGCTCCAAGCAGCCACTCTTAGCATGCAAGGTCCCGTGATAATCTGCTAGCACCAGGCGTTAGACGCAACACGATGCGGCTAGTATGCACCATGAGACTGTGCTGATTAATTTGATATGCAACACTTGTATATCCGAGTCTCTGAATCCACATATGAAATGCTGCTATGCATTGGCCGCTGTTTTTTACCTTACCAATTTCTGTCGTGCTTCAAATACAGACTCAGTTGCACACAGATATACAAGTGTCGCACATCACATTAATCAGCACAGTCCCCTGGTGTGTCAAGGCCGTATCATGTTGCGTCCAAGACACATTTTCGGCAAAAAAAGATTCCTGATGCTAGCGGAGTTGCATGGGACCTGTCAGCTCACTGGCAACCGGGCATCTCCCGCTGCATGGTGTATTGAGGATAGATATATGAGGGCACATTTGTAAGTAACTAGTTGCTGTGGTTTACTTACAGTTAGGTGTAATTTATCTATTTGTTAATCTGGGTGTTAATCAGAATGTGTTAATTTGCCTCAAGAATTAAAAAGGAAGAGCCTGACCTAGTACTGTTAGTGACTTGAGAAGAAAAATCAGGTGGATGCAGAGCACACCCATTGCCTGCTGACACTGGGAGAGGGGTTATGTGAGGATACGTCTCATGGAGAGCTCTACATCACAGGGGAATCCTGTTTCCCTCAATGCTGAGTCTTTTCTGTTGAGCAAATCGTCTCTTGTGCTTCTCCAGGCGGATTATGCCTTTCCGGGGACCTCCAAATGAATCAGGATCCCACCATATTATGTAAAAGGAAAGTGTAAAAGAGGAAGGAAGAAAAGGGCATAGAAAGGTATTAAGGAAAAAGAAATAGAGTAGAAAGAAATTTCCTCAAAACAGAGATAAGAGCCCAACTCAAACTAAAACTAGACCACTGAATCCACAGATAATTAAGCAGAACAGTTATAACAGGGATGGGGAATCTTTGGCCCTCCAGCTATTGTTGAACTACACATCCCAGCATGCCCTGTAACAGTTTTAGCATGGCCAAATTGCAAAACTGTTGCAGGGCATGCTGGTATGTGTAGTTCAGCAACAGCTGGAGGGCCAAAGGTCCTCCATTCCTGAGTTACAAGAAAGGGAAGAAAAGGACAACTGTGAGATGTGGTTATTGTATCTAATCAACAGTATAACATAATCATTGATCTTACCTGTGGGGATTCCATTTCCACATTCCACTGTGGACGGACCACATAATCTTTGTTGGAAGGCAGGGGAGCATGAGCGCGGGCACAGAAACCTGGGTCACCTGGTCGTAATGCCCTAAATAGAAGATAACCCAAACTAAAGTCAAACTGCAGCCAAAGTCAACTTAACTTGGATAAGTACACAAAAATAAATAAGCTGTTAGTAAGTTCTATTTACCAATATCTGTATACATGTATAGTTCACGTAAATGGAATAAGCTGTTTGCAAGTTCTATAAACTGATATCTTTATACATGTATAGTTTATGTTAAAGAACTATAAAATAACCCAACAAATATTTCTTTAACCCTACAAAAAAACGAAGAAATAAAAATAAAAAAATAAAAAATAAAAATATATATATATATATACACACACACACACACACTCACACACACACACACACACACACACACACAAAAGCATGTGCGTTTCTGCATACAGTATTTCTGAGACTGTATAAGTACATATTATGAGGGAGTGATACTATGGAAAAGAGGAGCAGGAAAAAATCAATGTGCTGAAATTCCATAGTATAGTATAAGGAATATCAAATATTTTCACTATTGCAGCATCCTACAGTAGCACTTTTGGAAACTCTTATATATTCTGTGGAAAACAAGCACATCAGAAAGAGCAGTAAAAGGATGCAGTGGTACATACTTCTCTCCTCCTGTCAGCACTTTCTCCATGTCCCAGCATAGTGTCTGACCTCCAAAACTAGAGCTGATGCTACAAAATAAGATCAATAATCATCAAAACACTCAAAAGAGTAATGTCACAATTTTTCCTCTATTAAAGTATTCACAAACGTAATTGCTACAGTAGTCAGTCTATAAAAAAAAAACTCACGTATTTAAATTTGTGGTTAATAGTCCAACCTAAAAACATTTCATAGATATTCTGTACTCAATATTATTTTTTATGTACTAATTATTATTTTTTAACACAGTTTATTTAATTCTTAAAGCAAATAACCAATATAATTATATTCATAACATTTTATAAGGAATTAATGTATCCTTTGACATATTTGTGGTTTCCACTTAATATCTGTTTTAATGACCTGTAATATGCTACTTAGAATTGTGTTACTGGGCCATTTTTACCTGCTCAGTCTTCTACGCTTTGGGATGTGCTCCAGACCCCTCTGCTCTCTCTCCTCTCTGGTCATCCCCTTGAAGTTGGAGCTCAATCCAAAAATAGGTCGTGACCATTCATCTGAAGGTAATAGATTTAAAAGATGCAGTTACAGCTAAATTGATACTATACACATTGATACTATACGCATGCGCTCATTTGGGCTCAAACGTCACTAGAAGTGCTTTAGTAGGAGATGCCATCAGGAATATGGATGGATCCACTAGGAATTGTAACACATCCAGGTAAGCAACCACCAGGTGAGTGAGAGATGAGAAAACAGGCAAATGCACTGAGACAGACAGAGATAAGATTTGTTCTAAAGTCTAAAAAAGTTGTTCTGGAAGTCCTGAAAGTGCAATCTTGAAAACTGCACAGCCTCAAAAGTGAATATTACCCTGACAAGAAGTCTCATACAGAAATGAATAGACTATTTGCAGCTGGCAATCGCTCCATTGGGATGCCACAGTCTGTGTTCTGAACGCCGGCTTCCCAAACGCCGGTATATCAGCACCAACCCAAATGTAACTTTCCCACACAATGAAAAAATGTTCTACTTTGGATTCCCTATCTAGTATTATTTAAATCCAATCCATATGGAATAGATGAAAAAAAAATGACAGAGTGTGGGGATATCCACTCATGCAAGATTGTTTTACAGGCTGCTGCACTTATTGCTAATAGCAAGCGCCTACCATCAGAACGATTCTTAGTTCTGATGACATAAACCCAAAGATAGCCCACTCTGCTTTTAGGTGGGTACACACAGGGCCGGCTCTACCATTAGGCAGCTTTAGGCAGCTGCCTTTGAGCGCCGGCCACTGGGGGGCTGCACCGCACACTGCCGATGAAAGAATGCCTTCCTTATTATTCCCTTAATTCACCCGAGCCCCTCCTCTTTCATAAGAGACGAGGAGCAGAGATGCCGCAGGCCCTCAACTGCTATGAGCCGTCTTCTGTGTGTAAGTCTAACTGGGTCCCGCATGTTAGACACCCACCGCCCCCTACGCGATTGCAGACTCCCGCAGTTTACGCCTCCGCCGCGAGAGCAGACTCTCGCCGCCCGCGTGTTACTCCCAGCCACTGAGCCACTCCATGACAGACTCCAGCTTGTTATTAACACTCACCCCCCCCCCCCCCCCGCTCCAGCGTGCTATTAACACTCCCCCCTCCCGCTCCAGCGTGGTATCAACCCTCCCCCCCGCTCCAGCGTGTTATTAACACACAACCCCACCCGCCACGAGTGCACGCTCCAGTGTGTTACTCACCACATTCTCCACACATTAAACCCAGATGAGTGTTCCAAAGCGCAAAGTCCTTTGAAGAATTTCTTAAAGGACTTTCTGTGCTTTGAAACACTCATCTGTGTTGTTTTGGGAATAATGCTGCTTGGAGCAGTTTAACCGTGCAGGTGTTATAACTTCTAACATGGCTACACCTGAATACAAAGGCTCTAGAACAGAGTCCCATGAAACATGACGTAAGCATCTATAAGTTATATGTAAAGTTAAATTGTTGCTGGAGTAAAAGGAGTTTAATTTATTGCTAAGTGCCAGATCCTCCTTGAAACCTGAACTTATACTGAAAATTCTATGATATTGTATTGAATAACTTATTCCTATTGTGGCATTTATGTATTATTAGAGATACATGGGCACTGTTATTTAGGTTATTTGCCTGGTACCCATTTGATTTTTTTTTTTTTTAATCTTACTGTATTTCATCCAATATTAATTTTAGAGAATGGTTTTTAAGTATTACATCTTATACTCAGTGCCGGCGCCACCCCCACCATGAGTGCAGACTCCAGCATGTTACTATCCCCCCCTCCCAATATTGCAGACTCTCTCATGTTAACAGACCCCCCCCCCCCTAGATTGCAGGCTATATTTTGCAGCATATTGGCGGATCAGAGTAGCATATTGATAATTTACCGGTGTGCATAAATAAATTAGACTGCATACATCATATATATATATATATACATATATATATCTGGAGCCGCATGTCTGGTGCCTGTCTGCCCCTCACCCCCCCCCCCCATTCCCACCCCCTCCTGCGATGTTCGTTCCCTCCTTCCCTCAACCCAATGACTGGAAAGAAGATCTACTCCCTCAGCCTTGCGGGGAGCTGTTGGACTCCAAGGAGGAGGCCACGACTGCACCCAGGATGGCAAGGGCTTTTTCAAACACCAGATGATCTGCCCCCCCCCCCCCCCCCTCCCAGCCAGCCCTGACAGGCACCAGCGACAGGGAGTCCAAGCCAGGCAATCTCTACCCTGTGCACGAGTGCATTTTAAAGGGCAATATCCGCCCACTTTCCACCCTCACCAGAGCCACAGCATCAGCCAGAAGGACAACCACAATCAGTGCCTCGCACCTCAGCTGGCTGTAATTCATGTGACCGGCAGGAGATTTACAGCAACAGCCCCTCTCTAGTGCCTGAGAGGTGTCAGCTGGCTGTAGATGGCCAAAATAGCGTGGCACAACATTAATGTGTATATATATATATATATATATATATATATATATTGTAAGTGACACTTATAAGATGCCGACTTTGCACTTTTTAACCTGAGGGGCTGGGTATGGGGGGGGGGGGGGGGGGAGAGTCAGCTGAAGATTTGCCTAGGGTGCTGAGGAACCTTGCATCGGCCCTGGGTACACAGTTAAGCAGATAGGTCTCAGCACATTTTTTGGACCTGGAGCCAAAAACTCCAAATAGGTGGACATGACCAACAGCATTAATATAAATCTGCAAAATCTTCTCCGCTCCTGTAACAAGAATATGAGGATGACCCTCCCATTAAAAAACTTCCACGTGGAGATAAATGTTGTAAAGGTGTGTACACATGGTGAGATTTCTCCTTTTGATTTTGACTATATAGTCAAAATCACAAGGAAAGTTAGTGGAAATCACAAGGTGTTAGGCAGCTTGTGATACCGATTTGATCCCGATGCGCACTCCCACAGGGTCGGTATCACAAGGCTAGATAGACTGTGCAGGCAAGTCTATCTTGACCATATAGTGTATACAAAGTATAGTCAAAATTGGCACTTAGTCAAAAATGCACATAGACAAAATTGAAAGAACAGATAATAAAAAGTCTGTGCTCTCTGTGCTATCTGGGCTCTGGGGGAGTTAAGGGGGGTACTCACGGGAGAGATGTGTGCTGAGCGATCTTAACACAGACCGCTCAGCACACATCTCTCACCCCGCTCAGCATAGCGCGATGTGCTGAGCGAGGGGGAATGCTGATGGGGGGCCGCTCACTTCACACAACGGTGAAGTGAGCGACCCGCTAGATTGAGCCTGCATGCAGCTCAATCTAGCATCGGCGATAGCGATGCGCGGGGCCGCGCATCGCTATCGCTGGAGGGCATACACACGGCAGATCCGTGCTTAAAATCTAAGCAATCTAGCAAGATTGCTTAGATTTTAAGCACGGATCTCTCCGTGTGTACCCCCCTTTAGAGATAAATTGCATAGTCAAAATCGGGCATAGCAAGGATCTCACCGTGTGTATGCACCTTAAGAAAGATATATAT
Source organism: Pseudophryne corroboree (assembly GCF_028390025.1). Classification (NCBI taxonomy): domain Eukaryota; kingdom Metazoa; phylum Chordata; class Amphibia; order Anura; family Myobatrachidae; genus Pseudophryne; species Pseudophryne corroboree. The sequence goes on from NC_086445.1 coordinate 741,194,189, forward strand.
ATATTTTTTATTTTATTTAAAAAAAAAATGCCCTCTTTCATGTAACAATATTAGCCTGTGGCCCCCAGCTAGCTCAAAGCAGAGGAAAAACAACAATACATATGATGATACGAAACAGAATGCTCAGAAAAAGAGACTTACTAATTAGCTTGCCAGCAATATCCTTGTTGGGTCTAGACTCTTTGGGGTGTTTGTATAAATACATAACCGCTCTGCCAATGCCACTGTATTTTAAAGTCTCCTGGCTCACACCTGGCAGCTGCAGGTAAAAAAAAAAAAAAACCTTAAAATTATCAATTTCAGCAAACAAATATCCTGTTAACAATTTCCTCTCTCAAAAGTTAATGCCAATAATTTAGCATTAAGCCATAATGGAGCAATGTAGATTCTGCCACAATTTACTGAGTAATAAACACATATAGGGCCAAATGTAATAGAGTGAGAGTTTCAGAAAGTGAGAGATTTGGTAAGGTTTTTCAGGGTTTTTTTTAGAGTGGCAATCATTTACACTGCAAAACCAAGTTAATCTTGCTGTGTAAATGATTGCCACTTTAAAAAAAAAACTGCAAAACCTTACCAAATCTCTCACTTTTTGAAACTCTCACTCTATTACATTTGGCTCAGTGCCTGCGTGGTGCAGTGTATCCCTTTCCCCAGAAAAGTCTGCGCTGGAGTATGACCTGAGCCTGCAAGTCTTGTCCCACGGATCCACCCACCCAGTTTACGGTGAGTCCGCTGCGATGCATAATAAAGTTTAAAATTAGGGAGCACCAAGCAGGGCTGGTGCCAGGGTGTTTGGCGCCCTCCTGCAAACTTCTATTATACAGTATGTACTTGAGAACATTCAAGAATGGCACCAAAACATACTGCATTTCACCATGAAACGCTAACCAAAAAAAAGAGGCTAAATAACTGCTGTGGGCTGAAATAACTAATCAATCTGAATGAGCCTTATCTTAATAAAGTGTCATGTAAACAAAAAAATAAGCAGTCACACTTCTCTATCTATAAAAGACTAATCAACATCAAAACTAAAGGGTATCAATCGTTACTATGCTGCATTAATGCACTTGCACAAGTGCGTATGTGCTAGGCAATTACATATTACATTAATAGAGGTACTGGAACACTTCCACACCACTCCAGGGGACATGCGCATAAACTCTGCATTCCACCTATATACCTATATGCGGATGCTGTGTTCCGTCGTGGAGCACAATGCATAACTAAGTGTTTCATTATACCTATATATGGGTGCTACATTCCACTGTGGACCATATATCTGGCAAATCAGAGTTATATAGAACTTAAATGTGTTATACCCATGTGTGAATGGTGTCTGTCAGACATAACGAGTTGGCTGTGCAGCACAGCCGATGGCCGATATGTATGCAAAAATACACTTGCTGCAGGGACCACGTGCGACTGGCATCACAACTTGGCGGGTAGATTTAAATGCCTGCCCCATTGTGAAGTTAGACACAACACATTGTGCAGACGATTTGTAAGTGTGTATGCACTTACCAGTCATCAGATTGGTCGGCAGATCAGACCAACCATCAAACCACCTGATCTGTCGGCCAGGTGTGTAGCCAGCTTAAGTGAAACAGATATTATATATATTATATATATGTGTATCTGTTTTGTGCTGTATGTATTCTTGAGAAAGGGGGTTGCACCCCGAAACGTTGAACTCAAATACAGCTTTCTGCATCTATATATTTAAGTCTCTGAGTGCCATCTTTACCTTTGGAATTCTATATATATATACATATATACATACATACATACATACAAACATACATACATACATACATACATACATACATACATACATATACACACACTAGATGTAATTAGATGTAATGCTCAGCGTTGTAGAGTTTTTTTTTATTTTTTTGGAGCCATTATCCCCAGCACTGACTGAGGCTATTTTTATCGTCCTCTCTTTTGGCACCCCCTTTCCTCATCCCCTCTTTCCCCTTCTTACTCCCGCTACTTTGGAGTTACAGGGATGGTGAGATTAGGGGCACTGACAGGGAGTTACAAGAGGGTGAGGGTAGGGATGGTGAGGGGGCAGCTACAGGGAGGGTGAAGGCAGGGGCACGGAGAGGTCAGTTATAGGGCAGGGGCCTATAAAAATAGCTTTATTAGAATAAACAATCCAAGTGTAGGGTTCCTGACAATTAAACCTTCATATACAGACTATATGTTATGAAGACAGCCCTATGCGACTGTCACCAGATAATTGCAGTATAAACAGTGTCTAATCTCTTCTTCAGGGAGAGGCAGCAGCCTGTTATACGTGGGTCTCTAGTCTCTATCGCTAAGTCTTTCAGTGATTGCGTGCTGTGGCTATCCCTTGATTTAAAGGAGCCCACAGTGGAGGAGGAGCTCGGGACAAGACTAGGAGCTGATAATTTAGTCTTCCTGGTTTCACTGGGCAGGCGGCGCATTTATGGTACACACCTTGGTTACCCCTTAGATTTGTCTATGGGCACAATCAGAAAGAACTTGAAGGCAGGGAGCCAAAGAGGGGGAGATGGGTGCTGTTCTTTATGCTGCTGGTGCTGATGCTACCTGTCCTGCAGTGTGATAGGGGCTGACAGCACACATCAGCAAGGTAGCAGAGCAGGAAGAGCACCTACCCGACATGGCGCCTCCCTGCTTTGCAGCCCTTGCTGAGCGGGTAGCACGCAGGCCTGGGGATATCCCTCCTTTTGCTCTGCAGAGTATGCTCAGGCTTTCATTCTTACCTCTTGTAGTATCTTCAGTAGTTCCTCTCGGATTTTTAGAGCTGGCAAGCTTCGATCAGGCAGAGGAGTGAGCCACTCTTTAATTGCAGACATAACACCACAGTCAATGAAGGTTTCTTTCAAATCTTGTCTGATGGACAGATAAAAAAAAGTGAGAAAGGTTTTAGGTGTATGTACATAATATAACCAAATAAATGTATAAAATCTATAAATATACACACCATTTAGCGAGAAATGCTACAGTAAGTTAAAAGCTAAAGCAGATGATCCATCTGATCTGGACTCATACATAACCCACTATTTATCTTTATCTTTGCTCCCTAGAGCTCACAAGGTGACTGTCCTATATGGAAACCCCTATGTTCCACCACTATGCAATGTTGAATGTGGAGTTTCTTACTTTTTGAGATGCATCACTACAGTGGGGAGGAGGGTTATCTTGTTCAGTGCTGGTTTCTTGCTGGAGTTGAGATTCCTATCCTCCTGTAACAAAATAAATTAGTTAACCTATGTAGGTGGAATTAAAATGAACACTTATTATCCAATACAAATGCTATTCGGGCTACTGATAATCAGGGCAAATCTTGCAGCATTTCATATCATTCAAACTCCAGTCTAGAATGCTCCAATCCTCTTCTCCTAGGTCAGATCAGAGAGAGTACTGGAGCTATAGTCCTGGTAGAATATGGGATTCTTTTTTTGCACAATAAAAAGATTATCTTTTTGAAATAAAAGGTTATAAAAAATGTATTATGTTAAAGAATAATCTCACATACATTGTTCAGATTTCAAATAATCAGCTCACCTCTGCTGCCTCATTCATCTTCACAATCATAGCATTTACTGCATCATCTGCGTCGCTTAAGAAAGTGCCTCCATCCCGGTTCCTCTGCCTTTTACCACTCATTTTCTTCTTCATCTCTAACATTATTTCATAGTCAGATTTGAAATCAGTCCTGAAAGACAAGGGGGGATGGGACATGTGCCACGCAATGAGTAACAATACTCTAATCCTGTTTATTGAGAAACAAAGATGCCTACCCAATCTCAGACTAGTAAGCAAGTGTATAGAGAATTGACCTATGATGCACAGCTGATGACTTCACAGTAGCGGGCAGCCGTAAGCTTACAGATTGTCTAGTAGTGTGAATACTACAGTCAGGTTAGGTATATGTACCTAGATACATGTAACATGAATTTGTACCTAGAACATAATACTCAGCTCAGTAAGAGGTTATAAAAAATGACCCTTAATGCCAATCCACAAATACCTAATTGTAAAAAGGTGGACTTTTCCGTTACAGAAAATATTATGGGGTTTAAGATAAGGTGGACGGAGATAAAGTACCAACCAATCAGCTCCTGGCATGTCACAGGCTGGGTTTGGAAAAATGACAGTTAAGAAGGAGCTGGTTGCCTGGTACTTTACCTCTGCTCAAGGCTTAATAAATAGACCCCTTTGTATACTATTTTAGCTGCATGCTTGTTCATGAATTAATATAATGTTACTTTACAGTAATTAGACTTTTACTTACATTTTACCAGATTTCACATTAACATCAGAGCCCGACTCTGCAGCAGCCGCTGCTGTTCTAAGGCCGTTGTTTTTTCCCCTTCCAGATCTTCTTGGTTAAAACCCTGCAAAACAAAGTACATAAAGCCCTGTATACTTATGTGCCCCTCATCTAGCTAACCTCTTCCCTTGCAAATGAACATATTTAAGATTGCCTCCTGGCATATAAAACAGTCTGGTAAATCAGGATAAATAATATGCTATACATATAGCACCACGAGGAGCATATCTAGGCTGCTGTGATATGAATACAAAGACCTAAGACATCTAGAAAAGGACAAACAAGGCACCGAAAATTAATTTCCTCTTACCTCTCTTCTCTGCCTTCTTTTTAGCCAAGTCTCTGTAAGGAGAATGCAGTATCCCAAGGGATATATGGTGAGGATATACCAAAAATAAGGTATATTATCACAAAATAATGATAAATAAGAACAATCAATGGACAAGGTCCTGTATCAGACAAGTCTGAGTACTAAATGATCTGTCAGTATCTGAGGTCTAGTGTCAGTAGTGACTAGAATGGGGTGACACCATAGCTGCATTATGACATCACAAAGTGTTAGGGGCCGACAGAAATTGCAGTAAGTGACACTTAGGGACATTGGTCAATGAAAGAAATGTCGCTAAAAAGAAAATATCGAATGAGTCAATGGTCAAATACGTGAGAAAGGAATAGTGTCAATAACTGATAAGATAGAAAGAAAAAAGAATTACATTTAAAATGTATAAAAGTGATAATGGGGAAAGAGTATTGCCGTAGATAAAGAACGATATCCCATTGTTGTATTGGTGAATAAGTGACACTGCAGTGAGTGTGTTATGGGGATATGGATTAATGAAAGGGATTTCTCTCCTAATTATACATTCTTCTCCCCCTTCTTCCTTTTCTCATCTCTTCACTTTGCCCTGCTATAGTAACATAGTAACATAGTAACTAAGGTTGAAAAAAGACAATTGTCCATCGAGTTCAACCTATTTGTGGTCTCCTATGCAGTCCTACTATAGGACTAGTTATTTTTTTATTAGGACTAGTTATATTAACTATAATGCGTGACTACGCACCATAACCCTGAATATCTTTATCCAATAGGAATTTATCTAACCCATTCTTAAAGGTGCAGAAGACAAAATTACCTAGGTAATTTGTCCGGCGCTGTTAAGAAGATATGCTTGACCTTTAAGCTGCTGTTTAAAGGGATAAGTTAGTCCCTGGATAGACAATGAAATAGGAATATATACAGCGCTATAAAAACTGGATATGGAAAAATAATAATCACAATTTATTATAAAAAATTGTTGCAACAAATAAATTCATATATATAAAAACATTTCTTTGTCAATTAAAAAAGTGTCAGAATAGGGCAGGCACAGCAGATTTGTTTGGTAAGTTACCACACGAGGAAGCCGGGCATGATACACTGGTACGAGTCCCTGGAATAGTAGCCACAGTCCTGGGTGCAGTTTTCAATGCTAGCAGATGGAGTCCAAGTGCAGAGGCAGACCTTTATGTGCTTAATTCCGGACTGGAATGGGTCCTATTTGAAAGCTGGATCTATTACGCCTTGATGGACTTCTGCAGTTTTCCCAATTTGCTGGTGGACTTCTAGGCTGGTTCCAGGTATCAAGAGTAATTCCAGTGGTGTACGGCTCCTCAGAGCCAACGCGTTTCGCTGTATCCACAGCTTTATCAAGGTATGATATATACCTTGATAAAGCTGTGGATACAGCGAAACGCGTTGGTTCTGAGGAGCCGTACACCACTGGAATTACTCTTGATACCTGGAACCAGCCTAGAAGTCCACCAGCAAATTGGGAAAACTGCAGAAGTCCATCAAGGCGTAATAGATCCAGCTTTCAAATAGGACCCATTCCAGTCCGGAATTAAGCACATAAAGGTCTGCCTCTGCACTTGGACTCCATCTGCTAGAATTGAAAACTGCACCCAGGACTGTGGCTACTATTCCAGGGACTCGTACCAGTGTATCATGCCCGGCTTCCTCGTGTGGTAACTTACCAAACAAATCTGCTGTGCCTGCCCTATTCTGACACTTTTTTAATTGACAAAGAAATGTTTTTATATATATGAATTTATTTGTTGCAACAATTTTTTATAATAAATTGTGATTATTATTTTTCCATATCCAGTTTTTATAGCGCTGTATATATTCCTATTCCATTCTTAAAGGTGTTGACTGAGTCCGCTGTTACTACTCTCTCAGGCAGGGACTTCCAAACACGTATTGTCCTTACTGTGAAAAAACCTTTTCACCTCAATGGGGTATATTTACTAAGGTCCCGATTTTGACCGAGATGGTGTTTTTTCTTCAAAGTGTCATCTCGGGAATTACTAAACTCAAATCACGGCAGTGATGAGGGCATTCGTATTTTTTTGGAAGTCCAAGTAAAAAAATACGAATGAACACACCATCGGTCGAATTCGCCTGTAATTTGGTAGAACACGGTCATTTACTAAAAAGTGTAATTCACAAACACTGCCCACAATAGCCAAACACTGCCGTGAAAAAATACCAATCGTGAAAAAGTGCTAAAATAAAACAGACTTGCTTTTTTTTACCGTGTTCTGATAGGCATGCACGGATCCATGAGATCCGTGCATGTTTATCAGTGGGAAGGGGTGGGAAAGAGTTAAATTTGGCAAAAAAAAATGCGTAGGGTCCCCCCTCCTAAGCAAAACCAGCCTCGGGCTCTTTGAGCTGGTCCTGGTTGAAAAAATATGTGAAAAAAATTGACCGGGGATCCCCCATATTTAATCAACCAGCACCGGGCTCTGCGCCTGGTCCTGGTTCCAAAAATACGGGGGACAAAGAGGGTAGGGGTCCCCCATATTTCAGAAACCAGCACCGGGCTCCACTAGCCAGATACATAATGCCACAGCCGGGGGACACTTTTATATTGGTCCCTGCGGCCCTGGCATTACATACCCAACTAGTCACCCCTGGCCGGGGTACCCTGGAGGAGTGGGGGCCCCTTCAATCAAGGGGTCCCCCCCCTCCAGCCACCCAAGGGCCAGGGGTGAAGCCCGAGGCTGTCTACCCCATCCAAGGGCGGCGGATAGGGGGGCTCATAGCCTTTTTGTCAAAATTTGAATATTGTTTTTAGTAGCAGTACTACAAGTCCCAGCAAGCCTCCCCCGCAAGCTGGTACTTGGAGAACCACAAGTACCAGTATGCGGTGGAAACCCGGGCCCGCTGGTACCTGTAGTACTACTACTAAAAAAATACCCCAATAAAAACAGAAGACACACACCTTCAAAGTAAAAGTTTAATTCATACATCCACACCTCCAAACATACATACTAACCTATGTTCACACGAGGGTCGGTCCTCTTCTCCATGTAGAATCCATGGGGTACCTGTTGGAAAAATTATACTCACATAATCCAGTGTAGATCGGTCCTCTTCTGTTCTATTTGTAATCCACGTACTTTGCAAAATAAAAAAACGGACACGCACTGAAAGGGGCCCCATGTTTTCACATGGGACTCCTTTCCCCGACTGCCAGGAACCCCCCCTGACTTCTGTCTAAGAGGGTTCCTTCAGCCAATCAGGGAGCGCCACGTTGTGGCACCCTCCTGATTGGCTGTGTGCTCCTGTAGTGTATGTCAGGCAGCACACGGCAGTGATACAATGTAGCGCCTATGCGCTCCATTGTAACCAATGGTGGGAACTTTGTGGTCAGCGGTGAGGTTACTTTCGGTCAACCGCTGACCACAAAGTTCCCACCATTGGTTACAATGGAGCGCATAGGCGCTACATTGTATCACTGCCGTGTGATGCCTGACATACACTACAGGAGCACACAGCCAATCAGTAGGGTGCCACGACGTGGCGCTCCCTGATTGGCTGAAGGAACCCTCTTAGACAGAAGTCAAGGGGGGTTCCTGGCAGACGGGGAAAGGGGTCCCATGTGAAAACATGGGGCCCCTTTCAGTGCGTGGTCGGGTGTCCGTTTTTTTATTTTGCAAAGTATGTGGATTACAATAGAACAGAAGAGGACCGATCTACACTGGATTATGTGAGTATAATTTTTCCAACAGGTACCCCATGGATTCTACATGGAGAAGAGGACCGACCCTCGTGTGAACATAGGTAGGTAAGTATGTATGTTTGGAGGTGTGGATGTATGAATTAAACTTTTACTTTCAAGGTGTGTGTCTTCTGTTTTTATTGGGGTATTTTTTTAGTAGTAGTACTACAGGTACCAGCGGGCCCGGGTTTCCACCGCATACTGGTACTTGTGGTTCTCCAAGTACCAGCTTGCGGGGGAGGCTTGCTGGGACTTGTAGTACTGCTACTAAAAACAATATTCAAATTTTGACAAAAAGGCTATCAGCCCCCCTATCCGCCGCCCTTGGATGGGGTAGACAGCCTCGGGCTTCACCCCTGGCCCTTGGGTGGCTGGAGGGGGGGGACCCCTTGATTGAAGGGGCCCCCACTCCTCCAGGGTACCCCGGCCAGGGGTGACCAGTTGGGTATGTAATGCCAGGGCCGCAGGGACCAATATAAAAGTGTCCCCCGGCTGTGGCATTATGTATCTGGCTAGTGGAGCCCGGTGCTGGTTTCTGAAATACGGGGGGCCCCTACGCTTTTTGTCCCCCATATTTTTGGAACCAGGACCAGGCGCAGAGCCCGGTGCTGGTTGATTAAATATGGGGGAACCCCGGTCAATTTTTTCCCCATATTTTTTCAACCTGGACCGGCTCAAATAGCCCGAGGCTGGTTTTACTTAGGAGGGGGGACCCCACGCATTATTTTTTTTTTATTTTAACAATGTTTTACTTTTTACGAAAGGTGCACAATGAAGCCCAGCACGGATCTCACAGATCCGGCCGAGATTCATTGTGTTAAAGTCGGCAGTGTTTTACAATTCACTCACGTAAAATACTGCAAAAAAATACGAATGACATCGACATTGGTAAATACGAAAATGAAAAATACGACAGCTTAGTAAATTAGTCGTAGTAAATTCAAAAAGTTGCAATTTTACACTTTCAATGTCATTCGTGATTGAACTTTAACCTCATTCGGAAAAATACGAATTTAAGTAAATATACCCCAATGTGCGGAAACTCCTCTCCTCTAACCTAAGCGAGTGACCACATGTTCTCTGTGCTGATCTTATAGAAAACAGGTCCCTCCCAAGCTCTGTGTATTGACCCCTTATATATTTGTGGATGTTGATCATGTCCCCTCTTAGTCTCCTCTTTTCCAATGTAAACATGCCTAGCCTTGCAAGCCTTTCCTCGTATCTCCATACCCTTGATTAGTTTGGTCGGCCGCCTCTGAACCTTTTCTAGCTCCAGGATATCCTTTTTGTAATATGGTGCCCAAAATTGCACACAGTATTCAAGATGAGGCCTCACTAGTGATTTATATAATGGGAGTATAATACTCTCGTCCCTTGCATCAATTCCCCATTTTATGCATGCTAATATCTTATTTGCCTTCTTTGCTGCACTCCTACTTTGGGTACTGCTGCTTCATTTGTTATCTATGTGAACCCCTAAGTCTTTTTCCAGTACAGAATCCCCTAATATTATCCCATTTAGTATGTAGGTGTTATTTTTGGTCTTGCCCCCACAGTGCATTACCTTACACTTGTCTGTGTTGAATTTCATTCTCCATTTTGCCGCCAATGCTTCCAGTTTAGTTAAGTCGTTCTGAAGAGAATCAGCATCCCCCTCCATATTTATAACCTTACACAATTTGGTGTCGTCTGCGAAAATTTACACCATGCTCTCTAGACCTACTGTTAGGTCGTTGATGAAAATGTTGAACAAAAGTGGTCCAAGTACAGACCCTTGTGGCACACCACTTAGTACTTTAGTCTAATATGAAAATGATCCATTGACAACAACGCGCTGCTCCCTATTATCTAACCAATTACTAACCCAAGTGCATATTGTGCTCCCTAGCACTATTTCTTGTAGCTTATAGATAAGACGCATGTGTGGTACAGTATCGAAAGCTTTGGCAAAGTCTAAAAAGATTACATCCACCTCCTTACCCTGATCAAGGTTCGCACTTACTGTTTCATAAAAGCCAAGTAAGTTGGTTTGACATGATCTGTCCTTCACAAGTCCATGTTGGTTCCTTGTAATGACCTTATTTGCTTCAAGGAACTTTTGTATACTGTCCCTTAGAATACCTTCCAATACTTTCCCCACTATATATGTAAGACTAACTGGTCTATAATTACCTGGTTAAGCTTTGCTCCCCTTTTTGAATATCGGCACTACCTCCGCTATACGCCAGTCTTTGGGAACCATACCCGATTTAACCGAATCCATGAAGATCAAAAATAGAGGTCTTGCTAGTTCAGCGTGCAGCTCCATAAGAACTCTCGGGTGAATTCCATCTGGACCAGGTGACTTATTAATCTTTTACTTTTTTAATCGGTCACAGACTAACTCATAACACATAAATAAGCATTTAGCAGTGGGGCATTATCTTTGTTGAGATTTTGTGTTAGACCCAGCATTTGGTCCTCTCTGGTAAATACCGTTGAAAAAAACTTGTTTAGTTTGTTTGCTATGTCATTATCATTTTTGATTAAGACTCCCAACTTGTCCTTTAAAGGGCCTATACTCTCCTTCTTTAGTCTCTTGCTGTTGATGTACTTTAAAAAAAAATTGGGATTCGCTTTGCTTTCCTTTGCTACTAGTTTTTCAGTTTCTACTTTAGCCACTCTTATTCCTTTTTTGCATATTTTGTTACAGTCTTTATAGTGCTGGAATGCCTCTGCATCCCCCTCAGATTTGTATTTTTTAAATGCTCGCCTTTTTTGTCCATAATTCCTTAATATTTTTGTTAAACCACATTGGTTTGGGATTTTTATTCCTTTTTTTGCTGCTGGTGGGAATAAATTTACGAGTATTATTAATTAGCAGTGATTTTAATACATCCCATTTCTCTGTAGTATTTTTTTCCTTGAAACAGAATTTCCCATTCAATGTCCCTTAACGCTTCCTTCATCATGTCAAAGTTGGCCTTGCTAAAGTTTAGAGTCCTAGATGAGCCAGTATAGGACTGCTTACGAAAACTGATATTGAATGTGACCATATTGTGGTCGCTGTTACCTATGGGCTCTCCTACTTCAATATTTGATACCAATTCCCCATTGTTAGTTAATACCAGGTCTAAGATTGCATTGTACATAGTCCTCGATTAATTGAACTAAGTAATTATCATTTAGCGTGTTTAAAAACATATTGCCCCTAGCAGTATCACATTAATTGATTTTCCAGTTTATCTCGCGATAGTTAAAGTCTCCCATCACTACTATGTCTCCTACTCCTGCTGCTCTTTCAATTTGATTCAGTAACAATTTCTTGTCAGACACATTAATACCAGGCGGCCTGTAGCATAACCCCAGTAATAACTTCTTTATTCCTTTACCCCCGCATGCAATTTCTACCCATAACGTCTCAATGGTATTTACAGTCCCTTCTTGAATATCTTCCCGTATAACAGGTTTCAGAAATGGCTTTACGTAGAGACATACCCCTCCACCCCGTTTATTTAGTCTGTCTCTCCTGTACAGCGTGTAACCCTCTAGATTGACTGTCCAATCTTGAGATTTGTCCCACCACGTTTCAGTAATGCCTATAATATCATATTCCTTGCTTGCTGCGAGGATTTCTAGTTCCCCCTTTTTACCTGTAAGGCTTCTAGCATTTACATACATACAATTGAGATATGTATTTCCCCTTATGGTATGGACATCATAATTCTTATGCAGCAAAAATGACCCGTAATCATCATTGGTTACTGTTATTCTAAAACCCTTTTTAGCTCCCATGTTACTACCCTTGCTGTCTGCTCTTTTCCTCCCCCCTACTCCTCCCCCCGTTTGTGCACTAACGCCAACCCTGCTATTCTTACTGAATGACCCGTGATTTCTTGATAAACCTTCCTCCCAGGCACCTAGTTTAAAATCTCCTCCAATTTTCTAACCATCCTTCCCCCCAGCACCGCTGCCCCCTCCTCATGCAGGTGCAATCCATCGCGACAAAAAATATGGCACCTGACTGAGAAGTCCACCCATTGTTCTAGGAACACAAACCCTTCCTTCCTGCACCAATCCCTAAACCACACATTTACCTCCCTAATCTCCCTCTGTCTCCCTGGGCTAGCGCGTGGCATGGGTAATAATTCGGAGAATATTACCTTAGATGTCCTTGCCTTAAGTTTCTTGCCTAATTCCCTACAGTCTTTCTTAAGGACATCCCAACTTCCACTAACTTTGTCGTTGGTGCCAACGTGCACCAAGACCGCAGGATCATTCCCAGCCCCTCCCAACAATCTATCTACCCGGTCCGCGATGTGACGCACCCGAGCACCCGGGAGACAACAGACCGTACGGCGATCACGGTCCCGGTAGCAGATTGTCCTATCTGTCTTCCTAATAATGGAATCCCCTACCATCACAATCTGACTAGGTACCTTACTAACCTTTATCCCAACTGCACCAGAGGGACCGCTCCTCTGGTTGCTAGATGGAACAGTCTCCTCCAGCACCGTCATTTCCTCACTATCATCCTCCGATTCCTCGTCCAGTCGTGCAAATTTATTCGGGTTTGATAGTTCAGAGATGTCGAGCCTCCCCTCTTTTTCTTAGTTCTAACTGTGACCCAGCTAACTGCCTGGTCATCCTCATCTACCAGTGACCCCTCCCTCAACTCCTCCACCCAGAGCCGGCCCTAACCAATATGATGCCCTAGGCAAGATTTTGGCTGGTGCCCCCTAGCACCACCACTGGTTCCGCCTCTGACCTTGCACCTCTTTCCCAGCACGATCACCCCTTACCCATAGCAGTCCTTATTTTGGGGTTTGTATCCCCTATATTTTAAATAGGAACAGTTCACACATTTGGCGCACAGCCCAAAAAGGGGTGTGTTTTTGCTGGTAAGGGGCATGGCCCAACAATAGTAACCTCAATTCCAATTACGCCACACAGTACTGCAACTTTATTCACATTTGATCATGCAATAGTGTCCATAATTCATATTACATCCCACAGTAGTATTACTTTACCTTATGAACATTACTCCTCACAGTAGAGCCCCTTATTCACATTACATCACACTGAATTGCTCCTTATGCACATTACAGCACACCCTATTGCTCTTTATTCATATTAAATGACACAGTAGTGCCCTTTCTATACGCAATGCCACATAGTAGACACCTTATACACATAATGCCACACATTAGTAATGCATTTATACACATAATTCCACACAGTAATGCCCCTTACACATTATTAATGTCCTTATAAACATAATGCGCCTTACACATTATGACAACCTTTATTAATGCCCTTTTACACATAATGTCCCTTTCATATATGCCACACATTATTAATGCCCTAATACACATAATGACACACATAGTGCCCCGTACACATTTGCTGCACATTATTAGTGCCCCTATACACATAATGACACACATACAGTAGTACCCTGTTACACATATGCCGCACATTATTAATGCCCTTATACACATAATGACACACATAGTGCCCCTTACACATATATTGCACATTATTAATGCATTTTTACATGACACACATAATGCTCCTTACACATATTCCGAACACTACTGCACAACCAACCCACTCACATGCACACAGCACTCACACTGCCGCTAACACTGTGACCTCTGCCTCTGCTTGGATACAGATGTGTCCTCATAAATCTTGTCTCAATGCTAACGTCGGGCACTTTTTTTAATGAAAATGCATCTTATTTGCAATGCTATGTGGCTAGGATGCACAAGCAGATTCTGCTGATTAAAATGATATGCAGCATGCCTATATACTGTGTGAGACTGTGGCTGTATCTTCATAAGAAATGCTACACACAGAATATAGGCATGCCGCATATCATTTTAATCAGCAGATGCTGCTGATGCCCCTAGGCATATCAAATGCCCTAGGCAATTGCCTAGTTTGCCTATGCCTATGGCCGGCTCTGCCTACACCGTTCTATCTAAACTTCGCTCGAGATTGTGAATCTCCCTCAGTCGCGTAACGGTTTGCTTTAGATCAGTTACCTGGGCTTCCAGGGCAACCGTTCGCACACACCTCGTGCAGATGTACTCACACTGGGACAGTTGCTCCAGGTGCGCGTACATCTTGCACGACATGCACTGAGTGAAATCCTCAATCCCAGCCCCACCCATATTTTTGTAAGGTCTACCTCCCTGTTACCCAAGAAGAAATAGAGAAGCAAAACAATCTAGGCAAAACACTCACTATACAATAATGAAGTTGGGCATATACTTATCTATCCTTTGCGTCCCCTAATCCTTCACTTTTATGCAGCAGTAGTCACCGTTTCCTTGTTTCCTTCACTTTTATTCATCAGTCTCCATTCCCTTCCGTCCTCTCCTCGGATGTCTGCAGCAGCAGTCTTCCTTGCCCCCTTGTGCAGCTCAGCAATTGATTCAGACCCCGCAGGCCGATTGTGGGTCCCTGGTAGTACCTGCTGGCAGCAGCGGTAGGCTCTTTCCCCACCGGCAGCATCCTGGGCAGTACCTAGTATGCTCACACACAAAATAGAACAAAAACATATTTTTGTTCATATTTTTCTTCTTTTCCTACCTTTTATCTCCATATTTTTTTCCTTTTCCCATCTAATTTATTTTCTTATCCCTAATGGTTGTATAGCCAAAGCAATAAGCAGGTGAAAGCGGACATCTCTGCCATGTACCACTAGCTAACTGAAACCTGCCAGTAATCTTATTATTCATGCAATACCTTGCTGTATGGAGTAAAGCAGCCTAACCCAACTAGTGAAATACAAACAAAAGGAGAACAGCACTGGCGGGTATGAGTATCAATGCATAAATAATCTCTCATTTAAAAAACAAAAAACAAATTTGCAATATGGCTTAGTAGATATAATGCAATATTTTAGTAATACCATTTATTTGTAGAAATAGCAATAAGCAAGTTAGACCAGTCATGCACTCAGGGTGTAATAAAACCAATCTCATTCCTCAGTAATGCACATGGGCCCTCATTCCGAGTTGTTCGCTCGTTGCCAATTTTCGCTATGCTGCGAATTGTTGCAAAATGCGCATGCGCAAGGCACGCAGGGCGCATGCGCTTAGTTATTTAACTAAAAACTTAGTAGATTTGCTGTGGATCCTGCGGCGCCTTTCAGTCGCTCTGCTGATCGGTGAGTGATTGACATGAAAGGGGCGTTTCTAGGTGGTAACTGAGCGTTTTCCGGGAGTGTGCTAAAAAACGCAGGCGTGTCAGGATAAAACGCGGGAGTGTCTGGAGAAACGGGGGAGTGGCTGGCCGAACGCAGGGTGTGTTTGTGACGTCAAACCAGGAACTAAACGGGCTGAGCTGATCGCAACCTGTTAATAGGTCTGGAGCTACTCAGAAACTGCAAAGAATTATTTATTAGCAGTTCTGCTAATCTTTCATTCGCAATTCTGCTAAGCTAAGATACACTCCCAGAGGGCGGCGGCCTAGCGTGTGCAATGCTGCTAAAAGCAGCAAGCGAGCGAACAACTCGGAATGAGGGCCATGGGGGGTAATTCTGAGTTGATCGCAGCAAGAACTTTGTTAGCAGTTGGGCAAAACCATGTGCACTGCAGGGGAGGCAGATATAACATGTGCAGAGAGAGTTAGATTTGGGTGGGTTATTTTGTTTCTGTGCAGGGTAAATACTGGCTGCTTTATTTTTACACTGCAATTTAGATTGAACACACCCCACCCAAATCTAACTCTCTCTGCACATGTTATATCTGCCTCCCCTGCAGTGCACATGGTTTTGCCCAACTGCTAACAAAGATCCTGCTGCGATCAACTCAGAATTACGCCCATGGACTCTGAGGTAAGCAGTTGCTTAACATGTCCGAATAATTATCCAGGATATAAATAATGTTGGTGGTTGGTTTAAAGCACAGTTAGTGAGCACCAGTAAATATGATGAGGTGCAACAAGGTAAACTGTACCGGTATATCTACAAGTCGGTGGATAAACATTACCCTGTTGATAGTAAAGCCGATTTGTAGGGCCTTACTTAGCAAGAAGTCCTCGCAGGAGATGTCCAAACAATGCTGGACAATAGATACATCTTTGTCCACAAAGTATTACTGGTCCGGTTATCAGATGGGGACTTACCCAATATAACCCAAAGGGGCTCAAAATAACCCGGCTAGTGAAGTTAAGCTACAGATGTAGCCATACTCATCTTTGTTGAGATGCGGAATGCTGCATGGTGGCATGCTGGTCTGAGACTATTTGCAGCTGGCAATCACGCCACTAATTAATAATGGAATTAATGGAGCGATTGCTGGCTGCGACCTTGCCGTGATGCAGCATACCGCATTGCAGCAAGATGAGCATGGCTACATCTGTAATTCCACATCTATACAGACTGAGCATATGAAAGAGGGTAAGGCTGCTAAAAGCTACTGCTAATTAATAATAACCCGGCAGAGGGATTTATAACAACGGCAAGTGTGCTCTATATATGTGACACAGTAATGGCACATTGAACATATACTATATGTTAACAGCTAAATCAGGGGTGGGCAAACTACGGCCCACTGCCTCACACCACTGAGCAATGACAAGCGGCCTGACCTGCTGCTTGTCAATGCGCTACAATATCTTCCAGCCGCCACTGAGTGTTTGAGACTGAGTCTCAAATATGGTGCAGAGTCCTCAGCCCATCAGAGCTCGCGGACCGGCAGCTCCTGATTGGCTGCCGGACCGCGAGCATTGATTGGCTCACAAACCGGCACCATTATTTGAGATGCCCGCCGCTGTGTCACGCACCCGTTCCGGGGCTCCCTGCATCCATAGTCGGACAGCGTTCATGCCACTGCTCAGGGGCTCCTCCTTAATGCCGCTCCCGCGCCTCTGTGTGCTCTACTCTCCCCGGCTGCCCTTATAGCGCTCCTGCACTAGCAGATCCCCTGCAGGAGCACCCAGGCCGGGTCAGAGCAGGCTGTTTGTGCGCGACTGTGTCTGCCTTCTGCTGGGCTCCTTCTCCTCCAGGTAAGATTGTGGACTCTGCCTGCCTAATGTGTAAAAAGGGGGGACTCTGCCTGCCGTAATGTGTAAAAATGGGGACTCTGCCTGCCGTAATGTGTAAAAAGGGGGACGCTGTCTGCCGAAATGTGTAATAAGGAGGACGCTGTCTGCCGTAATGTGTAAAAATGGGGACGCTGTCTGCCGTAATGTGTAAAAAGGGGGACGCTGTCTGCCGTAATGTGTAAAAAGGGGGACTCTGCTGTCGTTATGTGTAAAATTGTCTTGTATTGTATTATACAAGATATTTTGTGTGTGGCCCTCGAATACTCACTGGAAGTGTTAAGCGGCCCCTCAGCTGAAATAATTGCCCACCCCTGAGCTAAATAGATTCTAGCTGCAAGTAGTAGTCTACCTGTAAGTATGAAATATGGGTGCAATGTGTACGGCGTGGCCCCCCCCTGGACCCAGGGTCCCGTGTGCACTGCACACATTGCACCCATTATAGAAACACAATGAGCAATTTACAACCAAATGCCTCAATGCACAATTTAGATAATTCCTACAAATAACTGAACAAGTTAATGATGTCAAAAGAAGTTCCTCGTGAACAGTGCATTGAGTGTAATTTAACAGTACTGTTGTCTGAGGGCTTGATTCATTGCCAATTGCAAATGTGAGAGTGCACGCAGTGAGCGATTATCGGCAGACTGCGCATGTGCTACGATTGCATTGCACGTGCGTGAAGAGAAAAATACGATCACCTTGCGTATGCAGCCTAAGTGTAAAGTGAACGCATTTTGATTGACAGGTAGTGACCATTTGTGGGTGGTAACATGGCGGTTGTGAGGAGTGGTTGGGAAAACGCAGGCGTGTCATGGACATTTTCGGGGCATGTATCCGACATCAACTGCGAATGCTGCGTTCAAAAACATGGCGCCCAGTGCAACTGAATTCTCATTGATTTCAGTATGCTGGGGTCAGCAACAAATGACAATAGTTTCCCTTTTTGCGTATGCATTGTGAATCTGCTAATGCCTATGCAGATTTGTGAATGCATCGAAGGGCATCTTTTATCCTTTCTGGGCGGCTCTGCACATGCAGATTTTAGCAATAGCAGATTTGTGAACATCGCTATCTCAGCCTCTATAGCGATCTATAATGAATCAGGCCTTGAGGCGATAATGATGTAAAGTTGAAGATCAGTTTCAATGTGTTAAGGAAAGTGTAGCTGACTTGCTATACTATAGTATATACATATAGGCTGTGGACTTCCCAAGCCAGCTGAGTGTCACAGAAAGAATTTAGCATATGGTCAACGTTAATTTGTTAAAATTAAATTATATAAACATTTATTCACACCAGTTTACACTGAATTTCAGATAGAACCCCCACTTAGGTACAGGAATCAAACTTTTCCTACTGTAAATTCCTCTTGCTCTTCATCACCAGATTCTCCAAAAATATCCGCAATTAGATTTCTGAAGAACAAATTGGAAATTACTTTATCAAACATACACTGAAAGGGGTAAAAGAGGTTATGATTCTGTCTTGTCAGGATCTCTATCATCAGACGACTCTTCCTAAATGTAATTATAATGGAGACATCTTGGGCTCCATATAATCCATCTGACTTTAACTAATGGATACATTTTTGAGACAGGGACACTTTTTTGTGTGTCAAAAAAGCTACTCCCATCAATGACGGATCTAGAAGCTGTTAATGGCTATAGTATGTAGTGTTTTAACTTCAATTTATAAGAATACCTGTAAAACATGGGAATTACCACATTAAAATAAAATAAAAAATAAAATATATATATATATATATATATATATATATATATATAGAAATGGGGGGAATAAGGGTACCGGCGACTAGTGTTGTTTAAAATGCAATAGTTAAAAATACTTAAAAATAGATTTTAAAAGCCAAAAGATATGTAATAATACAAGCGAGCTTTAATATCACATAAAAGCGTGTTACAACATAAAACGTACTCCAGAATATTAATAAAAGCATAAAAACATAAACATAAAAGGTCTTTGTAAAAAGGTAAGGAAGTTCTGACTTAACTCTTTAAAAATAGGCAAGGGAGTCACCACAGGGAGCCCAACGCGTTTCGTCACAACTGACTTCTTCAAAGAAGAAGTCAGTTGTGACGAAACGCGTTGGGCTCCCTGTGGTGACTCCCTTGCCTATTTTTAAAGAGTTAAGTCAGAACTTCCTTACCTTTTTACAAAGACCTTTTATGTTTATGTTTTTATGCTTTTATTAATATTCTGGAGTACGTTTTATGTTGTAACACGCTTTTATGTGATATTAAAGCTCGCTTGTATTATTACATATCTTTTGGCTTTTAAAATCTATTTTTAAGTATTTTTAACTATTGCATTTTAAACAACACTAGTCGCCGGTACCCTTATTCCCCCCATTTCTATACTTTTCCCAGCAGTACTGTACCACTACTGCGTTCTTAAGGGTTGGCAGACACCTTCCAGAGAGGTTACGTGTGTTTTTATCAGCAATTCTGTTTTTTTATATACTATACTGAGAACCCACCCCACAAGTGGCGCTGTGTCATTCCATTTTCCACATATATATATATATATATATATATATATACCAAGCAAAGTCCCGGCACTCCTGGGGCCAATAGACGAGAGGCTGGGGTGCACTCCAGGTGACTGTGGGTTACAATGTAGCAGTAGGGTAACGGCGGCACTCACCAGACTTGTACAAAGTTCCTTAAAACTGTTTCAGTTTATTAAGCCATTGGGCCGACATGTTTCGGGGATATACCCCGTCCTCAGGGCCAGACAAATGGCCCTGAGGATGGGGTATATATATATATACACATACACATACATACAGGTTGAGTATCCCATATCCAAAATTCTTGGGACCAGAAGTATTTTGGATATCGGATTTTTCCGTATTTTGGAATAACTGCATACCATAATGAGATATCATGGGGATGGGACCTAAGTCTAAGCACAGAATGCATTTATGTTTCATATACACCTTATACACCCAGCCTGAAGGTCATTTTAGCCAACACTTTTAATAAGTTTGTGCATTAAACAAAGTTTGTGTACATTCACACATTTCATTTATGTTTCATATACACCTTATACATCCAGCCTGAAGGTCATTTAATACAATATATTTAATAACTTTCAGAATTAAACAACGTTTGCGTACATTGAGCCATCAGAAAACAAAGGTTTCACTATCTCACTCACAATCAAAAAATTCCGTATTTCTGAATATTCCATATTTCTGAATATTTGGATCTGGGATACTCAACCTGCATATATATATATTTATATATATATATATTTATATATATATATAAAACCCGGTGTTGACCAGGCATATTGCCGGGTTGACGCAGGTGGCTGTGCAGTGTGAAAGGGGTCACCCCCAAAATTCCCAGGTCGTCTGACCCGGTATATCAACCCGGGAATAAAGAAGGGTTATTCCCGGGTTTAATACAGGGTCAGGTGCAGTGTGAACAGGTTGCTGAGTCGATGTGACCCGAGACCCATTCACAGTATAGGTAGAGGCAGCGTGAAGATGACCTCATCTTCCAGCGCCACCTCTGCACCCGTCCCCGATGCCGCCGTGGTCCCCGCCCCCAAAGCCAGTGTGTAAGGGTCTAATGTCGGGTTGCAACCGGGAAGGACCCGATTCCGATTCCCGAGTGCGACCTGGCATTGCGATGTGAAAGGGATAATACTGAGCTGTTAGTATTAGAGATGAGCGGGTTCGGTTCTCCGAGATCCGAACCCCCCCGAACTTCACCTATTTTACACGGTTCCGTGGCAGCCTCGGATCTTTCCGCCTTGCTCGGTTAACCCGAACGCGCCCAAACGTCATCATCCCGCTGTCGGATTCTCGCAAGATTCATATTCTATATAAAGAGCCGCGCGTCGTCACCTTTTTCACTCGTGCATTGGAGATTGAACGGAGGGGACATGGCTACGTTCTCTCCCTGAAAAGCTCCGTAATCTGTGCTCAGTGTGCTGCAAATATCTGTGCTCAGTGTGCTGAAAATATCTACGTTGTCTGCCTGAAAACGCTCCATATCTGTGCTCAGTGTGCTGCAAATATCTGTGCTCAGTGTGCTGCATTGTGCTCTGTGTCAAGTATACTATCTCTGTGCTGCATTATTGTGAGCAGTATATAGTAGGACAGTGCAGCATTTTGGTGACCAGCAGTACACATATATAGTAGAGATGAGCGCCTGAAATTTTTCGGGTTTTGTGTTTTGGTTTTGGGTTCGGTTCCGCGGCCGTGTTTTGGGTTCGAACGCGTTTTGGCAAAACCTCACCGAATTATTTTTGTCGGATTCGGGTGTGTTTTGGATTCGGGTGTTTTTTTCCAAAAACACTAAAAAACAGCTTAAATCATAGAATTTGGGGGTCATTTTGATCCCAAAGTATTATTAACCTCAAAAACCATAATTTACACTCATTTTCAGTCTATTCTGAATACCTCACACCTCACAATATTATTTTTAGTCCTAAAATTTGCACCGAGGTCGCTGTGTGAGTAAGATAAGCGACCCTAGTGGCCGACACAAACACCGGGCCCATCTAGGAGTGGCACTGCAGTGTCACGCAGGATGTCCCTTCCAAAAAACCCTCCCCAAACAGCACATGACGCAAAGAAAAAAAGAGGCGCAATGAGGTAGCTGTGTGAGTAAGATTAGCGACCCTAGTGGCCGACACAAACACCGGGCACATCTAGGAGTGGCACTGCAGTGTCACGCAGGATGTCCCTTCCAAAAAACCCTCCCCAAACAGCACATGACGCAAAGAAAAAAAGAGGCGCAATGAGGTAGCTGTGTGAGTAAGATTAGCGACCCTAGTGGCCGACACAAACACCGGGCCCATCTAGGAGTGGCACTGCAGTGTCACGCAGGATGTCCCTTCCAAAAAACCCTCCCCAATCAGCGCATGATGCAAAGAAAAAGAAAAGAAAAAAGAGGTGCAAGATGGAATTATCCTTGGGCCCTCCCACCCACCCTTATGTTGTATAAACAAAACAGGACATGCACACTTTAACCAACCCATCATTTCAGTGACAGGGTCTGCCACACGACTGTGACTGATATGACGGGTTGGTTTGGACCCCCCCCAAAAAAGAAGCAATTAATCTCTCCTTGCACAAACTGGCTCTACAGAGGCAAGATGTCCACCTCATCTTCACCCTCCGATATATCACCGTGTACATCCCCCTCCTCACAGATTATCAATTCGTCCCCACTGGAATCCACCATCTCAGCTCCCTGTGTACTTTGTGGAGGCAATTGCTGCTGGTCAATGTCTCCGCGGAGGAATTGATTATAATTCATTTTAATGAACATCATCTTCTCCACATTTTCTGGATGTAACCTCGTACGCCGATTGCTGACAAGGTGAGCGGCGGCACTAAACACTCTTTCGGAGTACACACTTGTGGGAGGGCAACTTAGGTAGAATAAAGCCAGTTTGTGCAAGGGCCTCCAAATTGCCTCTTTTTCCTGCCAGTATAAGTACGGACTGTGTGACGTGCCTACTTGGATGCGGTCACTCATATAATCCTCCACCATTCTATCAATGTTGAGAGAATCATATGCAGTGACAGTAGACGACATGTCCGTAATCGTTGTCAGGTCCTTCAGTCCGGACCAGATGTCAGCATCAGCAGTCGCTCCAGACTGCCCTGCATCACCGCCAGCGGGTGGGCTCGGAATTCTGAGCCTTTTCCTCGCACCCCCAGTTGCGGGAGAATGTGAAGGAGGAGATGTTGACAGGTCGCGTTCCGCTTGACTTGACAATTTTGTCACCAGCAGGTCTTTCAACCCCAGCAGACCTGTGTCTGCCGGAAAGAGAGATCCAAGGTAGGCTTTAAATCTAGGATCGAGCACGGTGGCCAAAATGTAGTGCTCTGATTTCAACAGATTGACCACCCGTGAATCCTTGTTAAGCGAATTAAGGGCTGCATCCACAAGTCCCACATGCCTAGCGGAATCGCTCCGTGTTAGCTCCTCCTTCAATGCCTCCAGCTTCTTCTGCAAAAGCCTGATGAGGGGAATGACCTGACTCAGGCTGGCAGTGTCTGAACTGACTTCACGTGTGGCAAGTTCAAAGGGCATCAGAACCTTGCACAACGTTGAAATCATTCTCCACTGCACTTGAGACAGGTGCATTCCACCTACTATATCGTGCTCAATTGTATAGGCTTGAATGGCCTTTTGCTGCTCCTCCAACCTCTGAAGCATATAGAGGGTTGAATTCCACCTCGTTACCACTTCTTGCTTCAGATGATGGCAGGGCAGGTTCAATAGTTTTTGGTGGTGCTCCAGTTTTCTGTACGTGGTGCCTGTACGCCGAAAGTGTCCCGCAATTCTTCTGGCCACCGACAGCATCTCTTGCACGCCCCTGTCGTTTTTTAAAAAATTCTGCACCACCAAATTCAAGGTATGTGCAAAACATGGGACGTGCTGGAATTGGCCCAGATTTAATGCACACACAATATTGCTGGCGTTGTCCGATGCCACAAATCCACAGGAGAGTCCAATTGGGGTAAGCCATTCCGCGATGATCTTCCTCAGTTGCCGTAAGAGGTTTTCAGCTGTGTGCGTATTCTGGAAAGCGGTGATACAAAGCGTAGCCTGCCTAGGAAAGAGTTGGCGTTTGCGAGATGCTGCTACTGGTGCCGCCGCTGCTGTTCTTGCGGCGGGAGTCCATACATCTACCCAGTGGGCTGTCACAGTCATATAGTCCTGACCCTGCCCTGCTCCACTTGTCCACATGTCCGTGGTTAAGTGGACATTGGGTACAGCTGCATTTTTTAGGACACTGGTGACTCTTTTTCTGAGGTCTGTGTACATTTTCGGTATCGCCTGCCTAGAGAAATGGAACCTAGATGGTATTTGGTACCGGGGACACAGTACCTCCAACAAGTCTCTAGTTGGCTCTGCAGTAATGATGGATACCGGAACCACGTTTCTCACCACCCAGGATGCCAAGGCCTCAGTTATCCGCTTTGCAGTAGGATGACTGCTGTGATATTTCATCTTCCTCGCAAAGGACTGTTGAACAGTCAATTGCTTACTGGAAGTAGTACAAGTGGGCTTACGACTTCCCCTCTGGGATGACCATCGACTCCCAGCGGCAACAACAGCAGCGCCAGCAGCAGTAGGCGTTACACGCAAGGATGCATCGGAGGAATCCCAGGCAGGAGAGGACTCGTCAGACTTGCCAGTGACATGGCCTGCAGGACTATTGGCATTCCTGGGGAAGGAGGAAATTGACACTGAGGGAGTTGGTGGGGTGGTTTGCGTGAGCTTGGTTACAAGAGGAAGGGATTTACTGGTCAGTGGACTGCTTCCGCTGTCACCCAAAGTTTTTGAACTTGTCACTGACTTATTATGAATGCGCTGCAGGTGACGTATAAGGGAGGATGTTCCGAGGTGGTTAACGTCCTTACCCCTACTTATTACAGCTTGACAAAGGGAACACACGGCTTGACACCTGTTGTCCGCATTTCTGGTGAAATACCTCCACACCGAAGAGCTGATTTTTTTGGTATTTTCACCTGGCATGTCAACGGCCATATTCCTCCCACGGACAACAGGTGTCTCCCCGGGTGCCTGACTTAAACAAACCACCTCACCATCAGAATCCTTATGGTCAATTTCCTCCCCAGCGCCAGCAACACCCATATCCTCCTCATCCTGGTGTACTTCAACACTGACATCTTCAATCTGACTATCAGGAACTGGACTGCGGGTGCTCCTTCCAGCACTTGCAGGGGGCATGCAAATAGTGGAAGGCGCATGCTCTTCACGTCCAGTGTTGGGAAGGTCAGGCATCGCAAACGACACAATTGGACTCTCCTTGTGGATTTGGGATTTCAAAGAACGCACAGTTCTTTGCGGTGCTTTTGCCAGCTTGAGTCTTTTCAGTTTTCTAGCGAGAGGCTGAGTGCTTCCATCCTCATGTGAAGCTGAACCACTAGCCATGAACATAGGCCAGGGCCTCAGCCGTTCCTTGCCACTCCGTGTGGTAAATGGCATATTGGCAAGTTTACGCTTCTCCTCCGACAATTTTATTTTAGGTTTTGGAGTCCTTTTTTTTCTGATATTTGGTGTTTTGGATTTGACATGCTCTGTACTATGACATTGGGCATCGGCCTTGGCAGACGACGTTGCTGGCATTTCATCGTCTCGGCCATGACTAGTGGCAGCAGCTTCAGCACGAGGTGGAAGTGGATCTTGATCTTTCCCTAATTTTGGAACCTCAACTTTTTTGTTCTCCATATTTTATAGGCAGAACTAAAAGGCACCTCAGGTAAACAATGGAGATGGATGGATTGGATACTAGTATACAATTATGGACGGACTGCCACGGTTAGGTGGTATAAAAAAACCACGGTTAGGTGGTATATATTGTAATACAATTATGGATGGACGGACTGCCTGCCGAGTGCCGACACAGAGGTAGCCACAGCCGTGAACTACCGCACTGTACACTGGTTGATAAAGAGATAGTAGTATACTCGTAACAACTAGTATGACTGACTATGACGGTATAAAGAATGAAAAAAAAACCACGGTTAGGTGGTATATATTGTAATACAATTATGGATGGACGGACTGCCTGCCGAGTTCCGACACAGAGGTAGCCACAGCCGTGAACTACCGCACTGTACACTGGTTGATAAAGAGATAGTAGTATACTCGTAACAACTAGTATGACTGACTATGACGGTATAAAGAATGAAAAAAAAACCACGGTTAGGTGGTATATATTATAATACAATTATGGATGGACGGACTGCCTGCCGACTGCCGACACAGAGGTAGCCACAGCCGTGAACTACCGCACTGTACACTGGTTGATAAAGAGATAGTAGTATACTCGTAACAACTAGTATGACACTATGACGGTATAAAGAATGAAAAAAAAAACCACGGTTAGGTGGTATATATTATAATAATACAATTATGGATGGACGGACTGCCTGCCGAGTTCCGACACAGAGGTAGCCACAGCCGTGAACTACCGCACTGTACACTGGTTGATAAAGAGATAGTAGTATACTCGTAACAACTAGTATGACTGACTATGACGGTATAAAGAATGAAAAAAAAACCACGGTTAGGTGGTATATATTGTAATACAATTATGGATGGACGGACTGCCTGCCGAGTTCCGACACAGAGGTAGCCACAGCCGTGAACTACCGCACTGTACACTGGTTGATAAAGAGATAGTAGTATACTCGTAACAACTAGTATGACTGACTATGACGGTATAAAGAATGAAAAAAAAACCACGGTTAGGTGGTATATATTGTAATACAATTATGGATGGACGGACTGCCTGCCGAGTTCCGACACAGAGGTAGCCACAGCCGTGAACTACCGCACTGTACACTGGTTGATAAAGAGATAGTAGTATACTCGTAACAACTAGTATGACTGACTATGACGGTATAAAGAATGAAAAAAAAACCACGGTTAGGTGGTATATATTATAATACAATTATGGATGGACGGACTGCCTGCCGACTGCCGACACAGAGGTAGCCACAGCCGTGAACTACCGCACTGTACACTGGTTGATAAAGAGATAGTAGTATACTCGTAACAACTAGTATGACACTATGACGGTATAAAGAATGAAAAAAAAACCACGGTTAGGTGGTATATATTATAATACAATTATGGATGGACGGACTGCCTGCCGACTGCCGACACAGAGGTAGCCACAGCCGTGAACTACCGCACTGTACACTGGTTGATAAAGAGATAGTAGTATACTCGTAACAACTAGTATGACACTATGACGGTATAAAGAATGAAAAAAAAACCACGGTTAGGTGGTATATATTATAATACAATTATGGATGGACGGACTGCCTGCCGACTGCCGACACAGAGGTAGCCACAGCCGTGAACTACCGCACTGTACACTGGTTGATAAAGAGATAGTAGTATACTCGTAACAACTAGTATGACTGACTATGACGGTATAAAGAATGAAAAAAAAACCACGGTTAGGTGGTATATATTATAATACAATTATGGATGGACGGACTGCCTGCCGACTGCCGACACAGAGGTAGCCACAGCCGTGAACTACCGCACTGTACACTGGTTGATAAAGAGATAGTAGTATACTCGTAACAACTAGTATGACACTATGACGGTATAAAGAATGGAAAAAAAAACACGGTTAGGTGGTATATATTATAATACAATTATGGATGGACGGACTGCCTGCCGACTGCCGACACAGAGGTAGCCACAGCCGTGAACTACCGCACTGTACACTGGTTGATAAAGAGATAGTAGTATACTCGTAACAACTAGTATGACACTATGACGGTATAAAGAATGAAAAAAAAACCACGGTTAGGTGGTATATATTATAATAATACAATTATGGATGGACGGACTGCCTGCCGACTGCCGACACAGAGGTAGCCACAGCCGTGAACTACCGCACTGTACACTGGTTGATAAAGAGATAGTAGTATACTCGTAACAACTAGTATGACTATGACGACGGTATAAAGAAAGAAAAAAAAATACCACGGTTAGGTGGTATATAATTATACAATTATGGATGGACGGACTGCCTGCCGAGTGCCGACTGCCGACACAGAGGTAGCCACAGCCGTGAACTACCGCACTGTACTGTGTCTGCTGCTAATATAGACTGGTTGATAAAGAGATAGTATACAACAATATACTACTATACTGGTGGTCAGGCACTGGTCACCACTAGTCACACTGGCAGTGGCACTCCTGCAGCAAAAGTGTGCACTGTTTAATTTTAAATTAATATAATATTATGTACTCCTGGCTCCTGCTATAACAACCTGCAGTGCTCCCCAGTCTCCCCCACAATTATTATAAGCTTTTATACATTGATGTGCAGCACACTGGGCTGAGCTGAGTGCACACAGACTGAGTCACACTGTGTGACTGCTGTGTATCGTTTTTTTCAGGCAGAGAACGGATATAGCAGAGAACGGATATATTAAATAAAAGTTAACTTAACAACAACTGCACTGGTCACTGTGGTAAACTCTGTCTGCACAATCTCTCTCTCTCTCTCTCTCTTCTAATCTATTCTAATGGAGAGGACGCCAGCCACGTCCTCTCCCTATCAATCTCAATGCACGTGTGAAAATGGCGGCGACGCGCGGCTCCTTATATAGAATCCGAGTCTCGCGAGAATCCGACAGCGTCATGATGACGTTCGGGCGCGCTCGGGTTAACCGAGCAAGGCGGGAAGATCCGAGTCGCTCGGACCCGTGAAAAAAAAAGTGAAGTTCGTGCGGGTTCGGATTCAAAGAAACCGAACCCGCTCATCTCTAATATATAGTACAGTACAGTAGGCCATTGCTGTATTTGGCAGCTCTGTGTCAAGTATACTATCTCTGTGCTGCATTATTGTGAGCAGTATATAGTAGGACAGTGCAGCATTTTGGTGACCAGCAGTACACATATATAGTACAGTACAGTAGGCCATTGCTGTATCTTGCAGCTCTGTGTCAAGTATACTATCTCTGTGCTGCATTATTGTGAGCAGTATATAGTAGGACAGTGCAGCATTTTGGTGACCAGCAGTATACATATTTAGTACAGTACAGTTGGCCATTGCTGTATCTTGCAGCTCTGTGTCAAGTATACTATCTCTGTGCTGCATTATTGTGAGCAGTATATAGTAGGACAGTGCAGCATTTTGGTAACCAGCATTATACATATAGTACAGTACAGTAGGCCATTGCTGTATCTTGCAGCTCTGTGTCACTTCTAGTATCCTGATCAGTGCTCAATATCTGCTGCATTGTTGTGACCAGTATGTATACTGTAC
The DNA here is from genome assembly GCF_028390025.1 of Pseudophryne corroboree. Classification (NCBI taxonomy): domain Eukaryota; kingdom Metazoa; phylum Chordata; class Amphibia; order Anura; family Myobatrachidae; genus Pseudophryne; species Pseudophryne corroboree. The sequence continues at coordinate 741,223,424 of NC_086445.1, forward strand.
TGTGCGACGTGTGTTATACTCCTGGTGATTTTATACATCCTGTAATCTGTACTGAGCGGTGTGAGATACACCTGGTGATTATAAACCCTGTATACTGTACTGTGCAATGTTTGTGATACACCTGGTGATTATACACCCTGTATACTGTACTGTGCAACGTTTGTGATACACCTGGTGATTATACACCCTGTATACTGTACTGAGCGATGTGTGAGATACACTTTGGGATTATACACCCTATATACTGTACTGTGCGATGTGTGTTATACACCTGGTGATTATACATCCTGTAATCTGTACTGAGCGATGTGTGAGATACACCTGGGGATTATACACCCTGTAAACTGTACTGTGCAACGTTTGTGATACACCTGGTGATTATACACCCTGTATACTGTACTGAGCGATGTGTGAGATACACCTTGGGATTATACACCCTATATACTGTACTGTGCGATGTGTGTTATACACCTGGTGATTATACATCCTGTAATCTGTACTGAGCGATGTGTGAGATACACCTGGGGATTATACACCCTATATACTGTACTGTGTGATGTGTGAGATACACCTGGGGATTATACACCCTATTTTATTATTATTATTATTATTATTATTATTATTATTATTATTATCCTTTATTTATATGGTGCCACAAAGGTTCCGCAGCGCCAAAGTACAGAGTACATAAATAATCAAACAGGAAAACAGCAACATACAGTTGATGACAGTATAGGAAAAGTACAGGGTAAATAAACATAGTTACATCAGCAGATGACACTGGAATAAGTATCAGGTGGCAGAAGACTGCTGGATGTGGTACAGTTGAAGATTATTAAAGTAAGACAAAGGATAAGCACATGAGGGAAGAGGGCCCTGCTCGTGAGAGCTTACAATCTAAAGGGGAGGGGTAGACAGACATGGGTGACACAGATGGGGTACATAGAGAACGTGTAACAGAGGGTTAGGATGAGATTTGGCTGGGTTTGGTGAAGAAGTGGACCCCCAGAAGGCACAAGTCAATACTTAACATTGCAACATTTTACTGGGCTATGCAGGAGAAAATTAAAAATAGGGTAAAATAAAAATAAATAAAAAAATCGATAACTTCTACCACTTTCAAAAAGGTCAATGGAAGCTGAAATAATGGACGACAACTACCTCATAGAAGCCAGATACAGTATACCAAACAGTACTTAGCAGAGTTAGGAATGAGTGCTTATGAAATACAGTAACATTTTGTCATATTTCAGAAACTGCATGGCTGGTCTCTTGCACTCTTTTGCTCTAATACACCACCTGCTTTAGGATTTATATTGAAAAACATTGTGGGGTAAATTTACTAAGGTGGGAGATTTTTAGAACTGGTGATGTTGCCCATGGCAACCAATCAGATTATATCTATTATCTGCTAGAAGCAGCTAGATAAATGGTAAGTAGAATCTGATTGGTTGCCATGGGCAACATCACCAGTTCTAAAAATCTCCCACCTTAGTAAATTTACAGCTATGTCTCCATAATCCCAAAAACGTCAGTCTTCTTGGAAAGTGGTTTGTTCCTTTGTAAGTTAAAGAGAACAAACGTTCTCAAACAACAGTTTCTCAATTTCTTTTTCCTCTGGGAAGGGATTGTGGATTTGCAGGATTATCTGAGCATTTCTGTAATCAGAAAGCAGTGACTTTCTACAAATGTTTACGAATAAGTCCAGTAATTTTGTAATTTTCTTCCAGTGATTTGGACCAATAATACCATTGATTAGAACGAATACTTCCAGTGATTTTGTCATTTTCTTCCAGTGATTTGGACCAATAATACCATTGATTAGAATGAATAATTCCAGTGATTTTATCATTTTCTTCCAGTGATTTGGACCAATAATACCATTGATTAGAACGAATAATTCCTGTGATATTGAGGTGTTTGTGTCGCTTAGCTTAGCCGTCCAGCGACCACAGTGCACCTCTTTTTCTCTTTTCTTTGCATCATGTGTTGTTTGGGGCCAATTTTTTTAAGTGCCATCCTGTCTGACACTGCAGTGCCACTCCTAGATGGGCCAGGTGTTTGTGCCGCCCTCTTGGGTCGCTTTGCTTAGTCATCCAGCACCGAGGTGGTGCCAATTTTAGCACTAAAAATAGTATTGTGAGGTGTTCAGAATAGACTGGAAATGAGTCCGAATCCAAAACATGGCCGCGGAACCGAATCCAAAACCAAAACACAAAAGCCGAAAAATTTCCGGTGCACATCTCTAGTTAGTATAATGTAACATGTTTTAGCAGAACTGGTGTTTTGTTCTCTTGCTAGTTCCTGGGTGCAAACCGGCAATTGCGATGTGAAGGGGTATTACAGAATAAATAGTTGTGAGAAGAAGTGTCAAGCAGGCAGTCTCTCCTCAGTTAAAGAAGAATATGCATCTTAATGCAGCAACCTGCGGCAGAGAAGAAAAAAAAGCATAGTGGAATTACTTGCAGATGTGTCCCCATACTCCTAGCCTCAATACACCATGCGGCACAAGACGCCTGCCGTGAGTGAGCCGTGCCAAGTAGTGTAGTCTTTCACATTTTTTGCTTGAATATGCATCCTAGTCACAATCTGATGCAATAAAACCAGTGACAGTGAGCAATAAACAAGACAGGCAAGTTTTCTCAGGGCTAAGTATCTCGCTTATTGTACAAGTCAATCTTTTCTGTAGCATATTTAATATAGCACACGGGACTGCATCTAGTAATTTAATATGCAGCAATTGTATATTTATTTATATATGAACAGTTTTTTATATAGCGCAGCAAATTCCGTTTCGCTTTACAACTGGACACAATGATAAGAAAAAACTGGGTAATAACAAACTTATAGACAGTGGTATAAGTTCACCCCAATCGCCCGGAGGCATGATAAAATGTTGGTGCCCCCCCACCACCCCCATACATATAGGGATATAGATATATATATATATATATATATATATACTATAATATATATATACTTACGCCATATGTAGATATCTGGTACACAGGGTGAACAGTAGCAGCGTACTCAGGTGCCTTTCAAAATAGTATAGATACACACACACCTCTTTTCTTTGCACACACACGCCTTTTTCACTTAAAACACACACACACCTCTTTCACTTACACACACACACCTTTTTCACTAACTCGCACGCCTCTTTCACTTACACACGTCTCTTTCATTTACACACACGCCTTTTTCACTTACACACACACGTCTTTCACTAACTCACACGCCTCTTTCACGTACACACACGCCTCTTTCACTTACACACGCCATTTTCACTTACACACAATTACACACACACGCCACTTTCACTTACATACACACGCCACTTTCACACAATTACACATACACACACACACACGTGTCACTTTCACTTACACACACACAAATTACGCAAATGCCTCTCACTTACACACACACACACACAATTGCACACACACCACTTTCACTTACACAAACACACACATGCCTCTTCCACTTACACACACACACACACACACACACACAATTACACACACATGCCACTTTTACTTACACACAACTACACACACACACACACACACACACACACATGCGTCTTTCACTTACACACACACCACTTTCACTTACACACAATTACACACACGTCACTTTCACACACACAATTACACAAACACACACATGCCACTTTTACTTACACACAATTACACACACATGCCTCTTTCACTTAAACACACAACTTTCCTTTAAAAAACAGACACACACCTCACTTAAATACATTCACACACATAAACACAGTGCTGCCAACATTTATTAAAGATACCCCCCCCACACACACACACACACACACACACACACACACACACACAAACATACACATACACCACACACATACACACACAATGCAGCAGCTGGAGGCAGGTGGTGCCAGACGGAGGAAGAGAGAGCTTCAGCCGGCCAGCTCTGTTGGAAGTCCTGTGAGCAGCTGTGCGCTAGAGCTCCCCCTAGCTGCAGCCAGCTGTCAGCTGAGCTCTCGTCTCTGTGCATAGATATGAGGAGGCAGCTGCTGCTGCTGCTGCCGTGTCCACGGCTCCTCCGTCCACTCGCGGCGATGGATTGTCGGGTGGGAGGCAATGGAGAAGTGCCCCCTGGAGGTCAGGAGCCCGGCGGCAGCCGACTCCGTTGCCTCCCACAGTTCCGCCACTGCTTATAGAGGTAGGAAGGCCCTGCTCGCAAGCTTACAATCTATATCTTGTATATATGTGTCACATATCAAATTACCCAGTACAGACTGATGAAGCAGTTTTGTGTCATCACATTGCAACGAAGACGGACTTTCAAGGGAAAAAGCTGCTCGGCCCAAGCTAAGCCGCACAGTACCGGGCACAACTCCAGCAATATGCAAACACTCCAGTCATTACCAGAGGTGTAACTAGGATTTTTGGAGCCCAGGGCAAGATTAGGAATGGTGCCCCCCCCCCCCCAAAAAAAAGCGCCCATAAAGAAACTGTGTGCGCACACCAGAAAATGGGAGTGGTCACATAACAGAAGGGGCGTGGTCACTGAAAATGGGGTGTGCCAACATGACATGCAACCTGTTTCACGTCACACTGGGAACATTCTTTTCAATTCAACACGCACCTTACCTGTATGATGGTTTCTCCCAATATGGAACCTCTGAAGAACTGTATCCTCTAAGCAAATGGCATCTTCAGTTGTTATTCACTATTCATGTAGGAGATCAAATTGTCCAGAAGATACCTGTTTGTGTAGGAATATTAGTTACCAAGGTCAGCATCATACAACAGCGGTTCAACAAGACTCATATACTGCCCCCAGGCACCACCACCTCCCCCTGCATCATCTCTCAGCCACACCATCACCTCCTCCTGCGATGTCTCTCAGCACACCATCACCTTACACCACACATTGTCTCTCAGCACATCATCATTTCCCCCTGAGTCATTACTCAGCACATCATCATCTCCCCCTTTGACGTCACTCAGTGCACCATCACCTCCGCCTGCGTCGTCATTCAGCACACCATCACCTTCCCCCACGCACTGTCTCTCAGCACATCATCTCCCCCTGAGTCATTACTCAGCACACCATCATCTCCCCCTGAGTCATTACTCAGCAAATCATCATCTCCCCCTTTGACGTCACTCAGTGCACCATCACCTCCGCCTGCATCGTCATTCAGCACACCATCACCTTCCCCCACGCATTGTCTCTCAGCACATCATCTCTCACCCTGCATCGTCACTCAGCACACCATCACCTGCCCCTGAGTGATTACTCAGCACACCATCATCTCCCCCTTTCACGTCACTCAGCACACCATCATCTCCGCCTGCGTCGTCATTCAGCACACAATCACCTTCCCCCACGCATTGTCTCTCAGCACATCATCTCTCACCCTGCATCGTCACTCAGCACACCATCACCTGCCCCCACGCATTGTCTCTCAGCACATCATCTCCCACCCTGCATCATCACTCAGCACACCATCATCTCCGCCTCGTCGTCATTCAGCACGCCATCGCACTCTGTGTCTCTGTGTGTGTGTGTCCCACACACACTTGTAACCCCTTCTTTTGTGTCACCTCCCCCCTTGTAATCAGGGACGTGCGGTGAGCTAAATAGATCAGGAGGCACTGGCTAGCGCCAGAGGCAAATTTACATGCAATATATGAGCAAAAGCGTACATCTGGGCATTATACACAGGTGCAGCAGTATAAACTCCTGGAAATTTGGTGAGTTTTGATCAGAGATGTGCGGAAAAGTTAGCCAGCCTGCCATAGACTTTTTACTCCAGAGTATTGGCTATAAAAAATATTAGAATAATGCAAAGAAGATATTTCAAACATATTCTTTGTATTTTTCATGTACTTTATACAGTCAAAACTCTGCCACGAACGTTAGAATGACAGGAAAGGCTCTACCTCACCTGCCTCTCCCCACCGCACGTCACTGCTTGTAATCCTATCACTGTGGCACCTCTCCCATTTCTCATCCCCTTACCATCTGGGAGGCAGGAGCAAGGAACCGTGAGCACTTGGGCACTGTGTGCGAGGTCCCGCGCTGACAGACAGCATGGGCACATCATGCACCCCAGCAATCTCCCCTTCCCTCCATTTACAGACACAGCACAGACATTCCCCTCAGCTCCCCCCCCATCCCTCCATAGAAAGACAGACACAGCACCAACATTCCCCCCAGCAAATCCCTCCCCCTTCATAGACAGACAGGTCAACACCATCACCCGCCCCCTTCCTTAGACAGAGTAGCACCATCTTTTCCCCCTAGCAACCCCCCTCTTCTCTATAGACAGACAAAGTACCAACATTCTACTCCTCCCCAGACAGTACCATCAAACCCCCGCCTCCCCCCTCCCCCTGCATAGACGGACAGGACAGCACATGTGCACCATCATTCCTCCTGGTCAAACTTTGTCCTGACTCACCGCTATTAAGAGTACAGAGTGCAGGAATCTCCCTAGCACCGAGCCCAGGTCTCAGCCAGGGTGTGACCTCCATCATAAAGCTACAGGGGACACTGGAGGAGGAGAGTCTGGCCCAAAGCAGCAGCAGCATACACAGCACAGGGACAGACCCCCGGCCAGCAACAGCAGCACTACTGCACAATATAGCCGCAGCGGGAGCTGAGCCCCGACATATGGCACATGAGCTGAGCAGCACATGACACAGGGCTCTCAGTCCCCGCAGCTAGTAGTGACCGCAGCAGCAGCCTGAGAGGAACTGCACCCCCCACGGTGGGTGCGCACATGTTCTCAAACGTCACCGTGCACCACGTCCACGGGTCTAGCTCGGCAGTGCGGGCAGGCGGCAGCAGCACAATGAAGGAGGCGGGCGGAGCAGTTACGATGCCCTGGCCGGCGGCGCTCCCTTTTGCTGGGACTGCCATGATGCCCGGGGCACGTGGCCTGCTCGACCCCCTTTAGTTACGCCTCTGGTCATTACATGTATATTATTCAGCTTACTAATGTTACGTTTTTATATTATATTAATGTTAAGTAAAAATAATCAGTAAAAACTAAACCATATGAGTTTCAAATAGATCTTTTTCTAATTTGCACTCATACTGGGCCTGATGCAGTCTGCATACACCCTTATACTTTGTTATTAGGAAATAAGTGTAGATCTTCGCCTCTGTTCAGATTTGACAGCATCTATGCGGCTGTGCCAGACCTGCAAATCCACTTGTGAAGTAACAGTCACCACTTTCAGCTAATATTTGCACCAGCTCTAGAATTGGTGCAAGAGATCATAGCCAGCAATTCCACCGGCACACCGTCAGAACACTTATTCTACGTGCCGTGTGCCACCAAGTTACAAGTGAAGATGTGGCTGAGGTACGTATGGAACAGAATTGCTGTAGATGCGCATGCTCAGATTGGTACAGCATGTGCAGTGGCAAAAATCACAAGTTTCCCTAAAAAATGTAATTACGTATTTGCATTAGCAAAATATTTTATGATGAGCAGGTAAAAAACAAGCGGAGATATTACAGCTAGCAAATCAGTAGCCAATAATCCATTAGAACCCTCCATCTATCCCGCAAAAGACTAGTGAAGCAACAACGCAGATGGCCTATAGCAACTTACTCCTCCTCATTTCCAGATTCACTGTCTCTTTGGTTCTTCCTTCGTTTCCACCCATATTCTCCTTCACTGTCAGAAGACACAGTCTTCCTCTTTGAAGTTTTCATGGAGGTCACATCACTGTCAGAGTCATCCCCATCTGACAGGATCCGGCTCTTTTTACTGCATGTGTGAGAGAAACAAAATGATTTAGCATGTCCAAAAAAGGCTTATCGCATTCTCCCATATGACAGAAAAATAAATAAATTTTATCAGTGAAACGTTTGGGTACTTTCAACGTCCACAAGACTACCAAATTGTTGTTATGACGGGATTCATGTATGGTGGTGCAGTGGCGTAAGTTCGTCCTAGACGCCCGGAGGCAATATAAATACAGGTGCCCCCCTATATAGAGGCAAAAAAATAAAATTATATATATATATATATACACATACACATACATACACACACACCACACCAATATTGATCCTGCAGGCTATATATATATATTTATATATATATATATATATATCCTGCCATTCTTTGCAAGCATAATGGCGTATGCATGAAGAAATTTCCAAAGGACAGCTCTTGCGGTGAGAGCTATTCTTTGCCTGTCTGTCGGTAAAACATATGTATTCCCTGCGGGAGGACAATTAATTATGGGAGGAAGATGGGGAGGGATGGTCGCGGGCGGGCAGAAGGACTTGGCAAATGGGGGGGGGTCAGATGGAGTAACAGAGGTCTGGAGGACGGGATGAGGCAGAATGGGGGTCATTGTATATATGACAAAAATGCAGATTCATTAAACGGGCATTGAAACGTTGCACTACTTCAATTGTTGTCAGTGTGCAAATCATTGGAGTGCCGCACCACCTCTATTTTGCTAAACTACTTTGCTGTGAGGGCACCCAATGTATTAGTCTATTATGTGGCTGTGCCAGACCCTACCTCTATCTATATATACACAAACATACATACAGTATACTGGCAGTGCACTTATACAGGGAGAAAGGGAGCATAGATGGATACCTTGTGTAGTGAAAGAAGGCTCTACTCTCCTCCCCAATTACCGGAGGCAGAGCGCAATTAGGAAGTGGAATACAAGGCAAGCGTGGTACCAGCTCTTAAACTCCGCCTCGCACGTGTGTCCATCCATCCCGTCCCCCCCTTCCCCACAGCAGCGGGGCAACGGTAGCAGCAGCTCTTCTCCTACCTCCCACAGCAGGCGCGCACCAGCGTACTCTCCTGGGGTTTGCGCTGTGGTGGCGGTTTACAGGAATGAGTCAGTTCAGTGACGTAACTAGAAATTTTTCTCCCCCAAGCCAAAACATTATTTGCCCCCCCCCCCCCTCCATAATTGGCAGTATAGAGTGTGTGGCTTCGCTGGGATGGGCGTGGCTTACCATAAAGGGGCGTGACATTGCAGGAAAAGACTGCGTTATACCCCAGTTTTCCAACCTGCACGCCCAGACGGGAAAAAAAAATAATCCTGATTCATGCCCCTTACATTATTTGTAATTTTTCCTCCTTATAGTAATGCCCAGTATACATTATGCCACATACTGCAGTGGCCCTTAGACATTATGCCACACACAATAATGCACATGACACAATATGCACACACTATAATGCCCACAACACATTATGCCACACACCGTAATGCCCCCGACACACTATGACAGGAATCATAGTGTGATTCCTGGGGGGTGGGATAGATTCTTATGGATTTTCGGGATATGGTAAAAATTAGCTATACGTGGGTGCTGATTATTAAGATAATTGAATTCAGTGATGGAAATACTGTCAGTGGATAACCCTTCTTTCAGTATTCCTTCTAATATGGTTCGGAATCTAGTGGTGGGATCATCACTAAGTTTCACATAAGATTCCGTGTCATTCAATAATCTATTTGCTTCCTCAATATAATATTCCCTATCCATAAGAACATTGGGAACAACAGGTATACTCGGGACAAAAAAGAATATCCAACAATGAACAACAGTGGGAGGTGCCAAAGAGATCCATGCCCTATAGAAGGCATTATGAAAATCGATATAACCATTCAAGTTTTGCCCACAAGAATAGGTTTGAGCACCTACAATCTAATAAAGAGAGAGGGCATTTTTTAGAGTCAAGAACACAAACCAATCGGTATGGTCAGGGACTAGAGAGATACAATATGGAACAGAACACGCCTGTAGGAAAAAAACGGGGATTAGGGGAAAGAGAGGAAGGGGATCTTCCAAGAAGGGAGCCAAAAATGAGAAACCTCTATCAAAAGAATTAGATAGGGGAATTTTTAATATATCTAAATATCCCCTGAATCCAATTGAAAAGAGGGTTTTGGCTAAAGGATTATCCGATGCCCCATCATCCAGCCTTAATAAGGTTGAAACATATATAGATTTGAATCTCTATGTAAGGAACCTCACTCTAAAAAGGCATTTTCTTTGAAAAAATGATGCCCCTATTAGGAATTGGGATGAGACCAAGAGTGGATCAGGTCTGAAATCAAAGTCAACGTATTATCCCTTGGAGTCCAGAGGTCCTTATATAGAGATGTTCAATGAGATGATGAAAAAAGACATAGAAACTTTAGAAATCACCTCTAAGAAAAATAACAACCTGAGTAAAGCCGAATATCAGGCACTCAAGACACTGGCTATGAATGAGGATGTGGTGATCAAAAATGCTGACAAGGGGGGTGGGATAGTTCTTATGGATAGGGAATATTATATTGAGGAAGCAAATAGATTATTGAATGACACGGAATCTTATGTGAAACTTAGTGATGATCCCACCACTAGATTCCGAACCATATTAGAAGGAATACTGAAAGAAGGGTTATCCACTGACAGTATTTCCATCACTGAATTCAATTATCTTAATAATCAGCACCCACGTATAGCTAATTTTTACCATATCCCGAAAATCCATAAGAATCTATCCCACCCCCAGGGAGACCCATCATTAGTGGTATTGGGTCTCTGACTTCTAGGATGTCAGAATTTGTAGATTGCTATATAAAGAAATATGTCCCGCTGTTGGAATCATATATCCAGGATTCTACTTCCATCTTACATATATTACAAGATCTAGAATGGAAGGAATCCTACAGTTGGTGTTCTATAGACGTACAGTCTCTTTACACATCTATTCCACACAACAAGGGAATTGCAGCTGTAGCAGCCCTACTTAAAAATGACCCTGAAGTTAGTGACACAAAATGTAAATTTATTTGTCAGTGTTTGGAATTTGTTCTCAAATATAATTATTTCACGTTCTTAGAGGAGTGGTACCAACAGATATGTGGGTCGGCTATGGGCAGTATCTGTGCCCCAAGCCTGGCCAATATCTATATGGGAAAATGGGAGATGGAAACTTTACAAGGTGAGATAAGGTCTAAGATTATCATGTATAAGAGATACATAGATGACTTGATCATTGTATGGGATGGGAGTGAAATAGAATGGAATGAGTTCCTTGGTAGTTTAAATATGAACACTTACAATCTGAAATTTACTGGTACGTTCAGTTGTAATAAACTGGAATTCCGTGATCTAGTAATTTCAACGGAAAACTTTGAGAGAACGGGTAGGATAGAAACATATACGTTCTTTAAGAAAGTTGACAGTAACAGCTATTTGGAATTTAAGAGCTGCCATCTACCGCAGTGGAAAGAGAATATACCTTATTCTCAATACACTAGATTACGGAGGAATTGTACAGACCTCCCTAAATTTGATGAACAAGCAGAGATCTATACAGATAGGTTTCTGGAGAGAGGGTATCCGAAGGAACTAACCAAAAATGCCATGCTTAAAGCTAGAGGAAAACAAAGAGAATCCCTGCTGGTTTATAAGAAAAAGACTAGGGAAGATATGACCACTAAAAAAACTTTCTGTCCCTTTGTCACACAGTTCAGCACAGGATATAAAGATCTGGAAAAAATAGCCCAAAAAAACTGTCATATTTTACAACTTGATCATATATTGGGTCCGGAACTTCCCAAAAAAACAGAGGTTATTTATAGAAGGGCAAAAACTGTTAAATCGATGGTAGCAAAGAGCAAGCTACAAAAAAGGCAGACAGAAAGAAGTGACCATCAATTTCTGACACCCATGAAAGGTTTCTTTCAATGTGGGAGTTGTAAAGTCTGTAATTGGGCTGATAAATGTGCAAAAAACATAGCAGGGAAGATCAGCACACGTCCCATCTCTATTCAATCTTTCATTAACTGCAATACCACTTTTTGCATCTATATACTAATGTGCCCTTGTGGGCTAGGGTATGTTGGTAAGACCAAGCGGGTCTTAAAGATCAGAATTTTAGAGCACGGTAGAAACATCAGAAACCGTGTTCTGAATCATAGTGTCCCACGACACTTTGCTGAGAAACATAATGCTGACCCCTCACTTTTAAAATTTGCGGGTATTGAACATGTATCAAGAGAAGAATTGTATACTCTGCGCTATATAACCACTGTATCAGAATAAACTATAGTGTGCAGTCTGTCATATAGAATAATTGACTCAGTAGAACTGTAAAAATATAACAATAAATTCTTTATCTAGTAATAAAAAACGGTATACATTTTGTGCAGAATAAGCAGCATGTATTAAACAACAATTAATCTATAATCACAATTATTATAGCATATAATGAGATAAATTATCTTTGTTGTATTATTAAAAAGATGATGAATGAAAGAACACTGGCGTCCCAGTGATTAGTAAATGTCTCGTAGGAATTAATCACAGCTTTGTTTAATAATGAACTTTTGTGTATATTGAGGTATATTTACCCATGTGCAGATTTCTGGGAGTATGGATAAACCGGATCCGTTAATATATATGTGCATATCGATGGGTATGCAGTTTAATTTAAACTGATTAGAGCTGGTTTTAAGCAGGCCGTATATTTTTCACGGCTATATTCCGGATAAATATAGTTCTTATTAACCTGTGTGAAGATCTCCAAAGAACCCACCTCCTCAAACCGGGTGTTAGACCTCACTGCAGAGGCCAGTAGCAGTCACTCGGTACGGGAGAACGGAAAGCTGGACGTCTGTGGTAATGGCAATCTCCTCAAGCCGGGTGTTAGACCTTCATGCAACGGCCAATATCACTCACTCGGTACAGGTAGGAGGAGGACCTGACGTCTACAGCACAGCACTTGGACGGATGTCAGCGTCCTCGCCGAGAGCCGCTGGCCGGAGCGCCCGGCGTGTAACCAAGCCGTAATGGGATGTAGCTGTGGAGATCGTTAGCTGTGAGACGGTTTAGCAAGATGGGTCAGCAAGTAGTGCCGAACAGCTGAACTTCGGAAAGTGGGCGTCAACGCGTTTCGTCTCCTTGGCAACCGGAGACTTCCTCAGGACGAATACCTCCCCTCTATTCAGTCACATATTTATACTCTTTCTAATGAAATTACTTGCGTCAGCTGAATCTATTTAATAGGCTGAAATGTTTAAATTATATACTGCACATAATAGAAAATTATTCTTTATAGTTAAAAATTGGTCATACAACATAATTAATAATATATTGAACATCTACTGAGTCAATCTGACAAATTATATACATTAATAAGTATTTTTTCACACTTTAAATTTAATTACCATGATTCCTGTCTATTAATCAAACATCAATTTTGGACCCATATTACTATCTTATATAAATTATTGGCCAAACGACTTTCTCTTGTTAATAAACAGGAGTCCCCAAACATTATGAACTCCTAGACAGAATGAACAGTATTTAAAGCATTATAATATATTTATGTACAGATATTATACCAAAAAATATATATATATATTTTTATTATAGAATTTCAGAAACCTATCTCGAGTTGATTACTTTTACCAATCCAGAATAGAAAAAAACTCCGCATTTGACATGCAATTTAAGATGGATAATAATCATGTAAAATACCTTTAAATTTCTTTTATTTATTTATTGTTGTTCTTCTTCGGTATTTTTTATCAATAGCCAGTTTTTATTAATAGATGAACTTCCCACCACATAATTTGTAAATACCAGAAAGTTTATAAGTCTAAATATATAAAAATGGGCTTATATGGATTTGAAAATATAGAAAAATAGAAAGATAAAATTATGGGGATATAGGAAAGGGAAATATAATAAATCGATCACTCTAAACAAGAATAATCTAAGGCTTCATTAAGGCCATTTGGATGTAAGGTATCTAACTTAAAAATCCAGGAGGATTCTCCAATGCACAATTTCCTAAACCTATCACCCCCTCTTTTTGTACAAGAAAATTGTTCCAAGCCAACAATACTAAGAAAAGATGGATCACTATTGTGTACCCTAGAAAAGTGACGGGATACACTATGAGTTTGTAGTTTCTTAATGATATTTAATCTATGCTCCCTGAATCTAGACTTCAAAGGTCTTATAGTTCTCCCTACATATTGGAGGGAGCAAGGACACTGTAACAGATAAACACAATATTCTGTATCACAATTAATAAATTGTTTAATTGAATAAGTACTGCCATTAGTTGTAGATTTAACATTTGTAGTTTTATTTAGCATATATTTACATGTCAGACAGACTTGCTTATTACATCTAAAACTACCCAATGGTCTTTTTGGTAACCAAGAGGAATTTACAGTAAGGTCAAGTGGTTTTAGATAACTGGGAGCCAACATCTCCTTTAGGTTTGTATTTCTCCTAAAGATAACTTTCGGTTTATCTATTAAACATTTATTTAGAATAGAATCTTGTTTGACCAACTCAAAATTGTCAAGAACAATCTTTTTTATATCCTTAGATCTATTATTGAATTTAGAAATAAACTTCAAGGAGCCTGCTATAGATGTACTTTTAGTCTTAATCTTGGATTCTTTTTTTACTATAGTACCTGTAGAAACTATGTTTATAGGCTCAACATCTACGTTATTTCTTAGAAGAGAGTTGGCAAACTTTTTAGACTCCTCCATGATATGTGACGGATAACCCCTCTCATTAAATTGATGTAAGAGGATTTCGACCTGTGATTGAAAAGCTGAGTCTTCCGAACAATTTCGTCTTATTCTAATAATTTGATTCTTTGGAATATTTCTTATCCATGGTTTGTAGTGACAGCTTGAATAGTGAAGATAGTTACCTGCCCCTACTGGTTTGACGTAATTGGTTGAGATGATTTTATTATTATTGATTGAAAATGTGATATCTAGAAAGTGAGTAGTGAATAAATCAAAATTGTGAGTGAACTTTAAATTATAATCATTATTATTTAGAAATGTGACGAAATCTTGTGCTAATTGTGATCCCCCATTCCAAATAATAAATAAATCGTCTATGTACCGGCCATAGAGGACCAGGTTCTCTCTAAATGGGCCGCTCCAGATGTAATCTTCTTCGAAGCGGCCCATATAGAGGTTAGCAAAGCTAGGTGCAAACCTGGTCCCCATGGCCGTTCCAAGACGCTGTAAATAATAACAATCTTCAAACAAAAAATAATTATGTGTCAAAATATATAAAATAGCTTCCAGAACAAAGTCACGTCGGCCTGAATTCAGATCGGGGTCCTTGTCCAAATAATATTTGGCAGATTCGATCCCTTTTATATGTGGTATATTGGTGTAAAGGGATTGGACGTCTAAGGTTAGAAAACCCCAACCTTCAGTCCAATTTTTCCCTACCGTTTGTTGTAATATATGGTGAGTATCTTTAATATGGGATTTTAAGGTGGCCACGTGACTCTGTAAATGAAAGTCTACAAAGTGAGATAAATTAGAAGAAAGTGAATCCACTCCCGAAATAATAGGTCTCCCAGGTGGATGTGACAAATCTTTATGAATTTTGGGTAAATGATAAAAAATTGGAGTGATAGGGTGTGTGGGTAACAAAAAATAATACTCATCTTCTGATATCACAGCTTCCTCTTTAGCCGATTGTAATAAACTTTTTAGTTCTAACATAAAGGGTTTGCTGGGATTATATTTTAAAGGTGTGTAGTAATCTAAATCTTTTAATTGTCTATGAGCTTCTGCTACATAATCTTCCCTAGATTGTAAAACTATCCCTCCCCCTTTATCTGCTTGTTTTATTACTATTGAGGAATCATCTTTCAATGCTTTTATAGCTTCTCTTTCTTTTTTATTGAGATTTTGCATATGGTAAACTGTAGACCTTCTCTTATTCCTGTCTGTTTTAGTACATATTGATTTAAAATCTTTTAATGTTTTGTTGTAAAAAAACACTAATGGCAGCACTTTTTTGGTTTAAGGGAAAAAAGTTAGATTTCCTTTTGAATTTTGGACGTAATATTTCAGAATTTGGATTAGTAATATCAAACAACATCAATTCAGTATTGTCAGTATCACCATTCTCTTGAAGCAATTCCTCCAATGTGAGTAGACTGGATATATCTGAATTATCTAAAACAATAGGGGAAAAATCCCCATTTGGATCTATTTTTTCTAATTCTTTGATAGCGAAGAATCTTTTTCTACAAAGATCTCTCGTGAATTTATTTAGATCGACAAATAGCTCAAAGATATTAGGTTCTTTACTTGGAACAAAGCTTAAACCCTTTTTTAAAAGTGATATCTGATCATTAGTTAGACTTTTGGATGTGAGATTATGAATTCCTTTACTATCTATCTGTACTTTGTTTTTCTGAGATCTCTTTCCTCCACCTCTACATCCTCGTTTTCTCTTGCCCTTTTCGGTGTATGATTTGATAATGTTTTGTACGGATTTGGGTGGTGATAAATATTTTGCCTGGGAAAATCCCCTGAAGGAGTACCTGGAATTCCATCAAAGGTATATTTATCCTGGTAATCTCCATGATATCTATTATTTGGCCTAGAAGTGTTATATTGTCTATAGGATCTATTTCTTCTTGGAGAATGTGTACCTATTTCTGGTTTGGGATGTGTTCTAGTCCATGTAGATTTGGATATGTGTTCACTATGAGAATTAGTATCTATTCTTTCTGGCTTGGTTTTCTGTTTATTGTATGTTCTAATTTTATTCATTTTGTAATCATCTTGGTCTCTGAACCATTTCTTTTTCTTAATGTATAGCAGATCTTTCTCAAATTTTTCTACTCTATCATTGATTTGTTCATCTCTTTCTTTAAAAATAGGTTTCTCTTTGAATCTAAGTAAGTCATCCTTGATTTTATCAATTTTAATCACTGTATTATCGACCTTTTCATTTCTGTACTTGACAAGGAGTTTCATTAGTGATAGGGAACATTGATCCAAGACTTCATCCCATTGCTTCTGAAGGGTGGGGTTGTCATTAATTGATAAGTGCTTATAAACCCTCAAACCTCTTGGGATGATCTTGGCGTCAATGTATCTCTGTAATGACACACTGTCCCACCAATTACGCATCTCATCTTTTAGGAGATCCTCTAATTGGTAGAAGAGTCTGTTCATATCAGGATCTGTTTGAGTATTTACTTTCTCTGCTTCATATGAAAAGGTAGATAAATATAAATCCCGTCTTCCTTTTCTGTCATGATAACTTCTAAATTCTGCCATGTCAGACTGCACACACAAAAATCAAATAATTTGTATTTTACAGTAAGTTTAAATTGATTGATAGTATATATATTAACCTTATAGCAGCCAGAAATTAGCAATATACAAGAAGAATACAAGGGAATAAACAGAAAAAGAAAGAGTCCTTATCTGTTATTCTTCCGGCGCTGATAACAATTAGTAATTAATTATATAAAGTGCATCAATAGCAGCTGAGTAGGACAACTTGCTAGGTTGCCAATTAATTGGAAAACAAGAGAAGAATTGTATACTCTGCGCTATATAACCACTGTATCAGAATAAACTATAGTGTGCAGTCTGTCATATAGAATAATTGACTCAGTAGAACTGTAAAAATATAAGAATAAATTCTTTATCTAGTAATAAAAAACGGTATACATTTTGTGCAGAATAAGCAGCATGTATTAAACAACAATTAATCTATAATCACAATTATTATAGCATATAATGAGATAAATTATCTTTGTTGTATTATTAAAAAGATGATGAATGAAAGAACACTGGCGTCCTAGTGATTAGTAAATGTCTCGTAGGAATTAATCACAGCTTTGTTTAATAATGAACTTTTGTGTATATTGAGGTATATTTACCCATGTGCAGATTTCTGGGAGTATGGATAAACCGGATCCGTTAATATATATGTGCACATCGATGGGTATGCAGTTTAATTTAAACTGATTAGAGCTGGTTTTAAGCAGGCCGTATATTTTTCACGGCTATATTCCAGATAAATATAGTTCTTATTAACCTGTGTGAAGATCTCCAAAGAACCCACCTCCTCAAACCGGGTGTTAGACCTCACTGCAGAGGCCAGTAGCAGTCACTCGGTACGGGAGAACGGAAAGCTGGACGTCTGTGGTAATGGCAATCTCCTCAAGCCGGGTGTTAGACCTTCATGCAACGGCCAATATCACTCACTCGGTACAGGTAGGAGGAGGACCTGACGTCTACAGCACAGCACTTGGACGGATGTCAGCGTCCTCGCCGAGAGCCGCTGGCCGGAGCGCCCGGCGTGTAACCAAGCCGTAATGGGATGTAGCTGTGGAGATCGTTAGCTGTGAGACGGTTTAGCAAGATGGGTCAGCAAGTAGTGCCGAACAGCTGAACTTCGGAAAGTGGGCGTCAACGCGTTTCGTCTCCTTGGCAACCGGAGACTTCCTCAGGACGAATACCTCCCCTCTATTCAGTCACATATTTATACTCTTTCTAATGAAATTACTTGCGTCAGCTGAATCTATTTAATAGGCTGAAATGTTTAAATTATATACTGCACATAATAGAAAATTATTCTTTATAGTTAAAAATTGGTCATACAACATAATTAATAATATATTGAACATCTACTGAGTCAATCTGACAAATTATATACATTAATAAGTATTTTTTCACACTTTAAATTTAATTACCATGATTCCTGTCTATTAATCAAACATCAATTTTGGACCCATATTACTATCTTATATAAATTATTGGCCAAACGACTTTCTCTTGTTAATAAACAGGAGTCCCCAAACATTATGAACTCCTAGACAGAATGAACAGTATTTAAAGCATTATAATATATTTATGTACAGATATTATACCAAAAAATATATATATATATTTTTATTATAGAATTTCAGAAACCTATCTCGAGTATATGACAGACTGCACACTATAGTTTATTCTGATACAGTGGTTATATAGCGCAGAGTATACAATTCTTCTCTTGGTTTCCAATTAATTGGCAACCTAGCAAGTTGTCCTACTCAGCTGCTATTGATGCACTTTATATAATTAATTACTAATTGTTATCAGCGCCGGAAGAATAACAGATAAGGACTCTTTCTTTTTCTGTTTATTCCCTTGTATTCTTCTTGTATATTGCTACTTTCTGGCTGCTATAAGGTTAATATATATACTATCAATCAATTTAAACTTACTGTAAAATACAAATTATTTGATTTTTGTGTGTGCAGTCTGACATGGCAGAATTTAGAAGTTATCATGACAGAAAAGGAAGACGGGATTTATATTTATCTACCTTTTCATATGAAGCAGAGAAAGAAAATACTCAAACAGATCCTGATATGAACAGACTCTTCTACCAATTAGAGGATCTCCTAAAAGATGAGATGCGTAATTGGTGGGACAGTGTGTCATTACAGAGATACATTGACGCCAAGATCATCCCAAGAGGTTTGAGGGTTTATAAGCACTTATCAATTAATGACAACCCCACCCTTCAGAAGCAATGGGATGAAGTCTTGGATCAATGTTCCCTATCACTAATGAAACTCCTTGTCAAGTACAGAAATGAAAAGGTCGATAATACAGTGATTAAAATTGATAAAATCAAGGATGACTTACTTAGATTCAAAGAGAAACCTATTTTTAAAGAAAGAGATGAACAAATCAATGATAGAGTAGAAAAATTTGAGAAAGATCTGCTATACATTAAGAAAAAGAAATGGTTCAGAGACCAAGATGATTACAAAATGAATAAAATTAGAACATACAATAAACAGAAAACCAAGCCAGAAAGAATAGATACTAATTCTCATAGTGAACACATATCCAAATCTACATGGACTAGAACACATCCCAAACCAGAAATAGGTACACATTCTCCAAGAAGAAATAGATCCTATAGACAATATAACACTTCTAGGCCAAATAATAGATATCATGGAGATTACCAGGATAAATATACCTTTGATGGAATTCCAGGTACTCCTTCAGGGGATTTTCCCAGGCAAAATATTTATCACCACCCAAATCCGTACAAAACATTATCAAATCATACACCGAAAAGGGCAAGAGAAAACGAGGATGTAGAGGTGGAGGAAAGAGATCTCAGAAAAACAAAGTACAGATAGATAGTAAAGGAATTCATAATCTCACATCCAAAAGTCTAACTAATGATCAGATATCACTTTTAAAAAAGGGTTTAAGCTTTGTTCCAAGTAAAGAACCTAATATCTTTGAGCTATTTGTCGATCTAAATAAATTCACGAGAGATCTTTGTAGAAAAAGATTCTTCGCTATCAAAGAATTAGAAAAAATAGATCCAAATGGGGATTTTTCCCCTATTGTTTTAGATAATTCAGATATATCCAGTCTACTCACATTGGAGGAATTGCTTCAAGAGAATGGTGATACTGACAATACTGAATTGATGTTGTTTGATATTACTAATCCAAATTCTGAAATATTACGTCCAAAATTCAAAAGGAAATCTAACTTTTTTCCCTTAAACCAAAAAAGTGCTGCCATTAGTGTTTTTTTACAACAAAACATTAAAAGATTTTAAATCAATATGTACTAAAACAGACAGGAATAAGAGAAGGTCTACAGTTTACCATATGCAAAATCTCAATAAAAAAGAAAGAGAAGCTATAAAAGCATTGAAAGATGATTCCTCAATAGTAATAAAACAAGCAGATAAAGGGGGAGGGATAGTTTTACAATCTAGGGAAGATTATGTAGCAGAAGCTCATAGACAATTAAAAGATTTAGATTACTACACACCTTTAAAATATAATCCCAGCAAACCCTTTATGTTAGAACTAAAAAGTTTATTACAATCGGCTAAAGAGGAAGCTGTGATATCAGAAGATGAGTATTATTTTTTGTTACCCACACACCCTATCACTCCAATTTTTTATCATTTACCCAAAATTCATAAAGATTTGTCACATCCACCTGGGAGACCTATTATTTCGGGAGTGGATTCACTTTCTTCTAATTTATCTCACTTTGTAGACTTTCATTTAAAGAGTCACGTGGCCACCTTAAAATCCCATATTAAAGATACTCACCATATATTACAACAAACGGTAGGGAAAAATTGGACTGAAGGTTGGGGTTTTCTAACCTTAGACGTCCAATCCCTTTACACCAATATACCACATATAAAAGGGATCGAATCTGCCAAATATTATTTGGACAAGGACCCCGATCTGAATTCAGGCCGACGTGACTTTGTTCTGGAAGCTATTTTATATATTTTGACACATAATTATTTTTTGTTTGAAGATTGTTATTATTTACAGCGTCTTGGAACGGCCATGGGGACCAGGTTTGCACCTAGCTTTGCTAACCTCTATATGGGCCGCTTCGAAGAAGATTACATCTGGAGCGGCCCATTTAGAGAGAACCTGGTCCTCTATGGCCGGTACATAGATGATTTTTTTATTATTTGGAATGGGGGATCACAATAAGCACAAGATTTCGTCACATTTCTAAATAATAATGATTATAATTTAAAGTTCACTCACAATTTTGATTTATTCACTACTCACTTTCTAGATATCACATTTTCAATCAATAATAATAAAATCATCTCAACCAATTACGTCAAACCAGTAGGGGCAGGTAACTATCTTCACTATTCAAGCGGTCACTACAAACCATGGATAAGAAATATTCCAAAGAATCAAATTATTAGAATAAGACGAAATTGTTCGGAAGACTCAGCTTTTCAATCACAGGTCGAAATCCTCTTACATCAATTTAATGAGAGGGGTTATCCGTCACATATCATGGAGGAGTCTAAAAAGTTTGCCAACTCTCTTCTAAGAAATAACGTAGATGTTGAGCCTATAAACATAGTTTCTACAGGTACTATAGTAAAAAAAGAATCCAAGATTAAGACTAAAAGTACATCTATAGCAGGCTCCTTGAAGTTTATTTCTAAATTCAATAATAGATCTAAGGATATAAAAAAGATTGTTCTTGACAATTTTGAGTTGGTCAAACAAGATTCTATTCTAAATAAATGTTTAATAGATAAACCGAAAGTTATCTTTAGGAGAAATACAAACCTAAAGGAGATGTTGGCTCCCAGTTATCTAAAACCACTTGACCTTACTGTAAATTCCTCTTGGTTACCAAAAAGACCATTGGGTAGTTTTAGATGTAATAAGCAAGTCTGTCTGACATGTAAATATATGCTAAATAAAACTACAAATGTTAAATCTACAACTAATGGCAGTACTTATTCAATTAAACAATTTATTAATTGTGATACAGAATATTGTGTTTATCTGTTACAGTGTCCTTGCTCCCTCCAATATGTAGGGAGAACTATAAGACCTTTGAAGTCTAGATTCAGGGAGCATAGATTAAATATCATTAAGAAACTACAAACTCATAGTGTATCCCGTCACTTTTCTAGGGTACACAATAGTGATCCATCTTTTCTTAGTATTGTTGGCTTGGAACAATTTTCTTGTACAAAAAGAGGGGGTGATAGGTTTAGGAAATTGTGCATTGGAGAATCCTCCTGGATTTTTAAGTTAGATACCTTACATCCAAATGGCCTTAATGAAGCCTTAGATTATTCTTGTTTAGAGTGATCGATTTATTATATTTCCCTTTCCTATATCCCCATAATTTTATCTTTCTATTTTTCTATATTTTCAAATCCATATAAGCCCATTTTTATATATTTAGACTTATAAACTTTCTGGTATTTACAAATTATGTGGTGGGAAGTTCATCTATTAATAAAAACTGGCTATTGATAAAAAATACCGAAGAAGAACAACAATAAATAAATAAAAGAAATTTAAAGGTATTTTACATGATTATTATCCATCTTAAATTGCATGTCAAATGCGGAGTTTTTTTCTATTCTGGATTGGTAAAAGTAATCAACTCGAGATAGGTTTCTGAAATTCTATAATAAAAATATATATATATATTTTTTGGTATAATATCTGTACATAAATATATTATAATGCTTTAAATACTGTTCATTCTGTCTAGGAGTTCATAATGTTTGGGGACTCCTGTTTATTAACAAGAGAAAGTCGTTTGGCCAATAATTTATATAAGATAGTAATATGGGTCCAAAATTGATGTTTGATTAATAGACAGGAATCATGGTAATTAAATTTAAAGTGTGAAAAAATACTTATTAATGTATATAATTTGTCAGATTGACTCAGTAGATGTTCAATATATTATTAATTATGTTGTATGACCAATTTTTAACTATAAAGAATAATTTTCTATTATGTGCAGTATATAATTTAAACATTTCAGCCTATTAAATAGATTCAGCTGACGCAAGTAATTTCATTAGAAAGAGTATAAATATGTGACTGAATAGAGGGGAGGTATTCGTCCTGAGGAAGTCTCCGGTTGCCAAGGAGACGAAACGCGTTGACGCCCACTTTCCGAAGTTCAGCTGTTCGGCACTACTTGCTGACCCATCTTGCTAAACCGTCTCACAGCTAACGATCTCCACAGCTACATCCCATTACGGCTTGGTTACACGCCGGGCGCTCCGGCCAGCGGCTCTCGGCGAGGACGCTGACATCCGTCCAAGTGCTGTGCTGTAGACGTCAGGTCCTCCTCCTACCTGTACCGAGTGAGTGATATTGGCCGTTGCATGAAGGTCTAACACCCGGCTTGAGGAGATTGCCATTACCACAGACGTCCAGCTTTCCGTTCTCCCGTACCGAGTGACTGCTACTGGCCTCTGCAGTGAGGTCTAACACCCGGTTTGAGGAGGTGGGTTCTTTGGAGATCTTCACACAGGTTAATAAGAACTATATTTATCCGGAATATAGCCGTGAAAAATATACGGCCTGCTTAAAACCAGCTCTAATCAGTTTAAATTAAACTGCATACCCATCGATATGCACATATATATTAACGGATCCGGTTTATCCATACTCCCAGAAATCTGCACATGGGTAAATATACCTCAATATACACAAAAGTTCATTATTAAACAAAGCTGTGATTAATTCCTACGAGACATTTACTAATCACTGGGACGCCAGTGTTCTTTCATTCATCATCTTTTTAATAATACAACAAAGATAATTTATCTCATTATATGCTATAATAATTGTGATTATAGATTAATTGTTGTTTAATACATGCTGCTTATTCTGCACAAAATGTATACCGTTTTTTATTACTAGATAAAGAATTTATTGTTATATTTTTACAGTTCTACTGAGTCAATTATTCTATATGACAGACTGCACACTATAGTTTATTCTGATACAGTGGTTATATAGCGCAGAGTATACAATTCTTCTCTTGTTTTCCAATTAATTGGCAACCTAGCAAGTTGTCCTACTCAGCTGCTATTGATGCACTTTATATAATTAATTACTAATTGTTATCAGCGCCGGAAGAATAACAGATAAGGACTCTTTCTTTTTCTGTTTATTCCCTTGTATTCTTATTGAACATGTATCGGCAGGTAAAGATGGTGGAAATAGAGAAGAACGTCTTCTCAGAAGGGAAACCTTCTGGATTTTGACTTTGAACACATTGGTGCCACGTGGTTTAAACGAAAATTACGAGATCACCCCCTTTATTAGGGAACGCTAGTGACCGGTGGTTTTTCTCCTTTTTTCTCCTGCAAGCACCTAATGTTTTGTGGCTGATGACAACGTTCAGCCTGTAGCTTTGTTTAAAGCTTACAAATAATGCCTCTAACTGATGTGTATAATTCTGCTAACAACAGAAGGTGTGGATAGTTCGGATTTATTTGACCCAATAGTCTATAGAACCTGCTTCAGATACTGATTAAAAAATGGGAGAAATAATATCTGTTCATTTAAAGCTATGCGGCATGTGATAATTGTATTTTTTGTCCTTTTGTCTTGTGTGCTATATATCTACATCTCTAAATATAGGGAATATAGTCATTCTTTTATAAATTTATTCTTAATATAGATATTTCTTCAATGACTATATAAGAAAGATCTATATATATATATACTTCATTTTTAAAATGGAGAGTGCAATATATGCCTGTCTTTACTTATAAATGGGATCTTACAGATTGTGATTTTCTCCTCATGATAGGAATAGTGATTAACTTACAAATATACAGAGACGTGGAGGCGGTAGAAATGAGACATATGTGCTTCCAGGTTACTAAGGGAAACCACCATGTATGTTTGATGTGATGTTCCATTTAGCAGTCAATGAAAAACATTTCTCTTTTTTATTACGTGTTTGTTTATGATGTATTATTTTTATTGTGTTTTATATTGTTAAACAGTTTGTCTGTGTATATACTTTTATGCAGATGTTATTATTACCTGAACCCACGCGCTATATATCTATGTTAGAACTGTTTTTCTAAAGCGCTTTGGAGACATAAATAGTCATTGATGATTCATACCACCTGTGTTTAATTAGGATGGGGGCTTTTAAATAGATTACTGACGTCTGACAGGCCAGCCTCCTGACGAAGTATCCACGAAACGCGTTGGGGCGGAGCCTGCCAGACGTGTGTGCTTCTGTTCCACTCGGCCTTCTTCTCCCTGTGTCCGCTGCGAGTGGCCAGACGGGTCCGGATTATCGGCGCGGTGATGGTCCTGGCGTTCGTACACAGAGGCGGAGGTTTGCCCGGTGGATGTTTTTTATGCTCTGTGACTGGCCCAAAGTGTGGGTCCTATCTGGTACGGGAACACACTTACCTTTTATCTGTTTGTGTCTAATGATGCATGCATAAAATAAAAAATGATTTGCACTATGGGCGCATTCTCCTAAATTCTTTCTCCAGGTATCTTTCTGCTCAAAGGGATTCTGAGCCTCTGGGGAATTGCTGCGGTGTCCATTACACCAGTGCCAACAGCACAAGGTCCACTACCTGTGAACTGTGAATGAACTATTGAAAGACTACCAGCGCACCTGTACATCGTTTATTTAAATATATATATATATATATATATACACTATCTATCTATACACACACACACACACAAACACACACACACACACACACACGTGTGTGTGTGTGTGTGTGTGTGTGTGTGTGTGTGTGTGTGTGTGTGTGTGTGTGTGTGTGTGTGTATAGATAGATAGATAGATAGAGAGAGAGAGACCTGGATTGGTCGGCACTCCGGTAATAATGCAACTGCCCGGTGCCCTCCTTATAAAGTTACAAAATCAATGTGGTTCCTTAGAGAGGGGTTAGCGTTGGCCCACTCCCAATGCTTAAGAACTAGGTGGCACTCTGAGGACTGCTGAAAAAACTGTGAGTTTTTAGTTAAACATCAAATGTGAAAAGAGGCATAGCATTGCCAACGTTTCAGCACCGCGCAGGACGCTTTTCTCAAGGCTGTATGCTGTGGAGAAAAACAAAACCAAAACAGTGCAAAAGATCCTACCTTTATGTGTCTGTAAACCTGTAAGACCGCGTCGCTGAGCAGCGGAAGCTGGCGTTAGGCGGGACTTCCGGTAAGTTCCTGAGTCCGGTTACCAGGAAGTGACATCATCTGGTAACCAAGGCAACCGCGGGCGTCCAGGCCTCCGCTAGTAAACCGCTGGAGCTGGCGGAGGAGAGTGAGAAACGTGTATAATATGAGAGTGCAGAAACGCTACTGGCTGCAATAGGTCATGAATACAGAAAAGCATGGGCAATGAATGATGTGGTGCAAATTTTCATATAAGTGATCCCCCTGTGTGAAAGATGCTTAGTGCCCCATGCATATGGTGTGACCTATGTGATATTAGCCAGAATGTGGGTGATAAAGAAGATGATGTGATAAGGATACTAAAAAGTTTAAAAACATATACAGTATATACAAATACAGAGCATATCAGCAAAGTTGATGATGAAATCATTATACTCGAAAAAGATTAAACATCAATTACTGTGCTGAAGAGACAGCGTGCTGGCTGATAGTGAAATAGCTATCCCATCCCCATCATTATACTACCGTAGGGGTACCAACATCAGATGTATATTGCAAGACTAGAGTATGTGACTACTTAGTCAGAGAAGGAACCCAAATCACAGAATAGGTTGTGAAAGAAATCAATAGTAAAAAAAACAGTAGACAAAAAAATGCTTGGATAAAGGTGCAAGCGGAAAAGGGCAGATGCTTGTACTTTATAAGAACACGCTCCAGGTGATATGTTCATTAAGTCCCTCAGGAGCTAGGGCGGATAAATGATGGATCCATTCAATCTCCCCTTGTGCTCACATCTTAGTCCGATCACCTCCTTGTGTGTGTAGAGGAATGTGATCAACAATCATGTATCGTAATTGCTGTAGTCGGTGCTGTGCATTCTTAAAGTGACTGGCAACTGGCTGGTCATTTAGTTTACCCTCCAATGCTGCCTTAATGGCTGATCTGTGGAGAGCCATCCTCTCCCTAAAGGTTCGGATGGTTTGTCCCACTTATACCAGTCCGCACGGGCATGTGATGACATATATTATATACTGAGATGTGCATGTGATATAATGTTTAATTTAGAAAATTTGTTTAGTTTTAGGATGAGTAAAGGTTGAGCCTGTGTCCATAAATTTGCATGTCGTGCAAGAAGGGCAGTGCTGGCACCCCTGTTTTTGAATAGGCTTCCTTTTGTGGGTGACGTCAGTTTTTACTAGAATGTCCTGTAAACTTCGTCCTCTTTTGAAGCAAGGCATGATTGACATTTGCTTAAAGCAAGGCAATGATGGATCAGTGTTGACTATGGGCCACAGGGCACGTGTGGCCCTGGTTATGACTGAGCTAGCTGTTGTATACTGAGTAATGAGTGGTATCTTCTTGTTGGTATTTCTTTTCAATGATCCAAAGAGTGTATCTCTGGGAATTAGCATGATATCGCATTTAGTGGATTCCAGTTGTCGCATGTCATATCCCCTTTGTGTGAATTGTAAGATAACATGATTTAATGCTATCTCCAGTTGTTGGCTGTCGTTCGTGATCCTAGGGACTCTGAGCATTTGAGACCTGGGAAGACCCTTCTTTATTGCAGCGGGATGAAAGCCATTGTTCATCAACAGGGTGCTACAGTCCGTGGGTTTGTAATATACGGGCGTGTGGATGATGTTGTTGATGATGTCAATTTGTACATCCAAGAAATGTACCGATGTCTGACTGGACATCGGTCCAGTCAAGTAAAGACTCTTCGGATTCTCCGCCCATCCAATTCACACTTGTGCTGTGCCATCCGACCCATTCCCTACATACACAGTACACACTCCACACAGGGTGTCAGTATTAATTCATGTACAATGCATAATAGTCTTCAATCAAATCAGGATTATCCTGATTTGATTCAAGACTATTTTACATTGTACATCAATAAATACCGATACCCTGTGTGTTCCGATGTGTGGCTTTTTTTCCAGATATGCATAAAGAGTGTCTACTTTGGGATTCGGGATTGGGGTGAGGGGTGGGGGCCCAAAGCATGTTTATGCACCTGGGCCCACCACTCACTAGTTCCGCCTCTGTGTGTGTGTATGTGCATATGTATGTTCCAGCATAACTCCAGAGTACCTGCAGCAATTTACACCAAACTTGTTACATATATGACTTACATTCTGGGAACAAACACTGTGGGGATAACACCCCCCTAGCACCCTTAGTGGGGGGCAGCAGCACAGACTATATCAGGAGACAGCATAACTCCAGAATGCCTGGACCTATTTACTCCAAACTTGGTACACCTATGACTTACAATGTGGGAACAAACACTGTGGGTGTAAGACACCCCTAGCACCCCTAGGGGTGGGACAGCAGCACAGACTATATCAGGAGACAGCATAACTTCACAATGCCTGGACCAAATTATACCAAACTTGGTACACATATGACTTACAATCTGGGAACAAACACTGTGTGGGTAAGACACCCCTAGCACTGCTGGGAGGGGGGCGGCAGCAGCAACGAGTATTTCAAGAGACAGCATAATTCCGGAATGCCTGGACCAATTTACACCAAACCTGGTACACCTATGATTTACTATATGGGAACAAACACTGTGGGGTAAGAAACCCCTAGCACCCCTAGGGGTGGGACAGCAGCACAGAGTATATCAGGAGACAGCATAACTCCAGAATGCCTGGACCGATTTACACCAAACTTGCTACACATATGACTTACAATCTGGGAACAAAGACTGTGGGGGGTAACACACCCCTAACACCCCTAGTTGTGGGTCAGCAGCACAGACTATATCAGGACTTGCATGATATGTTAGTGATGACAGGGCTGCATGTGACGGTGGCAGTGACATGATGTGAGGAGGGGAATGGAGGTAGCAGTAAGCCACATGCTGAGAGTTATATAGTGGGAGGGGCAGGGTCCACCAGCAGCACAGAGTATATCAGGAGATGCATAATGTGCTGCGCTATATAAGAAACTGTAAATAAATTGATCATTTCACAGGGGTACTGACATGGTGTGAGGAGAGAAATGGAGGCAGCAAGAAGCCACAGACTGAGAGTTGTATGGTGGGAAGAGCAGGGTACCTTGTGGGACCAAAAAGGGGTCCGGCCACTACACAAAGTGGGTCAGGGAAGCAAGATATGCCTATATACTAGATCTCCAACCAACGTAAATTAACGATCAACTATAATTCTAATTTACCATCCTCATCCCGTAGTGAAGCACGGGTATTCAGCTAATTCAATATATGTGTAATTGTTGCAGATACAAAGAAGAATCTAAGTTGACGTGGAAAGATATTGAGAATGAAAGAAAGACCATAGAATTGAAGGAAATATTTAGAAGGACAAAGGGGAGAGAGATAAGGTAGGGTAGGTTCTAGAGCATAGGTGGCCAAAAGGTAGATCGTGATCTACTGGTAGCTTGCGGAGCATCCGCCGGTAGATCGCGACAGACTTAACGGAATATAACTGTAAGGAGCCTGCCTCCGCCGCTTCTCTTCACAGTTCCCGGGGGGATGCAGTGTGCGGGTACGCGGGTGACATAATGACGTCACCCACAATGTGAGGAGCCTGGGCGCTAGTTTCATCCAGTTAGATCCAGCTGGCGGTGGTGATGACAGGGGAAGCAGCCAGTGGGAGGCCAAGCAGCGTGAAAAGCGGGAGGCCATGCAGCGTGAAAAGTGGGAGCCATGAAGCTAGACAGCGTGACAACTTTTCAGGTAAGTTATGCAAAGGGGGGGTTTCACAAGGGGATGGACGATCTGCAAAGGGGGGATCTGCGCAGAGCGTGGTATCTTCACAATGGGGATTTTTTTACACTAGGAGGAATCTGCAAAGGGTGGAGGATCTGCACAGAGGGAATTATTGTACAGGGGGATATGATGCACGGAACTGGAAGGTGGGGTATCTACAAAGTGGCGGGTTTGCACAGAGGAGGGTATTGTACAAGGGGCTACTATGCAGGGTAGTAGAAGGGGGGATCTGCAAAGGAGGGGATTTGCATAGAGGGGGTTATTTGATGGCATCATTCTTAATGCTATTTTTAAATGTGCGCATTATTATTGGTGTTATTTGACACCGGTAGATCACCGGTAAGTAAGTGAACAAAAAGTAGATCCCAGGTCTCAAAAGTCCGGCCACCCCTGTTCTAGAGTATGAGAATGCTAAGGATAGTGATAAAATAGAAATCTCAACAATTTCAATAACAGTAGAAGAAGCACAAGAATAGGAAAATAATGATAATGAACTTGTATGTAAAAGGAACAGCATACCATATCAATGAGGTAACCAGGTTAGACACAGTTACAAATATGGAGCAATTTGGACAAGCAGGGAGGCTATTCTTAACTAGTCTCAAAAATCCAAGTTGTCCAACTAAATTCACCAATCATCTTAAATGTGCTAATATTTGTAACTCTAAGACAAAGAACAGGAGTAATCAAGTTAGTCAAAGGTACATCATTAAGCACAGGCACATGACCCAAGGGCAGAGGCGGATTGGCCATATGGTTTACAGGGGAGATCCCCGGTGGGCCGACGCACCCGTGGGGCCTGTTTTGTTTGAGGACATGTGGTCCTTTTTATAGACATAATGAATATGATGCAAAATAATTTGTATATATGAAAATTACTTTGCCACTTAGCCTGTGATTGCAGATGATCTAGTGTATGCTCTGTCTGCCTGCTTGGCTGACATATAAGATTGAGTGAATAGTGATTGGGATACGGTTGGTGTAATAAGCAAGAAAATATCTTTCTAAAGAATTATATAGTTTCCTAAATTCTGAAGGTGTATCATATAATGTGCTCATAATATTTAATTTTATTTCTTTTTAACATGTCCACTATCCGAAAAGTCTTGGGGGAAGGGTGCTGCTGCCATGGCCCATGGCTAGACCTTATACCTCTGGTGCTGCCCATGTGGGGCCACTAGTACAAATTTTTCCAGGGCCGCTTTTTGTTCCCAATCCGCCCCTGCCCAAGGGAGACTATTTGGTCAAATTAAACTCCCTAGATCTCTCAGGTACATCAAATGGGATAGCTTTAGGACAAAGCTCAGGGGTAATCAAGTTGGTCAAAACAGTGGGCATAAAAGTAATGTCTTGAGAAGGATTGTGAATATTAGTCGGAAAATGGTATGCTAGCACTATCATTAAGTGTGTGCTGGGAACTAGAAACAGGCATCAAAGTGTGACAAAACAGCCTGCAAAGATATCAAAATGTCATCTAGCTTCCTGTCCAACAGAGACATTGCAGCTATTAGTTGTGACATGTCTCCAGACTCAATATTTTGACATACAGTAATTATCAAAATGTGGACAATTTGGTCAACACAGGTATAAGACAAAATAAGTACAAATGAGAGCGTAAAGTTTGCACAGATTTAACAGATGTATTCTGAAAACATGTATGTGACCCGCTGCCTAATGATAATACATGTTCAACAAAATAACCCACTGGAGTAGGCGTTCGGTATGTGCCAATTAGATGTGCACAAACATGAAGCTGTAACACTATACTGTTTGATTAGTGGGAGAAAAAGCACATAAGATATATGTTAGAGCAGAGGTTCTCACACTTTTCTGAATCACGGCACCCTAGAGAGTCAGAATATTTTTCATGGCCCTCCTAGACTAAAACTTTCTTACCGATAAATTTAGTAAGAAATATTAAATTAAGTAAATTTTGTTTATATGTCACCCTTTGGTTGAGTTATGTGGTGGGGGACAAGATTTGTCTCTGTTGGACACATATATTATGATTAACAACCACCAGCACTGGTTTTGCCTATCACATTGACCATAATTAATTTGAATTGGCCCTGGACCACCAATCCCCAGGGTGCCACGGCACACAGTTTGAGAACCACTGTGTTAAAGTTAAAGGCCGTAGTGGGTGAAGGCACTACCTCCTGTGGTGATAAAGCCTATAGAAAGCTGAGGCAGAGTGTACCCTAAGCAATATATTCTAATTATTAAGAGTAGAGTCATCTTTAGCAATATATGTACTGGCAGGATTCAGGATGAAGGTGATTCGTTGGCAAAGCGTACCGAGTTCAAGAGGAGGAAAGTGGGAAAAGTATTGTGAAAAAGAAAGGAAAGGGTTAACAAAGAGTTGGAGAGCACACGAGGAAGAGAGGGAAAGACTGTTAGTGTAAGAGGGACAGACACAGGATTAGCGGTGGATGCAGCAGCATTGGCACCGGAGAGTTGTCATCTGGCAGGGAAGGGTAGGTGGGGAGACTTCAGCACTCTTGAAGGGTTGTGTCTGCGCTGGAGTAATGGCTCGGCTGTGCAGGATGTGGCTTCCAGCTGCAGGGATTTGAGCTCTCCTCACAGGAATGACCTTTGCTGAAAGGCCGCTCCCATCACTCAGCCGGATTGCAGAGCGGGCTTAGGCTTTCGTCAGGGGAGTTTGCATCTTCAGCAGTAGTGAGTAGCTCCATTGCTCACGCTGGAATCCCGAAGCCCCCCAACATGAGTAACAGGCTGGGTGCGACCAGGCAGTGTCCCCCAGAAGATGATCCCTGGACAGGGTTCCCTCGGTCTGACACAGTAAGCCACCCTAGGCGGACAGGGCCCTGGCGTCTGCCCTCGCAGTCTAGGTTCCACACCATGTCAAGCCTGGGGGAATCAGCAAAAAGGGTCTGCAGTGTCTGCAGGTGAGATGAGTAGACCGTATCAGCGTGTGGGAAGGGGGATCAGGGTCTATATGAAGGTAGTACAGAATCGGGCAGTGGAGGCGTCTCGCGCCACTTGAGAGTTGGTAGGTCTCAATCCCTTATGGGCCAGACTCCGGTGGAAGTAACGCTCTGATTTCTCTGATATGTGTCTTGTTGGAACTAGGTAATCTTCCTCCAAATAGTAATGCAGGCGATGTCTCTGTTAATGTGATTTTAATGGAGGATGGAGATAGATTCATTAGAGGAGGGACTCAGTGAGAGATAAAATGCGGCAATCGCGATTGCTACACCCACCGGAAGTGACTAGGGCATTTGTAAAAGTATTAAAGGCAGATGATTCAGTAGGAGGTTCCTGCATCATTCTCTGTGAAATGTAATAATGAATTCTTCACATATGTAAGGCATAAAACAATATATAAACACAATTATACAAGTTACTTATACCCCTTTCAGACCGCCACCTATGAACATGGGTTATTGGCACATGAACGCGCATAACCCATGTTTATGTGCAGTCTGAAAGGTGCCAGGGTTGAAAAACCGGGTCCAGTGACCCGGTATTCTAACTCGAGTAGCGAGCAGTGTTGAACACGTGTTCAACCCGGCTCGCTGTGCGGTGTGAACGGCAGCCGAGTCAGTGCAATCCGGCACCCATTCACTGTGTGTGTACGGGCAGTGCTTGGAGATTATGTGATTTCCAAGCACCGCCCCCGCCACATCACCGCTGCAATATGCCGGGTTGCAGTCAGCGGCGGTGGGGCACCTGAGTCGATTCGCACGCTGGGAGCTCTCGTGTCAGGCTCCCGGGTGCGACCCATCTCAAGCAGTCTGAAAAGGGTACTACATTGCTAGCTCATTGTTACTGAGCCACAGGTCACAGCATTGGAAAAACTGAGACTGTAACAGCAAAGAGACCAGGCACTGTTCCTGCATTAGATTAAAGTCCAGGCACTTGTGATAACCAGGGTCTGTCTGTGTGGTAAGAATACAGTATAATAGTACAGGTCCAGGTGTAATGAGATATTCCCATGAAGGAGTAAGCTAGCCACATCATAGGTAGACAGAGGAACTGAAATCCCAGAGTTAAAAAAATGACAAGTCTCTCTCTCCTTTATCTCTTGAACATTCTTCCCCCTTTTTTTTAGTCCAGTTATGTTTTTTACTATTGCCTTCTTTCTTTCTCTTCCGTTACACTTACACCCTAGCACTATTACCCTTCTCAGTCCAGCTGTCGCCCTTCCACCCCTCAGACTCTATTTCTTTGTTATGGCCCTTTGTCAAGTGGGCTGAGGAGTTATGCATAGACACTCGGAGGCACTCAGGGCAAAGAATGATAAATCAGGCACTAAGTAGTTACCAATGTTACGACAACAGTTTTGACAAAGCCCTATATTGACTGCTTGCATGCCATGGTATATATGTAGAGAGAAAGAGAGGGGAAAAAAGAGTAGAAATGTAGACGCTCTGTTAAATTTTTTTTAAATAGTTGGGTGCCAGAGGTGGAATGAATAGAGTAGGAATGACCACTGACCATCAATGGTGTTTTTTGTTTTTTTATGAGTACTGTTATGATTACACTCAGTTCTGTAGGTTTATTGGTGGTGCCTTGTGATGCTCACACAATTACCCACTGCCCAGTCTTTTAGTCTCCTGCAGCCAAAGACTTTGCCGCCTTTCCAGGGTGAATTAGGTCCTCCCCGTACTCAGATGCCCCCAGGTTTTCTGTATATACAAGGCGACTATCGGAGGCTGGGCAGGGGTAAATGCAGTATGGTGAGACATTCACCTGACACAACCTTACTATTATGCTAAGGCACAGACTGAGGAGTGTGTTCTTAACATAAACAAAATGTACGTATAACAATGCACAGGGTGTTGAAAGCAATGACACTGAATATACGAATGATTGTGAATGCAACAATGCATAAGATGTAATAAGCAACTTAATAAATATGAAAGCAACAATGCCCAAAGATGTTATAAGCAACTAGACTGGAATTACATGCAACAATGCACAGGATGTATACAATAAAGAAATGCAGGCAAAGCAGTGTCTGTGTGGAGACTCTACAAAACCTGAATACAATGCTAGCTGGATCTGATCAGGCAGTCTGGCAAGGTCTCTGAGTCACAGGTATAACACAGGCAGACAGGATTTAATACGAGCTGACAGGTTCACACTAAAGCAGGAACTATCAAAAGCGATTTGGGAGAGGCCAGGAAGGGAATATAAAAGGTGCTGCACCAATCAGAACCCAGTAATCAGAGCTAAATGAAAGGACATGCAGCTGTGCTGCTGCACGTCCACAAGACACAGCTAGACTAGTTGCCCAGCAACCGGGAACGCTGCCTGCATCTAGCGTCCCGGTTGCTAGGCGTTCGGCGGCTCCAAGACCCCCCTGCGGTATCATTGCTAGGTGCAGGGCGGGATCCAGAAGCGCTGGCTGACGGAGGAAGTGCAGCATCCCCGTCACTAGGCAACGGCCAGGACCTGCCTCCTCCATGAGCTGCGCTGCGGCTGATAACAGTACCCCCCTTTGAATAGGGGTTAAGAAACCCCTAGAACCTGGTTCGGGGGATATTTCTTAAAGAATATTTTTTTTAGTGCAAGAGCATGAAAGAACTTCCCAGGCACCCCAGCTCTCTCCTCAAGACCGTAATCTTTCCAATTAACTAAATAATGTACCTGCACAAACTTGGAGTCCAGAATTCTTTCAACAACAAATGTCCCCCCGAATCATGACTGGAGAAGGTCTCCGGAAACCTCTTACTTTAAATTTCTTAGAAATAAATGCCGGTTTAAATAGAAAACAATGGAAGGTATTATTGATTCTCAAAGATCTGGGTAATTGCAGATGGAAAGCAACAGGATTTACTTTCTGGATGATTTGAAATGGTCCAATGTAACGGGAACCCAGTTTCTGAGATGTCTGGCGGAGCTTGATGTTTTGGGCAGATAACCATACCATGTCTCCTACTTTGAAAGAACAAGGTTTCCAAAATCTGTCAGCAAAGCTCTTAAGCTCTTAGACCAGACTGCTGCCTCCTCTAAGGCTTGATGTACTTCCCTCCAAATCCTCCTAAGGCAAGACACAGGAGAAAAAGTAGAACTAGACTGTCGTGATGGAGTGAAAATATTAAAATTAGGATGAATACCGGAAACACAGAAGAAAGGAGACATGGAAGTTGAAGAATTTTCTGAATTATTAAACGCAAATTCTGCAACTTGGGTAGGTGGTCAACTCAATCATCCTGGCATTTAGAGATATAACATCACAGATATTGTTCCAATGATTGATTAACCCATTCTGTCTTGCAATTAGACTGTTGATGATACCCTAACGAGACTGATATTGATCCCCAGTTCCGCACAAAAAGACCTCCAGAAATGGGCTATGAATTGAGAGCCTCTATCCGAGACAATGTCTTGTGGTAGGCCATGAATATGGAATATGTGTTGAATGTACAATGAATCAAGATCTTTAGCCTTAGGCAGTCTAGACAGGGGAATGAAATGAGCCATTTTACTGAAATTGTCAACAACTACCCAGATGACCGAGCATTTGGAAGATCTTGGCAGGTCCACAATAAAATCCATTGACAAATGGGTCCATGGCTTGGAGGGTACAGACAGAGGAAGTAATTGTACAGAAGGAAGAACAAGAGGAGACTTGTTTTTGGCACAGACATGACAGGCCCTAACAAACTCCTGAACATCTGTCTTGATAGTTGGCCACCATAATGAGCGAGAGAGAAGGTGTAAAGTCTTATTAACCCCTGGATGTCCTGAGGTCTTGTTGTCATGCAACTCAGATAACACAGCTGATCTGAGTTTCTCTGGAACAAATAGGAGTCCTGCAGTAGTCTCAGATGGGGCCTGCATCTGTGCTGACTGGACATGAGAGGCAAAATTCATGGTTAGGCCAGCAAGAGTACAGCCTTGGGTAAGAATTGGCTCTGGAAGCTTAGAAACTTCATGGCCAGACAGGAAACTCCAGGATAAAGCGTCAGCTTTGATGTTTTTGGAGCCGGGCCTATAGGTAGTAACAAAATTGAACCTAGCAAAGAACAGCACCCATCTGGCTTGCAGAGAGTTACATTTTTTAGCAGATTCAAGATAGTCAAAATGTTTATGGTCTGTGAATACAGTTACTGTATGCCTTGCTTCCTCCAGCCAGTGCCTCCATTTTTCCAAAGCACATTTGACTGCTAAGAGCTCTCGATTTCTACATCATAGTTGACTTCAGCAGAGGAAAATTTCCAAAGAGAAAAAGGCACAGGGGTGGAGCTTATGACTGACTGGATCCTCTTGTGAAAGAATAAAGAAAAAAATGGCTGCACTGTGTCAAAGTCGAAAAATATCCCCATGCACATGCCCGCTGCGCGTGCACACGCCCTGCCGTGCATGCGCATATTCGCACTTCGCGTAAAAGAGCTTCTACGGCCGTGCGCTTTGGCGCATGGTATGCGCATTTATGGTAGGGTTTGTGAGCGTGTAGCGGGCGACTCGATCATAGCATATTTAACCCATATAGTGTGTTTTATAGATAATATTCCCCTTAACAATGTCAGCAAGTATGTTTAGTTTAAACAGTTCTTGGACAGAGAGATTCCTCTTTGCATGATAGGAAGGGTCAGATAAAGGGTGAACGGTGGTGTCTAGTATCCAGATGTAGAGTATTTTAATGGTAACATTTCGGTGTTGGTTAGGAAGAGATTGCTCGCTCCTGCGCATAGTTATGTACAAAAGTAGTTTATAGACATTTACTGTATTTGCTGTTCATTATCCATGCGGGGGGAATCCAGAGGATACCACCCACTACAGCAGTTGGGGAGAGACACAGCCCACCTGTTCAAATCTACCTATGACCTTTCTTATAATGCAGAGACACATTCCTGTGTCCAATGAACAATGAGATTGTAGGAACCATTGTATTGTGAATGTATGCTGTGTATATAAAGACCAGCATTGCCTGGCCAGTCAATCACTCACTCTCTCTGAAAGGTTTTCACATTGAAGGCTGAGGGCTGGATCCAGGACGCACTTGCGAATCATTCCCACGTGTGTAAGTTTCTCTGTAGCCATTTTGTTATCCTCTGTGTTTGCCATTTGTTCTCATTGTGTACTCATTCTGTTTGCTTGTGTTTGCGATCGTTCGCTATTGTTTATATTATTCCTTGTTATTCTGTTTAGATTTTGATGTTAGTTTTGTAGTGTATAAGCTGTATTGTTTTTCCCTTTTTACTCTAATGAATCATCCACGAAGGTGTTAGAGCCGGAGTGGTTTTTAAATCCAAACCAGGTCTTGTGTTTTCACTAGTTACTGTAAAGGGTTTTCTGAGCATCTCAATCGCTCAAACAGCTTTCATATTATCAAGGTTAATAAGCATTACATCATTATAGTATTACATTGCCAAGGTTTAGAGTATAAGCATACCCTTACTGTGTGTTATTACTAAGGTTTACTGTGTATCATTCCGTGAGCGTATGTGTCGCTCGTGCGTCACGCCCACGGCCTAGTGTCTGCTACGCTAGGTGCGTACCCTTACGGTACTCAGTGCGCCAATTGCGTACTTAGTCCATAATAAGTATATAGCTTACGTTTAAAGGTAATATCTAACATTATCAATTGGGGGCATCGTCCGGGCCTCCTCATATCCGCAACCAAGCGGAACCAGGCAGACTTTATCCATCAGCAAAGGGCGGGAAGGTAGTATCCCCTGTTAGCCGTTTGGTGGTTGGGGATACGGTAGTGCTGATCAGATAAGCGTCTGCTCCGCTTGGTTTGTAGGGATGCTGGTGGGATCCGGAACCAAAAGGTAAGAACGTTAAGCTATTGTCTTTTAAATCTGTTTAAATTTCTGTATTGGTGCAAATTGCACACGCAACACACGCACACACCTGTATTTTCATTTGCGTATTTTCACATATCTACCTTTCTGTTTGCCATTAGCATTGATCACGTGCTGAGAAAATTTGTTGCTATTTAGTTAAATGTAAGATTAATACTTAAGGGAGTAATTGTAAAACACGCACGCAGCCTGACCCAGTTATAAAGGTTATACAGGAGATACTGTGTGGTGCTTGGTAAACGATTATAGTTAAATATCGTTTGCATTTATAGAAGCGTGTTATTTGTGTTACTGCGGACGTATCCGGCCTGTGTACACGTGTCTCTGACCGAGTGCGAGACAGCGTATGCAACGCAAAGGCCTACACACGTGGCGTATATCACGCAACGTGCGTACAGATACGCCCACTAAATACAAATCACACGATAGCATTGTTTTAGTAGGCGATACGGAAGCCACGAGATAATAGCACAAATTTGTTCAGTTTTCAAAATTTAGTTTAAAAAGATCCTCCTCTCGTTGCATTACCTCTGGGATTAGCCTGTGTTACCTGAATGAAAGAAATTTTCTGTACAGAAAAAAAATCAAAGTATATATGAAGTGAAAGAGCGTGTGTATGCAAGTAAAGTTTTATTTGGTGTGAACCCCGGAATTCGAGATCTCGTAGAAGGACACCCGTGAAGTGAACACGTGGTGGCGTGGGAGAAGGCCATCTCACGTTAACAGTGAATAAGGTAAAAGGAGCAATTAGTGTTACAGCAGACCAGAAGGTCCGCGAAAATCAGAAAAGTCGTTAAAAGTACCTATACGAAGTTCTGAAGACCCTGACTTAGGAAAGGTCAGAGGTAGTGAGCGCAGCCCTGGGGGTTGGCGCAGTACCCATATAGGCCCGTTTTGAGAATACGCTCCGGCTGAAGGTTTCGCAGCCTAAACAACCGATTCCGCTGGTCGTTCAGCGGATAAGTAATAGTTACTTATACGCAGTGCGACTGTACCGCATGTAACTGTGTGCATTAGTTAGTTACCTTGATACCGATTACGCAATTTGCGTACGCTTTGCGGGATCATAAACGCTATTTGTACACTTTGACGTGATTTGTGTAGGTTTTTTTTTATTTTAAGGGAGGTTTGTTTATCACTCAGGAATTCTCCAGCAACTGATACTTACTGGGGAGGGTAGCATACTCCCACACGCCCCAGTAAATAGAGGTTACATAGGGGCCCTGGGTTGAGTACGCCAGCACTGAAGCAGTGTGTGGGCATATTGGTCGACGTGGGCGAGAGTGGGTGAAGGCACTCGTTGGACTTTCACCGTTGCCTTATCTCTGAGAACGTGGTTTTTGTAGGAATTCGCTGAGAAGGCAATACCTGCAAAGAATGGGGGCCAGTTGCTCAAGTAAGGGACGATCAACCAAGGTTCAGGTTGATATAATTCCGCGGCCAGCAGGGTCGGTGAGGTACATAATGTGTGAAAAATATGGATCACACGCTGAGGTTTTATGCAATGAGTGGGAACGTATGACTGTGAATGATGGGGAGAAGTTTCCCAGGGTAGGCAGTTTTAATCCTGAGGTTTTGCAAAATTTAAGGAGAAGGATATGTCTGATAAAATCCCCAAAACAGAGGATCAGACACACAAACTGTTTACATTTATGGCAACAGGAAGGTGAGATACAAAGGGGACTAGCTTAAGCAGCTGGTTCCCATCTTAGCAGGAAACTGATGGCAACTGGAGAAACAATGGCTACAGAGAATGGCATACTGGGATATGATGATAATAGTGCACTTAATAAATGTATTAATGATGATAATAGTAAGCGTAATAAATGTAATAATGATAGAAGTAAAACTGATAAATGTACAAATTCTAACCCGTGCAAGTTGCACCCCATGTTAAACTTCCCTCAGGATTACAAGCAAGAAAGTGAGCCCTGCACGATGTCGGCACTTTTCCCAGCAGCCATCATACGAGACACCCAGGTGGGCACGGCCAAATCGGTAAAGGCAGTAGTCAAGCCCCCTTACGGAGGGTCAGGTGAGGTCGTGTCCACAGGTAAGTACGGTATTGTATGTTATGCACAGACAATTGCACCTCACATTGTAGAGTATAGAGAGGTAGCGGTTTCTGTATTAATGGATGGTTTAAAGGAAGTGTTGAGAACAAGGGTACAGACCACTCAACCTAATTGGAAAGGTATGTCGGTGGCTGCTTTGAGAGAGACCGCTATTGAACATGATTGGAACATCATAAGACACAGGGAGTCACAGGGCGGTAAGCAAATGACAATAAGTAGACAGGCCCTGACAACGAAGCCACATCAGCTTAAGCCCCAGACCCCTGTGGGTAAGTCGAATGTGATAAAATGTTATAACTGCCAGAGGGAAGGGCATTATGCACGGAATTGTATGTTTCGAGACCCACATAAGGTATATAAACCCCCTAGACAACGACGTAACGCACGTAATTGTAATCAGGGATCATACAGGAAAAATTTTGGGCCGCACCTGTAATTTGCAGCCAGTGAAGTTGATTATTATCCTTGATAGTAAGCCAGAGGTTACAGTCGATGTAATTGGTAGGTCATTCCTTGTAGACACAAGGGCGGCCAGGTAAACTCTGTGATTTATCTTTAAATATTTCCTTTTCATCTCTGACTTCACCAGCAGAACTACAGCTCAAATGTCACATGTCTACTTGGTCTTTTCAGAAGTCTACCCAACCCCAGTATATCTTACCAGCATCGTTGTGTCTGGCCAAACACAAAGGGTGGAGAGTGGAAATACTGGTGGGGGAGACTGTGCAGAGATACCGATGGACATGTTGGTGTGACAGCCTGATGGTGAATGGAAATCTGACAATGTTTCTTTTCTATTGTTCTCTCTCTTTGTTCTTTCATGTTTTACGGATGGTATGTCACACAACAGTTAGACAAATGGTAATGCAAGATTTATGCTCCTTACAGAAAGATCGCTGAGTCGGAAAGAATATCGTATCACTGGAGTGTTCGTTTTGGGAAGACTGAGAGACAGCACTGTTGAGGAGACATCTGAGCAAGAAGAACAACAAGACTATAGGACAATTATCGTAACATTTTTCTTTCCCTTCAATTATTTTCGGTACCCCCATTACAACTTTCTCTTTCTCCTCCTGTAAGATGGACTCGCCCCAAGAGACTGCAGTCCGTGTTTTCCTGTTGACCCTGTTGTTGACCAGAGCAGTCTGTTTCGGTGAGAGTACCAGTGAGGTCGAGAAAGGATCTGGAATGGGTTCTGATGACCAGGATGGATTCGTAGAATTCCAAGAGCAACACAATCACCGAGCAAAGGCGAGTATCAGAAAACGATCTGGTAGCCATGACACTAGTAGACATTGTGAAGGATTGTTAGCTGAAGAGAATTGTATATGTAGGAATTGTGACAACATAGTTGAGGACGGGTGCATCCAGAGATGTCAGTCCAGCATTAATATCAATATGGACCGTCATCCATTGAGTGACTATCACTCATTAGTGGGTAAGGTTTTAAACCAAACGGAATGCTGGGTGTGCTCACAAGTACCTCAAGGTCATAGAAAGTCAGGACTAGTGCCATACTCTTTAACGATAGATGAGGTACTTGAATTAAGGGGTGGGAGACCGGTGGACAAGAAATTTAATATTTCTAGGCCTCCTAGTTTGAAGCTCCACCAATACCATGTGGATAGGTCCCTAATATGTTTTAACATTTCCAATCCCCGAAAGCCGGGAAATTGGGAGGTGACATGGAACAACCAAACCATGACATTCTCACACAGAGCCGATAGAATGCCCGTAGACTCAGAGCTTATAAGCCAAATAGAAAACAGTGGGAGATATTTCCAATATAGGAAGTAGGCCCATGCGAGTTGGAGAAGTATCACCAGGATACTGTGCGCATATCATACAACCTGATACGTGTACTAGACAGATGAGAGAGTTAGGGATAGGATTTTTCACCTGGAAGGTTTGTAATATGGTAATATGGTGATGACATATTCTGTCCCATATGTCCTCCCCGATGATGCATATTTCATATGTGGGAGGAAGGCTTATAAGTGGCTTGCCCCAAACTCAGAGGGATTGTGTTACATTGGAAGAGTGTTGCCAGAAGTAATGACCATTACCCATGATAAAATGAAAGACGTTCACCGCAATGCTCAAGCTCCTTACACTCACACCCATTACGAACACATTGTAAAGAGACACCTTATAGATAGGACAGAGCATGCAGCCTCTCATTTGATCCACGAATCCACCGGTATTCAACTCCTACTCACGCTAGATATCACCCGTACCGCCAGAGGAGTTATAAATTTTAGGTATATAACTGCGCTAGTAACCTGATAGACAATATCACCGAGATGTATGATGACACCTTCAGGTATACTGGGAGAGAATTGCAAGCCTACAAAACGGAACTGATCCAGCACAGGATGGTTCTAAATTACATCACAGCAGTGACAGGAGGGTATTGTGTCACCCTAGCAACTCAGTATGGTGTGAAGTGTTGTACGTATATCACAAACATCACTGAGGACCCAACAGAGGTCATAGATCAAAAGATGGACGAGATCTTGCAATTGAAGTGGGAGTTCCGAAGGAGACACAACCTTACCCTTACTTCTGTGGGTAATGAACTGACCGGCTGGGTATCATGGTTGAACCCACGCAATTGGTTCTCAGGTTTAGGAGAATGGGCTCAAAATGTTATCGTTACTGTAGGGAAATTTCTCTTATGTATCCTAGGATTTGTCATAATGATTGGTCTGATATTCAGATGTGTTCGAATTTTAATGAATTGCAAGCGAAGTACCAAATTGATGAGTTTGAGGAGCGAGGGCATTGTAACAACAACTAGTTTAATTTATGACCCATCAATCGAGACAATGCTGTGATAAGATGTGATTCCACGGTCCGTTTCTTTCACCCGTTTCTCCTTTGTTTTTCTCCAAGGTAAAAAGACAACCACTCGGAAGAAGAATTTGATGACCCATTATACAGACCATTGATTAACTGTTTCACCGACAATTGATGAACCCTTAGAGACTTTAATTTTTATGGACACTTGAAGAGCTTTGCTTGCCACACAGCAAAGATACAGCAATCCGGAAAAGACTTCAACAAGACATCAACAAGACTCCAACAGACGCCCAAGGACGACCATATATATATAATCATACGAATGCATTTATAACGCATGTTCCTTATCTCCATCTCTTCTATCTTCAGGTAGTGGCACACATAGTCGACAGGTGATATAGACACATATATTAGCACTCACATATTTTCCCCCTTCATGTATCATCAACTAATGTGCACCCCATTTGTTGGAACTAAAAGCCGAAAAGAGCTCGGTAGAGTTTGTTAGCCCACTTACAGACCCTTAATACGGGATAAGAAGGATTCAATGTATACTTCGCAAT
This sequence comes from Pseudophryne corroboree, assembly GCF_028390025.1. Classification (NCBI taxonomy): domain Eukaryota; kingdom Metazoa; phylum Chordata; class Amphibia; order Anura; family Myobatrachidae; genus Pseudophryne; species Pseudophryne corroboree. The sequence continues at coordinate 741,267,691 of NC_086445.1, forward strand.
ACCTCGAAGCTTATTTTTAGAACATGTATGGCACGATGATACATGACCCCTCAGACATGGATTTCATACATACATGCTTTTTACTATCTCACTAGGTCATACATTTCCCACCTTCTCCTCTCCTCCCTACTCCCAATCATAATAAGGTATTTCATGGTAATATATATTTTTCTGCTTAAATTTTTTAGATAGTGGCAGTTATTGTTGACTGCCAAAGGGTGGACTGTCAAAGTCGGAAAATATCATGAATCACTTGCCTTGTACTAACCCCATGCACATGCCCGCTGCGCGTGCACACGCCCTGCCGTGCGTGCGCATATTCGCACTTCGCGTAAAAGAGCTTCTACGGCCGTGCGCTTTGGCGCGTGGTATGCGCATTTACGGTAGGGTTTCTGAGCGTTTAGCGGGCGACTCGATCATAGCATATTTAACCCATATAGTGTGTTTTATAGATAATATTCCCCTTAACAATGTCAGCAAGTATGTTTAGTTTAAACGGTTCTTGGACAGAGAGATTCCTCTTTGCATGATAGGAAGGGTCAGATAAAGGTTGAACGGTGCTGTCTAGTATCCAGCTGTAGAGTATTTTAATGGTAACATTTCGGTGTTGGTTAGGAAGAGATTGCTCGCTCCTGCGTATAGTTATGTACAAAAGTAGTTTATAGACATTTACTGTATTTGCTGTTCATTATCCATGCGGGGGGAATCCAGAGGATACCACCCACTACAGCAGTTGGGGAGAGACACAGCCCACCTGTTCAAATCTACCTATGACCTTTGTTATAATGCAGAGACACATTCCTGTGTCCAATTAACAATGAGATTGTAGGAACCATTGTATTGTGAATGTATGCTGTGTATATAAAGACCAGCATTGCCTGGCCAGTCAATCACTCACTCTCTCTGAAAGGTTTTCACATTGAAGGCTGAGGGCTGGATCCAGGACGCGCTTGCGAATCATTCCCACGTGTGTAAGTTTCTCTGTAGCCATTTTGTTATCCTCTGTGTTTGCCATTTGTTCTCATTGTGTACTCATTCTGTTTGCTTGTGTTTGCGATCGTTCGCTATTGTTTCTATTATTCCTTGTTATTCTGTTTAGATTTTGATGTTAGTTTTGTAGTGTATAAGCTGTATTGTTTTTCCCTTTTTACTCTAATGAATCATCCACGAAGGTGTTAGAGCCGGAGTGGTTTTTAAATCCAAACCAGGTCTTGTGTTTTCACTAGTTACTGTAAAGGGTTTTCTGAGCGTCTCAATCGCTCAAACAGCTTTCATATTATCAAGGTTAATAATCACTACATCATTATAGTATTACATTGCCAAGGTTTAGAGTATAAGCATTCCCTTACTGTGTGTTATTACTAAGGTTTACTGTGTATCATTCCGTGAGCGTACGTGTCGCTCGTGCGTCGCGCCCACGGCCTAGTGCCTGCTACGCTAGGTGCGTACCCTTACGGTACTCAGTGCGCCAATTGCGTACTTAGTCCATAATAAGTATATGGCTTACGTTTAAAGGTAATATCTAACATTATCAACTGTATATCAGGAATTGTATGTATGAGGAGAGCCAACGTATAGAGAATGCAATATTTATTAATAAAATAATAATAAAACAGTAAAAAATTGTATATCGATAATTCAATGTCAATAATAAAAGAGAATCACACTAAAATTGTCTCATGGTGTCTAGAGTCTCTTAAAGCTTATACTGTGCTGCAGCTCTATTCTGGATTATAAAGTCTGTAATCCACAAATTACCGGTAATAGCTGCTAAGTAGATGGATGGTAATGAATAGGTGCGATGGGTACAGTCCCGAGTTGTATTTTTACTGAGTGTCACCAAGTGTAAATCAGATGTCAATACCTCTCTGGTGGGCCGAGCGTCCCTGGCCGAGTGTCCTGCAGTGCCCACAATTGCTATGCAGCGGAGAGGAGATGCGGGAGCCATATGCTAACGAGCTGGCTGAAGCGGCATGGTTGTGAATGACGCTGGTGATGGTGAAACAATCAAAGGAAAACCCGTCTGGGTCTGTTCAAGTTGCACCTGATGAGACACCTGAGCAAGGTGTGTGCAGAGGCTGGTCCTGACGCGTTTCGTCACGCTCCACGTGACTTTTTCGAAGGTAAGTTCCTGCCTCCAGAATATCCGATATCTAAGGTCTGATCGGCTCAGGATGGACAGATGTCCGTAATCAGTACCTAATTAAAAATAATGCAATTCAAAAACGTGGGCTCTCTTACAGAAATAGACAACAAACAATAATTATACATGGAAGAGATGACTCGCAATTAGCAACAATGATCTGAATTAAAACCCCTTATAATAGAGTCAATAGAAGACCGTGAAGTACATATAAAAAGTTCTTATAACGAAGTTGTACATTAACAAGATAAATACATTTAACTAGTGATGAGCGGGTTCGGTTCCTCGGAAACCGAACCACCCCGAACTTCACCCATTTTACACGGGTCCGAGGCATTCTCGGATTCTCCCGTATGGCTCGGTTAACCCGAGCGCGCCCGAACGTCATCATCCCGCTGTCGGATTCTCGCGAGATTCGGATTCTATATAAGCAGCCGCGCGTCGCCGCCATTTTCACTCGTGCATTGGAAATGTTAGGGAGAGAACGTGGCTGGCGTCCTCTCCATTTATTAATAATATTTGTGCTTATTGCTTAATTGTGGGGACTGGGGAGCAGCTGTATTATATAGGAGGAGTACAGTGCAGAGTTTTGCTGACAGTGACCACCAGTATACGTTGTTTGCCTGAAAAACACTCCATATCTGTGCTCAGTGTGCTGCATATATCTGTGCTCACACTGCTTAATTGTGGGGACTGGGGAGCAGCTGTATTATATAGGAGGAGTACAGTGCAGAGTTTTGCTGACAGTGACCACCAGTATACGTTGTCTGCCTGAAAAACACTCCATATCTGTGCTCAGTGTGCTGCATATATCTGTGCTCACACTGCTTTATTGTGGGCACTGGGGACCACCAGTATATTATATAGGAGGAGTACAGTGCAGAGTTTTGCTGACCAGTGACCACCAGTATACGTTGTCTGCCTGAAAAACACTCCATATCTGTGCTCAGTGCGCTGCATATATCTGTGCTCACACTGCTTAATTGTGGGGACTGGGGAGCAGCTGTATTATATAGGAGGAGTACAGTGCAGAGTTTTGCTGACAGTGACCACCAGTATACGTTGTCTGCCTGAAAAACACTCCATATCTGTGCTCAGTGTGCTGCATATATCTGTGCTCACACTGCTTTATTGTGGGCACTGGGGACCACCAGTATATTATATAGGAGGAGTACAGTGCAGAGTTTTGCTGACCAGTGACCACCAGTATACGTTGTCTGCCTGAAAAACACTCCATATCTGTGCTCAGTGTGCTGCATATATCTGTGCTCACACTGCTTAATTGTGGGGACTGGAGAGCAGCTGTATTATATAGGAGGAGTACAGTGCAGAGTTTTGCTGACAGTGACCACCAGTATACGTTGTCTGCCTGAAAAACACTCCATATCTGTGCTCAGTGTGCTGCATATATCTGTGCTCACACTGCTTTATTGTGGGCACTGGGGACCACCAGTATATTATATAGGAGGACGGAGGAGTACAGTGCAGAGTTTTGCTGACAGTGGCCACCAGTATATATAGCAGTACGGTATGGAAGGCCACTGCTCTACCTACCTCTGTGTCGTCAAGTATACTATCCATCCATACCTGTGGTGCATTTCAGTTGTGCGCAGTATACATAGTAGTAGGCCATTGCTATTGATACTGGCATATAATTCCACACATTAAAAAATGGAGAACAAAAATGTGGAGGTTAAAATAGGGAAAGATCAAGATCCACTTCCACCTCGTGCTGAAGCTGCTGCCACTAGTCATGGCCGAGACGATGAAATGCCATCAACGTCGTCTGCCAAGGCCGATGCCCAATGTCATAGTAGAGAGCATGTAAAATCCAAAAAAAAAGTTCAGTAAAATGACCCAAAAATCAAAATTGAAAGCGTCTGATGAGAAGCGTAAACTTGCCAATATGCCATTTACGACACGGAGTGGCAAGGAACGGCTGAGGCCCTGGCATATGTTTGTGTTTGTGTCGGCCACTTGTGTCGCTTAGCTTAGTCACACAGCGACCTTGGTGCGCCTCTTTTTTTCTTTGCATCATGTGCTGTTTGGGGACTATTTTTTTGAAGTGCCATCCTGCCTGACACTGCAGTGCCACTCCTAGATGGGCCAGGTGTTTGTGTCGGCCACTTGTGTCGCTTAGCTTAGTCACACATCGACCTTGGTGCGCCTCTTTTTTTCTTTGCATCATGTGCTGTTTGGGGACTATTTTTTTGAAGTGCAATCCTGCCTGACACTGCAGTGCCACTCCTAGATGGGCCAGGTGTTTGTGTCGGCCACTTGTGTCGCTTAGATTAGCCATCCAGCGACCTTGGTGCCCCTCTTTTTTTCTTTGCATCATGTACTGTTTGGGGACTATTTTTTTGAAGTGCCATCTTGCCTGACACTGCAGTGCCACTCCTAGATGGACCAGGTGTTTGTGTCGGCCACTTGTGTCGCTTAGCTTAGTCACACAGCAACCTTGGTGCACCTCTTTTTTTCTTTGCATCATGTGCTGTTTGGGGACTATTTTTTTGAAGTGCCATCCTGTCTGACACTGCAGTGCCACTCCTAGATGGGCCAGGTGTTTGTGTCGGCCACTTGTGTCGCTTAGCTTAGTCACACAGCGACCTTGGTGCGCCTCTTTTTTTCTTTGCATCATGTGCTGTTTGGGGACTATTTTTTTGAAGTGCCATCCTGCCTGACACTGCAGTGCCACTCCTAGATGGGCCAGGTGTTTGTGTCGGCCACTTGTGTCGCTTAGCTTAGTCACACAGCGACCTTGGTGCGCCTCTTTTTTTCTTTGCATCATGTGCTGTTTGGGGACTATTTTTTTTAAGTGCCATCCTGCCTGACACTGCAGTGCCACTCCTAGATGGGCCAGGTGTTTGTGTCGGCCACTTGTGTCGCTTAGCTTAGCCATCCAGCGACCTCAGGGCAAATTTTAGGACTAAAAATAATATTGTGAGGTGTTCAGAATAGACTGAAAATGAGTGGAAATTATGGTTATTGAGGTTAATAATACTATGGGGTCAAAATGACCCCCAAATTCTATGATTTAAGCTGTTTTTGAGGGTTTTTTGTAAAAAAACACCCGAATCCAAAACACACCCGAATCCGACAAAAAATGTTCAGGGAGGTTTTGCCAAAACGCGTCCGCATCCAAAACACGGCCGCGGAACCGAATCCAAAACCAAAACACAAAACCCGAAAAATTTCCGGTGCACATCACTACATTTAACCCTATATATAGCTTTTAGTGCTGCAATGAAAATCCGTTATTTTACGAAGCATTTTTTCAGTTAATAGATATCTTACAACGTAATAGGATAGAAAAAATGATCAAAAAGAGGAAATCAATTTTAATTATATCTATAAAATTTGAACTGAACTTAAGAAACAAATAAAAATCATATTATGATGTCGATAACAACAAGAGAGAGAAGGAAGGGGAAAGAAAATTATCACCCTTATGCTTTAATCTAGATTCGAACTCGGGACCCTATGATGTTGTAAGACTGTAGCTTAACCATACACGCCACTGAGCCCACTGGATACATAGTGAGCAGATTTGAAGAATATGACAGCATGTATTGCGCTCTAGCTCACTCCAGTATGGTTTAAATCAACGGAAGAGTTTATTTCATGTGCATAAGTGAAAAACCTAGGAAGATGATTACAATTATAAATGTGTATACACCTGGAGGAAACTCCAGTTGTTGATCTAACTTAATGGGAACTTCAAGCTATATTAAAACATCATATGTCACACTACTTTATATTTATGACAAAGTGCATTTAAGTAGAGGTAGAGCAGCTAGCAGGGGCGCAACATACGCCATAGCACGCTATGTGGGGAAAAAGAAGGTTCACACAGATAATGCGCCGCCATGCAGTCTTAAAACATCTAAAAGTCGATCTACCATGATCGGTTGATTAATTAGTAACAGTATACTGGATGTATATTGTTAACAAGTTATTTTGTCCCAAAAAATAAACACAATATATAATATAGTAAATATAAATAATAGATAATATATAGAGATATATAAATATATATATATGGGCAAACAACTAATCGATAATGGACAATAATAAATAATAAATGATAAATGAATAGAAAGAGTGAGGCAAAGAGACAGGGCCAGAGTGACATTATTATGATAGATCAAATTCAGTGCATTCATTTAGCCCTTCCGGTGTAAGAGTTCTCAGCTTGTGTATCCAATAGTTCTCTCTGAGACATAATTTTCTATATCTATCCCCCCCCGCGAGCTGTGGGTTTGATAGTTTCAATACCCACTAATTGGATATCGTCTGGATTTTTTTGATGTTTATCTAAGAAATGTCTGGAGACACTATGGAACACAAAACCCTTTTGAATATTACGTCTATGTTCCAGGAATCTAGTCCTGAGTTTTCGGGTTGTCCTGCCTACATAAATTAAATTACATTTGCAAATCAATATGTCAATTACAAAGGAACTATTACAATTAATGTGTGAACGTATCTAGAATTGTGAGGAATCAGAAGCACTGAAACTCTTCATATTATTCTGAATATAGGAGCACGTGATGCATTGTTTTGCACCACATTTGTAGCATCCTACAATTTTGGGAAGCCACTGATCGTTCTTAGCAGAAACTGTAATATCATTTGTATTTATTTTGTCTACAAAAAGACCGGGAGCAAAGGTATTGCTGCAAATTGTTAGATTTCTTAAAAATTACGGGCGGGGTATCTTTTAATTCAGATCTAAGTACCTGATCTGTGAGAAGAATGGGATAATTATTATGAATAATATTTCTAATCTTAGACGAGGAACAATTGAACTGTGACATAAAGTGAGGTTGATCTTGTTCAAATTTATGAGAGTGAATTTTATGTGTTAAAAGATCTTTTCTATCTAGAGCATCAACCTTTTCACGTGCTGTTTTAATCAACACTGCAGGATAACCTCGATTCTGAAAGGATAAGGAAAGTTCATCTGCTTGTAGTTGATAATCCAATCTATCACTACAATTGCGCTTAATGCGTCTTAATTGTCCAAAGGGAATATTATTTAACCATGGTTTGTAGCGTGAACTTTTATAGTGTATAAAATTTAAAGTATCAACCTCTTTACGGAACGTTTTAGTAGAGATTTTACCCTCGATTATATTAAGGGAGATATCAAGAAAAGAAATAGAAGATTGGTGCGCAGTGCCAGTGAAGCGTAAATTATAATTATTGTTATTTAATTGGGTGATAAAGTTTGATGATAAGGAGATATCGCCATCAAAAATAAAAAACAAGTCATCTATATACTGGCCATAGTAGACGAGGTCCGCGCCAAAGCTCCGCCCCCCAGACATGGCGGTCCTCAAAGGCACCCATGTAAAGGTTGGTGAAGCTCGGCGCGAACCTCGTCCCCATGGCCATCCTGAGTATTTGTAAATAATATTTTTTATTAAAAACAAAATAATTATGCGATAGTATGAATGCAATTGAATCCAATATAATCTGTTGTGACTCAGGATCAATCGAATTTGTTTTAGAGAGGAAATCCGCTGTAGTGGATAAACCCCTCTGATGTGGAATATTGGAATAAAGCGCCTGTACGTCAAGGTCATGAAAAAGAATTAACTTTTCCAGTTAATATTTGAGATGGCATTCAAAAAAATGTACTGTCTTTAATATGTGAATGCAGGGACGAAGCAAGTGGCTGTAAAAAATAATCAACAAAATGTGATAGATTGGAAGTGAGGGACCCAACACCGGAAATAATGGGCCGACTCGGGGGTGCAGTGAGGGATTTATGGATTTTAGGTAGGTGATAATATGTGGGAGTGATGGGATGGCTAGGGACCAAATATCTAAATTCCTCTTTTGTTATAATGCCTTTATCCAAGGCATCCTTAACCAGGATTGTCAAGGATCTATGATAATCCTGTGCAGGATTATCTGACAATTTAACATATGTATTGCTATCATTAAGATGCCTGAGAGCTTCTGATAAATAATCATCAGTATTCTGAATGACAATGCCCCCCCCCCCCCTGCAGGCTTGATAACAAGGGAGGGGTCATTGGCAAGCTTCTGCAAAGCTAATCTTTCCTGAACAGAAAGGTTGTGTCTATATTTGAATCTCTTCGATTCCTTTTGGCACAAAAAAAAAAGTCATCAAGTGTTTTTTTGTAAAATATATCAATAGAGGGGCTCCTGTGGTGTAAGGGAAAAATTATTTATTACCATCCATCTACTTAGCAGCTATTACCGGAAATTTGTGGATTACGGACTTTATAATCCAGAATACAGCTGCAGCTCAGTATAAGCTTTAAGAGACTCTAGACACCATGAGACAATTTTAGTGTGATTCTCTTTTATTATTGACATTGAATTATCGATATAAATTTTTTTTACTGTTTTATTATTATTTTATTAATAAATATTACATTCTCTATACGTTGGCTCTCCTCATACATACAATTCCTGATATACAGCGCAGCCGTTTTTTTCTTTATGCTCTTGTCACATCACTACACATAGTTTTCCGGCAAGCGCAGCATCTCAAGAGTTCTGTCTTTTAGGAATAAATCTCTAATTGTTCAGTCTTATTTTTCATTTACATTATTTTCTTGTTGAGGCGCTCTTTTAGCAGTAATTGTCGTTTGTTCTTGTGAAAGAATAGCTCCAACACCTACTTCGGAGGCATCCACTTCAACAATGAAAGGCAGATCTGGACGGGATGCCGGAGAACAGGAGCAGAGATAAATGATTTTTTTAAGGTCCTCAAAGACCTTTACCGCCGGTGGTGACCAATGAGCTGGATCCGCACCTTTCTTGGTTAGACTGACAATTGAAGCTACAATTGAAGAAAATGAATCAATAAACCTTCTGCAGTAGGTTTGCAAAGTCAAGAAAACGTTGTGTGGCTTTTAGATTAGAAGGACGAACCCATTCCACAATTGCCTGGAGCTTCATAAGAGCCATAGAAAACCCCTTGGAGGTGATGATGTATCCCAGGAAGGCCACCTTCTCAACCTCAAATTCACATTTTTCCAATTTTGCATAGAGATGATTTTTCCTGAGCTTAGTGAGGACCGAGCTCATGTTCTATGAGTGAGGCGGAGTAGATCAATAAATCATCAAGATATACGACCGCAAATCTTAAAAGGAATTCTCTGAAAACATCATTTATAAGATTCTGGAAGATGGCAGGGGGCGTTGGCGAGTCCAAAAGGCATTACCATATACTAGAGATGAGCGGTTTCGGTTTTACTCGGTTCTCAAAACGGCATCTAATTGGCTCACGGATGTCACGTGTTTTGGATAGCCAATAAGATTCGGTTTTGAGAACCGAGTAAAACCGAGTAAAACCGAATCCGCTCATCTCTACCATATACTCGTAGTGGCCTGAGCGGGTATTGAATGCGGTTTTCCACTCGTCCCCCTGTCGGATCGATCCAAATGAGATTGTATGCTCCTCACAAATCAATCTTTAGAGAAAACTGTAGCATTTCTGAGATGATCAAATAAGATGGAGATCAGAGGCAATGGGTATGAATTTTTGATCGTAATTTTATTCAGTCCCCTATAATCAATGCATGGCCGTAATGAGCAGTCCTTCTTCCCGACAAAGAAAAACCCGGCTCCCACTGGTGACATAGAAGGCCTGATAAAGCCTTTTTCTAAACTCTCCCATATGTATTCCTCCATATCTTTCGTCTCGGGCAACGACAGAGTGTAGAGGCGTCCTTTGGGGAGTATAGCTCCAAGTATAAGATTGATTGCACAATCATAAGGACGATGAGGAGGCAGAGATTCAGCTTGCTGTTTGGAAAAAACATCCATGAAAGACATGTACTGGATAGGCAACCCTTCAGGGACTGAAAGTGCTGAGCGGACCGGCATGGTCAGGCATTTGGCTGCACATTCCGTGCCCCAGGAAACAAGATCTCCTGTACTCCAGTTGAATACTGGGTTATGAGCTCTTAGCCAGGGTAGACCCAGAATGACTGGAGTTAGGGGACAATGTAGAAGGAGAAAAGACAACTCTTCACAATGGCATACTCCGACTAAAAAATTGGTGGGCTGGAGTCCGGGTGCTCACCCGACCGTTTTGAAGAGGACTGCCATCTAATCCACAGATGGAAACTGGTGGGCAAAGAGTCTCCATATGAATTCCGCGAACATGAGCAAATTCCAAGTCCATAAAGTATCCGGCAGCCCCGGAGTCTAAAAAGGCAGTTACTTCACTTGGACCAGAAAGGGTAGTTAACCTAATAGGTAATAAAGAGCCATTGGAAAAATGTACTGTATTATCATAAATCAGCTTTTGTGCAATTCTTTCCTTAACCTCGAAAAAAATTGTACTTTCAGTTCCAGACACCAGACAAAAGTTGGACGATAACCATTCCTGCACCCTTCATGTCCAACCTCACCTAGAATACTGTAATCTGAAACATGCTGTACTTGTCAAACTTTATAGTGTCAGATTAGAGCTGTAGCTAGAACTGTTAGCACCTCTGCACTGCAAGATAGATAGATAGATAGATAGATAGATAGATAGATAGATAGATAGATAGATAGATAGATGTCTAATGCAGTCAATATCTGGCACTACAGTGTTCATTATAGGCAGCTTACCTTTGCCTTTCCCCCGGGTAGGTAAATAGAAGCAGAAATGGACAACACTCAAATGCTCACGACATGAATAATCCACTGCATACACAGCGCTTAGTTATCAACATTTCAGAGTATGACCTATTTTATCAAGACACAATAAAAGAGGTCATACTCAGAAATGTTGACAACTAAGCACTGTGTATGCAGTGGATTATTCATGCTGTGAGACTTTGAGTGCTGTCCATTTCTGTATTATATATATGGCGCCACAGGTGTATGTGAATAGAAGATATTCTTTTAGTAAATACTATAATTTAGACACTCCTTTATTAATATAAGGTGTCTGCTAACCCCTAAGTTTTTGGCAGGGATAAGCTGCCTTTAAAGTTAGATATGGGAAGAGAGGGATAGGGGTGTCAGCGACCGACCGTGTTTAATAAATATTATAAATATGAAGAATTTGCAGGATACGTATTAAAAAATAACAATATATTTATTTATACACTTTGAAAAAGATTTAATAAAAAATTAGAAATTAAAAGTCAAGGTGGGCTAAAATATGGAGGATCAAAAAAAAACTAAAAATACCGGGTAAAAAGCTAGCTAGAGCATAGAAATTCAATAGAAGCAATGTTACACTAAAAAAAATATAGGATAAGAAAGTGCTGCTTATCTTAAAAATGGAGAGTCAATTGAGGTACACCCAACGCATTTCGTCCATCAGACTTCATCAAGGGGTCACCCCAAACTGACTCATTACATTCCGCTGTGAGCTTCGGGCAGCTGCTGCCCGCAACACACAGCCGCCCGGACAGGAGAGGAGAGCAGCGCAGGCAGCGGACACGGGGGGAAGGAGGAGGAGGGAGGAGGAGGAGGGAGCCGCAGCAGCGCTGTGTTATAGGTTGAGGCGCTGCTGCTGCTGTCCCTCTCACTGGCACATGCGTACCCAGAACCCCCTCCTGATTAACTTAAAAGATTTTTTTCTGACGCGAGTCACGATCGTAGCTCCACCCACTTGTGGCATTAGGCTGCGCCCACTCACACATTTTACCCGCGATTCGCAGGCCTGTGGGGAGGGGATGTCATCATTCCAGGCAGGATCCCTAGTGCTGGAGAGAAGATTCAACGGGCTTCCTAGCCCTGCCAATACGAGCCATAAAAGCAGGTGAATTAATCCATCAAGGCAGAAGTGTACACTGTGGTTACTAACTTTTGTGTGCGTGTGTGTGTGTGTGTGTGTGTGTGTGTGTGTGGGGGGGGGGGGGTATAGTTCAGTTATACACCCAGAATATGCGTGCACAGATGTTCATTATGCTCAAATCTACCTATTTGTCCTAGAGCTTGTCACATGGGCCCTGAAACGGTTATTTCATGACACCTCAATATATGATCGATTATTTGCAGGGGGCGCGTGTTGTGGCTGGGGGGGTCATATATAAAAATAAATTTTGGCGCTCCCCCCACGATTATCCACCCCAGCCCACGCGGGGAGCACTTACCCCCCAGATCACCGCGGAGAATCTGATTCAAAACTCCGCTGTCTGCCGTAATGTGTAAAAATGGCACGCTGTCTGCTGTTATGTGTAACAAGGGCATGCTGTCTGCCGTTATGTGTAACAAAGGCACGCTGTCTGCCATTATGTGTAACAAGGGCACGCTGTCTGCCGTTATGTGTAACAAGGGCATGCTGTCTGCCGCAATGTGTAAAAAGGGGACGCTGTCTGCCGTAATGTGTAAAAAGGCACGCTGTCTGACGTTATGTGTAACAAGGGCACGCTGTCTGCCGTTATGTGTAACAAGGGCACGCTGTCTGCCGTTATGTGTAACAAGGGCACACCGTCTGTCGTTATGTGTAATAAGGGCACGCTGTCTGCTGTTATGTGTAAAAAGAGGACGCTGTCTGCCGTTATGTGTAACAAGGGCATGCTGTCGTTATGTGTAAAAAGGGGATGCTGTCTGCCATTATGTGTAACATGGGCACGCTGTCTGCCGTTATGTGTAAAAAGGGGGATGCTGTCTGCCGTTATGTGTAAAAAGGGGGACGCTGTCTGCCGTAATGTGTAAAATGGGGAATCTCTCCGCCGTAAGGTGTAAAAGGGTCTCTACCTGGTGTAGTGGTGCTACTGTGCGGCGTAATTTGAATAATGGAGACTACTGTGCACCGTTTTATGAATTGGTATTATTTTGTGGCTACACCCCTTCCCCATGAAGCCACACCCCTATGTATTTTTGCGCGCGCCTACTGCACGCACTGCCCCTGTTTTGCATGCAGGGGTGGGGCTCCAATGCTGTTTCTTGCACACGGTGCTAAAATGTCTAGTTACGGCACTGTTGCTAGGTATCCATTTCTCTGGCCCTGAGCAGGTCCCCCTCACCAGATCCTCTCCAGGGGTGTGGGGGTGGACTTGGATGGGATGAGGGGGGGGGGGGCAAAGCCTTTTGTCGCACCTGGGCCCACTGCTCGCTGGTTCTGCCACTGAAAGGGAACACTAAAATAACACATCCTAGATCTGAATGAATGAAATATTCTTATTAAATACTTTGTTCTTTACATAGTTGAATGTGCTGACGAAAATTATCAATGGAAATCAAATTTATTAACCCATGGAGGTCTGGATTTGGAGTCACACTCAAAATTAAAGTGGAAAAACACACTACAGGCTGATCCAACTTTGATGTAATGTCCTTAAAACAAGTCAAAATGAGGCTCAGTAGCGTGTGTGGCCTCCACGTGCCTGTATGACCTCCCTACAATGCCTGGGCATGCTTCTGATGAGGTGGCGGATGGTCTCCTGAGGGATCTCCTCCCATACCTTGACTAAAGCATCCGCCAACACCTGGACAGTCTGTGGTGCAACGTGGCATTGGTGGATGGAGCGAGACATGATGTCCCAGATGTGCTCAATTGGATTCAGGTCTGGGGAACGAGCGGGCCAGTCCATAGCATCAATGCCTTTGTCTTGCAGGAACTGCTGACACACTCCAGCCACATGAGATCTAGCATTGTCTTGCATTAGGAGGAACCCAGGGCCAACCGCACCAGCATATGGTCTCACAAGGGGTCTGAGGATCTCATCTCGGTACCTAATGGCAGTCAGGCTACCTCTGGCGAGCACATGGAGGGCTATGCGGCTCCCCAAAGAAATGCCACCCCACACCATTACTGACCCACTGCCAAACTGGTCATGCTGGAGGATGTTGCAGGCAGCAGAACATTTTCCTTGGCGTCTCCAGACTCTGTCACGTCTGTCACATGTGCTCAGTAAGAACCTGCTTTCATCTGTGAAGAGCACAGGGCGCCAGTGGCGACCTCCTACTTATCAAGTTAAGACTCTTCTTTGTTATTACCTTTAACATACATTTTAAGACCTATTCATTTAGTAGAAGTTTTTACTGTCACCCCGATCCTTTATGTGGTTTTATGTGGCTTTCTACCAAAATATTTTTTTCATTTTTCTCTTTTATATTTAAAAGTATGATAAATTAAAATATAATTTTTTTATACATACATGACCTGATAAATATCTAATTTATAAGTTTTAACACCTATGGTCTCTAGTACCCTTTTACTGTTTTACTAAAAAAAATGATCAGTGACTTACAATTACTGTATACTTAAGGGTCAGCTAACGCCCATGATAACTGGGAGTGTTTTTTAATTGGGTGTATTAGTCTCACATTTGGCACTAGCATATTCTTTGGTTTCTATGTATATATATATATATATATATATATATACTGTATATACACATACACTTACATGCACAGTACACACACGCAGTTAGGCCCGTATATATTTGGACAATGACACAGGTTTTGTCATGTTAGCTGTTTACAAAACATATTTAAATCAAAAGTAATAGTCCAATCTGGCGCTAGCCTAGCCCTAGGCTACTGGGAAATGTACAAAAAATAAAATAAAATGCGACGTGGGTTTTTTCCCACAGCCTGGGGGTTTTGGTATTTTAGATTACAGAAAATTGGACGCAGTGATTTCAGAGGACCAGTGTTGAAAGCTTTCCACCCACTCTGCTGTGTAATCCCCCCTGATCTGGCTGCTATGAGAACTACACCTCCCAGCAGCCCTTGAGCCTCCCAGTACCCCTGGAGCCTCCCAGAAGCCCCCTCCTCAGTAAAAATATGGAATTGGAGACCACTGGGAGCCCAGAAGACCACCAAGGATTACCGGACAGGTTTTTACCTCATTAAACCTCGCACCCAATTGGATTCCCTCCCAAGTCTTTAGAAAATGTTCGCCTTTCAGGGGTTCAGACTCTTACTTTGTAAATATGTGCACATTTGATCCTCATAGAGTTCAATTCCACAATAACCAGTAGTTCAGCCCAACCGTCTTTTCAGTGTGTGGAACATAACCATGTGATACTCATCAGGCTCCAAATTCTCATATCTTCACAATCCATCATTCTTCTTATTGATATACTGGCTCCCAGATGCTGTAGGAGCCATTATCATGAGGCCTTACACTTGGCTATTAGACCCAGACATATTTGTCACTATTTATTGGGTGGGTTTGGGGTGCGATTTTCCCTGTGTTGGTTTGGCTAGACTGCTTCAGGTTGGCACACTCTAACACTTTATTAACACTTATGTTTTTTCCTGTCACATTGTTTATATTTTTGTATTATTTTAATCACACCTCACTTACATAGCACTTATGTGCTTCTTATTAACCCTTACTCATTTTCACCTGTGTGCTGCCCTGGGGTAGCCGACCTGTGCCGACATGATGGGGTCCCGCACCCCGGACCCACACCTAGTATTAGGGACTCCCAGTGACAGATACGCCTAGCTGTTCGGCCTGGGGGCTTAGCCCTATATCTGCAGATATACGCAACTAAGGTCTCTGTATTATCTGATTATTATGTAGTGTTATTTTTCACTCAGAGTGCATTAGGGATAGCAAAATGTTTTTCTCTTACCCAGAATTATCCCTCCCTTTTAGCACATGAGTGACATCACAATCTGATTGAGCAGCTTACCAATAAATGTGCATTAAACTCAAAAGCAAACAGAGAAACAATGGTAGTGCAATATCTTTTTTCAAAAGGTTTGAATTTAGTCACACAGAACACTCACATTTTAAACAGATATAAAATAATATCAAAGCCCAATGGGTAAGTTTCCCAGAATGACTTCCTTCACAGTGCCACATGTCTACTCCCACCTAATGGTAAGTGGATGGAATGAACACCTAGGCCCGAAAACCAGATATTACATTCCAAAATAGAAGCTGGCTGCTCCTGAAATCATACCATATGGGGCCCAAAATCACCTGTTTAATGTGTTTCGGACAAGGTTGTCCTTCATCAGAAGCACCAAAACATATAAGTTATAGTTATAAAATGATTATGTGTTTAAAGTGCAGCTTTATTTTGAGGGTATTCACATCCAAATTGGAGGAAAGGTTTAGGAATTACAACTGTTCATTATGTAGCTTCCTCTTTTTCATGCAGAAAAAAACAATTGAATAATTGACTCAAATCTGATTAATGGAAAGGTTTGGGCTATTAATTTTCATCATTTAAGCAAACACAAAGTCTGGAGTTGATTCCAAGTGTGGCATTTGCATTTGGAAGCTGTTGCTGTGAACAAGCCATCAATAAATAGGCTGCAAAATAAAACTAATCCATCAGAGAGATAACCAACAGTTTGGCACATTCTGAGAAAAAAATTATGTACCGGTGAGCTTGACAACACAAAAAGGTCGCCTGGAAAACCACAGATGACAACAGTGGATACTCACAGGATCCTTTCCATTGTAAAAATTGAATTTTAATTACCTACCGCTATATCCTTTTCTCGTAGTCCGTAGAAGATACTGGGGTTCCATTTAGTACCATGGGGTATAGTCGGGTCCACTAGGAGCCATGGGCTCTTTAAGAATTTGATAGGGGCATAGAGGGAGGATCCAGCCCACACTCCTACCAGACTCAGTCTAGGAAACTGTGACCAAGGAGACGGACATACTTTGAGAGAAGGATATAAAAGGATAGTGGCGAGATTCCGGACCAACACACACAACCAGAGGAAAGCCAAGCTATCCAAACTTGAAACAGGAACAGCAACGGTTGAACCAACATTACTTAACCAAGTAACAGTGCAGGAAGAACGAAGCACTGGGCGGGCGCCCAGTACCCTCTACGGACTACAAGAAAAGGATTTACTGGTAGGTAATTAAAATCCTATTTTCTCTTACGTCCTAGAGGATACTGGGGTCCATTTAGTACCATGGGGATGTACCAAAGCTTTGGGAGAGTGCTGAGGTTCCTGCAGAACTTATTGACCAAACTGAAGGTCCTCAGAGACCAAAGTATCGAACTTGTAGAACATAGCAAACGTGTTCGAACCAGACCAAGTAACCGCTCGGCAGAGCTATAAAGCCGAGACACCCCAGGCAGCAGCCCAGGAAGAACCCACCGACCTAGTAGAGTGGGCCTGTACAGATTTTGGAACCGTCAATCCTGCTGTGAAATAAGCATGCTGGATAGTGAGCCTGATCCAGCGTGCAATAGTCTGCTTTGAAACAGGACAACCAATTTTATAGGGATCATATAGAACGAACAGCGAGTGGGATTTCCTGTGACTAGTTGTCCTCTTTATGTATACCTTCAAAGCTCTCACAACATCCAAAAAATTTGAAGTAGCAGAAGTACTGGTGATAACCGGAACCACAATAGGTTGGTTGATGTGTAACGCCGACACCACCTTCGGAAGAAATTGCTGACGAGTTCTGAGTTCAGCTCTGTCCTCATGGAAAATGAAATTACGGCTCTTGTGAGACAAAGCCCCCAGCTCCGACACACATTTTGCTGAAGCCAAGGCCAACAGTGTGACAGTCTTCCACGTAAGATATTTTACGTCCAACTCCTGTAATGGTTCAAACCAGTCCGATTGGAGGAACTGCAGCACCAAACTGAGATCCCAAGGTGCCGTGGGAGGCACAAAGGGAGGTTGGATGCACAGAACACCTTTCAAAAAGTCTGGACCTCAGGGCGAGAAGCCAATTGTTTTTGAAAGAAAATGGACAAGCCCGAAATCTGGGCTTTTATGGAGCCCTGAAGTAGGCCCACATCCACACCTGCCTGCAGAAAAAGCAGGAAACGTCCCAGGTGAAATTCCACCGCAGAGTAAGTGCTGCTCTCATACCAAGAGACGTATTTCTTCCAAATACGGTGGTAATGTTTAGACGTCGGAATAACTTTGTTAGGGATCCCTCTTCTGGCTAGAATCAACCGTTCAACTTCCATGCCGTCAAACGTAGCCGCGGTAAGTCCTGATAGACGAACTCGCCGTGTTGCAGAAGATCCTCGCAAAGAGGTAGAGGCCACGGATCTTCAAGGAGCATCTCCAGAAGGTCCGCATACCAGGCCATTCTTGGCCAGTCCGGCACAATGAGTATTGCTTGAACCTTTTCCATTTTTATTCTTTTGAGAACTCTTGGGATCGGAGGAAGTGGAGGAAACATGTACACCATCTGCTAGACCCATCGAGTCGTCAGAGCGTCTACCGCCACTGCCTCTGGGTCTCTTGACCTGGAACAATACTGTTTGAGCTTCTTGTTGAGATGAGAGCTTCATGTCGATTTGTGGATATCCCCACTGATGTGTCAATCACCTGAACACTTCCAGGTGAAGGTCCCACTCTGCTGAGGAAGCCCACTTCCCAGTTGTCTACTCCCGAAATGAAGACCTCTGACAACGCCACAGCGTTTTTTTCTGCCCAGAGGAGAATTCTTGACACCTCTGACATTGCTGTTCTGCTTTTCGTTCTGTCCTGTCGGTTTATGTATGTCACTGCCGTCATATTGTCCAGTTGGACCTGAATGGCCCGATCGTGAAGAAGATAAGAAGCCTGCAGAAGGGCGTTGTATATGGCCTTGAGTTCCAGAATGTTGATTGGAAGGATGACTTCCTGACTTGATCATCTTCCTTGAAACTGCACCCCCTGGGTGACTGCTCCCCAACCTCTGAGGCTTGCGGGCTGTGGTTAACTGGATCCAGTTCTGAATTCCGAACCTCCAACCCTTGATGAGGTGAGAAATCTGTAGCCACCACAGAAGGGTGATCATGGCTTTTGGCGACAGACGGATCCTCTGGTGCATGTGAAGAAGCGATCCGGACCATTTGTCCAACAGATCAAGCTGGAAGGGTCTTGCGTGATACCTTCCGTATTAAAGCACCTTGTAAGAGGCCAGTAAGAGGCCACCATTTTCCCCAGAAGGTGAATGCATAGATGCACCAATATCCGAGTTGGCTTCAGGACATCCCGAACCATCGACTGGATTACCAATGCCGTGTTGGCTCTAGGTGAGATTTCGGAAGGTTCAGAATCCACCCATGATCCTGGAGTAGTTGGGTTGTGAGACCAGTGCTGTCCAACAACCTTTCCCTGGACGGCGCCTTTATCAGAAGATCATCCAGGTACGGAATTATGTTCAGTCCCTCCTTGCAGAGTATAAACATCATCTCTGTCATCACTTTGGTGAACACCCTCGGTGCCGTGGAGAGACGAAATGGCAGGGCCTGGAACTGGTAGTGACAGTTCTGCAGTGCAAACCGTAGATAAGCCTGATGAGGCGGCCAGATCGGAATGTGAAGGTATGCATCCTTGATATCCAGAGACACTAGGAATTCCCCCTCCTCCAGACCTGAGATCACCACTCTCAGAGACTCAATCTTGAACTTGAACACTCTTAAGAATGGGTTCAAGGACTTGATGTTCAGAATTGGTCGTACCGAACCGTCCGGTTTCGGTACTACAAACAAGTTGGAATAGTACCCCTTGTTGTGCAGATGAGGTGAAACTGCAACAATGACTTGAGTCTGTACCAGTTTTTGGATGGCCTGCTGTAAAGTTATACTTGCCTCTTGTGAAGCTGGTAAGCCTGATTTGAAGAATCTGTGAGCTGGGAGCTCTTGGAACTCCAGTCTGTAGCCCTGGGAAATAAGATCTATGACCCAGGGATCCCAGTATGAGCTTGACCAGATGTGACTGAAGATTTGTAGTCGGGCTCGCACCTGACAGTCCTCCAGGAATCGCAGTCCAGCATGATGCTGAAGGCTTTGAGGAAGCGGAGCCTGAGCTCTGTTCCTGAGCACCTGCAGTTGCTGATTTGCGTGGTTTATCTCTTGCGCCTCTGGAGGCCGTAGAAGCACCTCTGGATTTTCCCTTAAACTTGGCTGTCCGAAAGGACGGTAAATTTGAAGCTGAATAAGCTTTCCTGGTTGGGGGAGCTGCGGAAGGAAGATACGTAGACTTACCCGCAGTAGCTTTGGAGATCCATTAGTCTAGTTTGTTTCCAAACAAGGCCTCTACTGTGAATGGTAGGCCTCCCACGCCTTCCTGGAGTATGCATCAGCAGTCCACTGGTGTTGTCACAAGCCCCTGCGTGCTGACACTGCCATAGCAGTGGTGCGTGCATTAAACAAACCAATCTTTTTTATGGCTTCCACCATAAAGTTTGCAGAGTCCTGTATGTGCTGCAAAGTGTAAAACAACATCCCCCTCAATTAGATAACCTGATATTTTGGCAATGGCTTTTGTGATCCACGCACATGCAATAGTGGGTCTCTGGGCCACCCCAGCAGCTGTGTACAATGATTTGAGTGTATTCTCAACTTTACGATAAGCCGTATCTTTTAGGGAGGCTGCACCAGGGACATGCAATACAATTTTTTGTGACAGCCTAGAGACTGATGCGTCCACTATCGGTGGATTTTCCCATTTTTTTTCTATCCTCCAGAGGAAAAGGAAAAGATGAGAGCAACCTTTTAGAGATTTGAAATTTCTTATCAGGATCAAACCACGGTTCTTAAAACAGGGTATTCAATTCCTTTGACGCAGGAAAAGTGACTGAGGACTTTTTTTTTTACATTAAAATAAGATTCCTCACACTCCTCTGACACCTTATTAGGAATTTGCAGACCCTCTCTGATAGCCTCTATAAGAGTCTCTATTCCCTGTGAGAGTAGCATCCCCCCCCCTCCAAAGCCACCTCACCCTCCTCCATGTCTGGCCTGTCAGAGTCAGACTGCAGGATATGGGCTAGGAGATCATTTTTGCAGACAAATGGGAGGGGATTGAAATGCTGGTTTGGGTACTGAGTCTATTCATGAACTCATCCACAGTTTGTCTTAAGTATTGCATCTCTTTCTCATTGCGGGACAGCTTTGTAGAAATATTTGAGATCATTCCCTTAATGGAATTAACCCACTCCGGATTTGCCTCGCTATTCTGGGAAGGTGCACTGCCCTGAGTACCCAGTAGTGAGCCCCGTGGTGAAGAGGAACACTCCGCTGTACAAGAAACACACTCTTTGCCTGACATAATGCAAATGGGACAGCACACACAGGAAAAGGTTAAGCACAATTAACCCACAAAGAGCCCTTCAGGGAGACACAGAGTTATTTGGAGCCAGCCCCCACCATGTCCATATCGCTAAAGCCAAGCTTAGCTGGGTCGCAGACTAAGTGCCCTTATTGGGGACTTAGTACACTAATAAATGCTCCTCCCCGCTATGACCCCCTGGTACCGCTGAGATAATCTGGAGTCTCTCTGGAGGAGCTGCGTGTCCCTGTCAGTCAGCGTCTGTGTCCACTGCAGAGGGAAAATGGCGCTGGTGAGCTGCTGGATCCGCTCATAGTGAAGGCCCCGCCCCTTCAATGGCGTGCGGTCCTCACACTTTTTTTATACTGGCTGAGGTAATCTGGTGCTTAAAATGGAGAGAAAACCGATTTAAGGCTGTCTTTGCCAGTGTGGGTACTGTGTACAGTGTACTGAGACGCAGCTGTGTACTGTGTTTGGAGGCGCATTCCGTCCAGGTTAGAAGCCGCGCATCTCCGTACCCTCATGCCGCTATAATGGCCGGCGATCCGCTAGCAGGGACGCTGGCTTAGTACTCACCACTTTTCATTCTTCTGGATCTGTTAGTGGGGGCAGCGTGCTGCAGGAATTTACACTCCCGTGGTGGGGCTTGCGAATAGTTCCCTCAGGGGATAAGGTATGGTATGTTCCTGCATGGCTTTTAATGGCACTGGGTCACTAGTGTTTAATGAATATCTGGTAGAAGCCAGAGGAATTCTTAAGTGTATAGAGATATAGTGGATATATTTACTATAAGTCGATTTTGATCGATTTTTGGTCGATGTTGGATTGATTTGTGTTCGATCTTGTGATTCAGGCTCTAAATCACACATTTACTACGAGATGATTAATTATTGACATCCTTTTAAAAACAGAAATCAAAATAATCTGTTAGTAAATATTATATAGGAGGTCATTCCGAGTCGTTCGCTCGGAAAATTTCTTCGCATCGCAGCGTTTTTCCGCTTAGTGCGCATGCGCAATGTCCGCACTGCGACTGCGCCAAGTAAATTTGCTATGAAGTTTGGATTTTTACTCACGGCTTTTTCCTCGCTCAGGCGATCGTAATGTGATTGACAGGAAATGGGTGTTACTGGGCGGAAACAGGCCGTTTTATGGGCGTGTGGGAAAAAACGCTACCGTTTCCGGAAAAAACGCAGGAGTGGCCGGAGAAACGGAGGAGTGTCTGGGCGAACGCTGGGTGTGTTTGTGACGTCAAACCAGGAACGACAAGCACTGAACTGATCGCAGATGCTGAGTAAGTCTGGAGCTACTCAGAAACTGCTACGAGGTGTGTAATCGCAATATTGCGAATACATCGTTCGCAATTTTAAGATGCTAAGATTCACTCCCAGTAGGCGGCGGCTTAGCGTGTGCAATACTGCTAAAATCGCCTTGCCAGCGAACAACTCGGAATGAGGGCCTTAGTAAATCAATTTAAAATCAATTGTATTTAGAAGATACAAAATCAATCAAAAATTGACCAAACATCAACCAAAAATCGACCCAGATCGATTTTTGGTAACTATACCCTTAAATCCTACATTTACTAACAGATGATTTTTGACGGGTGTGGATCATTAAATCTGTCCTGTTTTGTTCGACAATAAGTAGGTCGACCATGCAAGTTAGACTGGGTATTTAGATTGTCGAGTGGTCATTGTCGATCTTATGTTGTGTCTATGTTGTGCGTGTTCGATCATGTGTTGTGTCGATCTGCTGTTTGTCGATCATGTGTAGTGTAGATGGGGTGGTCTTCAGTATGCCGGCGGTCGGGCTCCCGGCGACCAGCATACCGGTGCCGGGAGCCCGACAGCCGGCATACCGACACTTATTCTCCCTCGTGGGGGTCCACGACCCCCCTGGAGGGAGAATAAAATAGTGTGGCGTGCGTAGCTCGCCACCGTGCCCATAGTGTGTCGAGCGCAGCGAGCCCGCAAGGGGCTCATTTGTGCTCGCCACACTGTCGGTAAGCCAGCGGTCGGGCGCCGGTATGCTGGTTGCCGGGAGCCCGACCGCCGGCATATCGTAGTGAACCCGTGTAGATGTATTGTCGTTGTCGATGTAATGACTGTCGATGTTAGTGTTATGTCGATCTTGGGTGTGTCGACCTTTGGTCACTGCCGATCTATGTGTTGTCGATATTGGTCGATGTTAACATTGTCGATCGACCGGTTCCCATTTTTGACATTTGTTTTTTTTTATGGTGTCAAAAATCATTGCATCTCCATTGGTTCATTTCAAATCAATTGTGGTGGTTTGCAGGGCCAAAATTAGGAAAAGTGTGTCAGAGTACAATACACTGAAAACACTGGAACAGTTCTGGAACCACATGCCTCAAACTAACCAGATCTGGAATCATGCAGCACTCGTAGAAAGCTTGAACAACTGATTTCTGTGATTGGCATTCATATACAAAGTGGTCTATTTACTAAGCCTTGGATGGAGATAAAGTGAACGGAGATAAAGTACCAGCCAATCAGCTCCTAACTGTCATTTTTCAAACCCAGCCTGTGACATGGCAGTTAGACACTGATTGGCTGCTACAGTACCTTATCTCCGCTCCACCTTAGCTCCATCCAAGGCTTAGTAAATATACCCCAAAGTCTCTTAATGGCATACACTGTGCACTATGGGGGTAATTCCAAGTTGATCGCAGCAGGATTTTTGATAGCAATTGGGCAAAACCACGTGCACTGCAGGGGAGGCAGATATAACGACTTCCGGTTGACGTGTTTCCGGGCAGAACACGTGGACTACAAAGCGGGAGCTTGGGACAGTGCTAAAAGAAGGAGCAGACTTGGGGAATGGAGATAATAAATGTATAGGATGGGAACATTAGTTTATAGAAGATCCATGTCTGGAAATAGGTCTGTTTAGAGTGAAATTGGAATGGGTATAAATAGGTTCAATCTGGTTATCCTCACAATGCCTTGAAAAAGACACAGGACATGTCGAAACGCGTTGGCAGGAGGAGTATCTGTGGGGAATATTTGTGATTTCACCAGTGGATTTGGACTGCGGGTTCCAGGGATGCCTGTGTATATCATCCTTAACCTTGCTGTTTTGTCTGCCGTATGGTGGACCAATTCTATTGGTGAGAGACCATCTATATCTTCCATTAACATGTTTTTTAATGTTGAATAAAACGGTGTTACACTATTGGAGTTTGATTTCTCTTTCCGGGTGTACCACGCTGATGAGGAGACCTGACAAAGAAAAATTCTGATGGGCTATACCTCAGTTCTACATAAAGTGTGTATGTCTACCAATTTAAGGTAGACCAATCGATCTGGTACGGGAAATTTGAAATTTTTCCTAACAGTGAAATGCTTAATAAGAAGATGGTATACACTATGTATGTTCTTTTTTTCTTTTCTTTCATGAGCGCTCATGGACTCAAATGGTGATTTTCTTGCGACTGTATCTAACCTGAAGTGATAGGCAACACTTCCTTTCCATTTTTGAGACCAGAGGGCAGCCATTTTGGCGCACGGTATAATATTCAAATATTCTTGTTCCAGATACAGATTTGCCCCCACAGTGCCATGTGCCCACAGTGCTAGATATGCCCCCACAGTGCCAGATATGCCCCCACAGTGCCAGATTACAGATATGCCTCCACAGTGCCAGATATGACCCCACAGTGCCAGATATGCCCCCACAGTGCCATGTGCCCACAGTGCCAGATATGCCCTCACAGTGCCATGTGCCCACAGTGCCAGATATGCCCCCACAGTGCCAGATACAGATATGCCGCCACAGTGCCATGTGCCCACAGTGCCAGATATGCCCCCACAGCGCCAGATTACAGATATGCCCCCACAGTGCCATGTGCCCACAGTGCCAGATATGCCCCCACAGTGCCAGATATGCCCCCACAGTGCCAGATATGCCCACACAGTGCCAGATACAGATATGCCCCCACAGTGCCATGTGCCCACAGTGCCAGATATGCCCCCACAGCGCCAGATTACAGATATGCCCCCACAGTGCCATGTGTCCACAGTGCCAGATATGCCCCCACAGTGCCAGATATGCCCCCACAGTGCCATGTGCCCGCAGAGCCAGATATGCCCCCAGTGCCACATATGACCCCACAGTGCCAGATATGCCCCCACAGTGCCAGATATGCCCCCACAGTGCCATGTGCCCGTAGAGCCAGATATGCCCCCAGTGCCACATATGACCCCACAGTGCCAGATATGCCCCACATTGCCAGATATGCCCCCACTGAGCCATGTGCCCACAATGCCAGATATGCCCCCATAGTAGAGCTCACCGGAGTGGAGAGCGCAGCGCGCGCTTCTCCTGCCTGCCGCCCTGCTTTTCAGTCTGATCACCGGCGGTGACGGCAGCGTGTATAGCTCAAATCAGGCGCCGGTCTGCGAGCTCTCATTGGCTAACGAACCGGCACCTGATTTGAGCTATACACTCGGCCGTCACTGCCGCAGACCAGACTGAGGAGGCAGAGCGGCAGGCAGGAGAGGCGCGGCTTCGGGTGGCTGGGCAGCGGATCGCGATCGACTGGTCGCATGTCCGCGATCGACCAGTCGATCGCGATCGACTGTTTGGCCACCCCTGCTTTACGGACTAGGAGAAAAGGATTTACCGGTAGGTACTAAAATCCTATTTTCTCTTACGTCCTAGAGGATGCTGGGAACTCCAAAAGGACCATGGGGCCTATACCAAAGCTCCAACACGGGCGGGAGAGTGCGGACGACTCTGCAGCACCGATTGAGCGAATATGAGGTCCTTCTCAGCTAGGGTATCAAACTTGTAAAACTTAGCAAAGGTGTTTGAACCCGACCACGTAGCTGAAGTGCCGAGACCCCTCGGGCAGCCGCCCAAGATGAGCCCACTTTCCTGGTAGAATGGGCCTTTACTGACTTCGGCACCTGCAGCCCAGCCGAAGAATGAGCTTGCTGAATCGTACTACAAATCCAGCGTGCAATAGTCTGCAGGATGCCCAATCTTGTTGGAAGCAACTTAGACTTTAGCAAATTCACATTTCTCAGCAACCGTTCCTTGGACCTCGCCTTTATCAGGAGATCGTCCAAGTACGGGATAATTGTTTGTAACCCCTTGCTTGCGAAGGAGAGCCATCATTTCTGCCATGACTTTGGTGAAAATCCTTGGGGCCGTGGAAAGCCCAAACGGCAACGTCTGAAATTGGTAATGAGAATCCAGTACTGCAAACCTGAGGAAAGCTTGATGCGGAGGATATATCGGGACGTGTAAGTAGGCATCCTTTATGTCGACTGACGCCATAAAGTCCCCCACTTCTAGGCTGGAAATCACAGCTCGAAGAGATTCCATCTTGAACTTGAAAACTTTCAAGTATGGATTGAGGGATTTTAGGTTCAGAATCGGTCTGACCGAACCATCCGGTTTCGGTACCACAAAGAGTCTCGAGTAGAACCCCTCCCCCCGTTGGGACTGGGGGAACGGGAACAATGACCCTCTGTTGACACAACTTTTGTATTGCTGCCTTCACCACCTCCCTGTCCGGAAGAGACAATGGTAAGGCCGAAATGAAAAACCGGTGAGGGGGCACCTCCTGAAACTCCAGCTTGTATCCCTTAGATACTATATCTAGGACCCAAGGATCCAGGCCTGATTGAACCCAGACCTGACTGAAGATCCGCAGACGGCCCCCCCACCGGTCCGGACTCCCCCAGGGAAGCCCCAGCGTCATGCGGTGGACTTGGTAGAGGCAGGGGAGGACTTTTGGTCCTGGGCGCCTGATACTGCAGGCGACTTTCTTCCCCTTCCTCTACCCTTTGAAGCGAGGAAGGACGAACCTTTTCCATGCTTGTATTTATTTGGACGAAAGGACTGCATCTGCTGATGTGGTGTCTTTTTCTGTTATGGAAGAAAAGATGACTTACCCGCCGTCGTGGTAGACACCAGATCAGCCAAGCCATCACCAAACAAGACATTACCTTTGAAGGGGAGAGCTTCCATAGCTCTCTTGGAGTCGGCATCAGCATTCCATTGATGGATCCACAGCGCCCTCCTGGCCGAGATTGCCATGGCATTGGCCCTTGATCCCAAGAGACCAACATCCCTTGCCGTAACCTTCAGGTAATCTGCAGCGTCCTTGATATAACCAAGAGTTAAAAGAACATTATCTTTATGAAGGGAATCCATATCAGCAGCTAAATTCTCAGCCCATTTAGCAATAGCACTACTCACCCATACCGATGCCACAGCAGGTCTGAGCAATGCACCCGTATTAGCGAAAATGGACTTCAGAGACGTCTCCAGCTTGCGATCCGCCGGATCCTTGAGAGCTGCCGTGTCAGGGGACGGAAGTGCCACCTTCTTAGACAACCGGGATAGAGCCTTGTCGACATTTGGAGACGACTCCCATTTTTCCCTGTCATCAGAGGGGAAAGGATACGCCATGTAAATTCTCTTGGGAATCTGCCACCTCTTGTCCGGCGACTCCCAAGCCTTTTCGCAAAGAGTATTCATTTCATGAGAGGGGGGAAACTTCACCTCAGGTTTTTTTCCCTTTGAACAAGCAAATTCTTGTTTCCTGCACCGCAGGTTCGTCAGAAATATGTAAAACATCTTTTATAGCCACAATCATGTACTGAATACTCTTAACAAACCGTGGGTGTAAAGCAGCCTCAGTGAAGTCGACATCGGAATCAGAATCCGTGTCGGTATCCGTATCTACCAACTGGGTAAACGACCGCTTTTGCGACCCTGATGGGGTCTGCACCTGAGACAAAGCATCCTCCATAGATTTCCCCCACACCTGAGTCTGAGACTCCGATTTATCTAACCTTTTAGACAAAAAGGCCACATTTGTATTAAGTGTACTTAACATTGTAAGTAAATCAGGTGTCGGCTGCGCCGACAGAGCTAATTCCACACCCGCATCTGCGCCCCCAGCAAACTCCTCCGGGGAATAACACTCAGCCTCAGACATGCTGACACGTAGTATCGACACACCGACACACACACACTGCCTCAGCTAGGGGACAGACCCACAAGGAAGCCTGGATAGAGAAACACAGAGGGAGTATGCCAGCTCACACCCCAGCGCCCATATATGCCACCAAACAATATATGTTGAAAGCGCTGCTATTAACAACAATAATTTTGCACCAAATATCTGTGCCCCCCCCCCCCCCCGATTTGCTCCCTGTTACTTGATATGACGCTTGGAGGTCCCGGGCCAGCATCTCATGCAGCGGCGTGGATGAGAGAAAATAGCGCTGGTGAGCTGTGCGGCTAAGCCCCGCCCCTACCCAGCGCGCTTCAGCCCGCTAAAATTTAAAAATGAAAATGCTGGCGGGGGTACCGAAAAGCCTTCTGCCAGCCTCTAAGACCCAGTAACATGCTGCCCAGGGCGCTCCCCCCCAGCGCCCTGCACCCTGTGAGTGCCGTTGGTGAAGTGTGTGGGAGCATGAAGCGCAGCGCTACCGCTGCGCTGTACCTCGTTACTGGAGTCTTCTGCCGTCACTGAAGTCTTTTCTTCTATATACTCACCCGGCTTCTTACTTCTGGCTCCTGTGAGGGGGGTGACGGCGCGGCTCCGGGAACAAGCAGCTAGGCGCACCAAGTGATCGAACCCTCTGGAGCTAATGGTGTCCAGTAGCCTAAGAAGCAGAGCCCTTAACTAAGTAGAAGTAGGTCTGACTTCTTTCCCCTCACTCCCACGATGCAGGGAGCCTGTAGCCAGCAGGTCTGCCTGAAAATAACAAACCTAACATAAAGTCTTTCTAAAGAAACTCAGTAGAGCTCCCCTAGTGTGTGTCCCATCACTCCTGGGCACAATGTCTAACTGAGGTCTGGAGGAGGGGCATAGAGGGAGGAGCCAGTTCACACCCAGTAAAAGTATTTTCAGTGTGCCCAAGCTCCTGCGGATCCCGTCTATACCCCATGGTCCTTTTGGAGTCCCCAGCATCCTCTAGGACGTAAGAGAAAGGTGTTTCAGCACAGGTGATGGTAATCATAAATTAAGAGGGAAGTCCAGGAGCAGAGCATTCTGTCCCTCCTGGAGAGGGTCATGTTGGGAGGTATGGTATATGTGCATAAAAGGTACAATAGGTGTCTGGGGTATAGGTATGTGAGAGGGCTTAGGCAGGGCTGTGTATGTGTGTGTATGTGAGGGAGGTGAAGCTGCCATGAGAGCATTTATGTACAGATGTAGCAGCCGTCACCTAGGCTGCAACTAGTCACACCCACAATTTGTCTGCTGCGGGGTGTGAGGCAGGGTTAGGGTATCATATAATTTATGATAGACTGACATGTTATAATAACACCTACCCTCACAGCCCAGCTGAGGGAGCCATTGGAGATCAGAGAGAAATTCTGGAGGCTGTCTGGAAGGAGGAGTGGATTCAGGCGGTGACAGAGAGTGGTAATCTGTCATTCTGCTATAGGAGGAATCTGGACAATGGGAGCTAATCTGTAATGCTGAAAAGAAGAACAGGTCTGATTGAGCAAGCCAAACCTCAGAGACACCTAACTCTTCCTTAATTAACTAAGCATTGAACAAATTTGGAGGGAGATGTATGAAAAACGTCCTAACGGACGTAATGTGCCTGGGGCCATATCACCACATTAACGTGGTGATACGCCCCCACCTGTCGCCACAATGTATTCTATGTGTGGCTGCCGGTGTGGGAGGGCGTTATCTCACCTGTCCTGCGATAGCGCTCCTTCCACATCGGCTCGGCTGGGATCGGCGCCGCAGATGTGAGCATGCGCCCTTCTCCCCTGCTTCCTGCCTGCGCCGCTGGAGGCCCCCCGGCGCATGCACAATTAGGCTGTGTGGACAAGCTAAATAATGTTTGTTTTAAAAAACAAAAAATACACTAAGCGAGTGCACATTTTGCACACATCGCCTACCTGGGGGAGGCGTTCCGGCCCGGCGGCTTTAGGAGACGAAAAGTGACAGCACAGAGGCAATCATACATTGCTTCTGCCGTTCGTCCCCCATTCTCGACTGCGGGGAAGCGGGAAGCGGCGGGGGGGGTGCCGTTGATACATTAATGGGTTGCACTAAATGCAGGCTTTATGTGCGCTGTGGTCAGCAGAAACCACAGCTCACTTTCATACATCTCCCCCTTAGACTGCTACTGTGGGGATCAGTATGACTTACCTACATTCAAAATTACCGACGGTCAAAATACAGACAACAATTGACCAATGGTCAAAATACCAACAAGGTCAAGTACCGACATGGGCAAAATACCGACATTTAAAATGTCAACAGAGCAAAAGTCAACTCAAGTTTAAAAAAAAATTGGTGTGAATGTCAACATAGGTCGACATGGACACCGTATAAGTGTACTGCATCCCCTCGCATGGCTCCCAGCGCTCGCCATGCTTCGGGCACGGTGCCTCGCTGCGCTCGGCACACTATTATATTCCCCCTCCAGGTCCACCGAGTTGGTAAAGAATGAACAAGTCATTTTCAATGAAAAAATCATGAAAAACTCAAGTCGATTTTTTTATCTGTCGACATTTTAAATTTCGTTATTTTGACTGTGTCATTTTTCATGTCGGTATTTTGACCTTGTCAGTATTTTGACCATCAGTCAATGGTTGTCGGTATTTTGACTGTCTGGATTTTGATTGTAGGTAAATTGACCGCATCCCCTACTGTGGTTGTCAATATGACCTACTGTATCTAGTGAAAAGGATAATAAGCACAGTGCATTACTCTTAAATAACCCAGCAATCTGGAAAAAGCAACATTAGTTACCATAAGCATTGTAACTTAATTGGACCTCATTAAGGGGCATATTCATCATGAAAAAATTGTGCAATGAGAATCTTTAGTTTTCAATTCTCATTGTATTCTCTGGAGAGCAAAATGACTGCATAGGAATAGAGAGAGTTAAACCTCCTGTGAGGGGTGGACCTAGCTGCTGAATTGCCTTTGGTGAGTGCTGCATAGCAGAGTCTCCCCATTTTAGCTTGTTTGCTCTAGCTTGGTTTCTTGCCACTTCCCTTCAAAGTTACACTCTGCTTGTGATGGCCGCCTCTCGGCCTCGCCTTGCCGCTGGGACCCCAGCCCGTTACCGCTCATCAGGCGGTGGGTCTGGGCCCGAGGATGGGCTGGCTGGCACTACTGACGGCTACCCGTCTTCTGGGGCCTACGCGGGTGCTGGTGCGGACGGGGCGCGGCGGACTCGGTCCTCATTGCCGCTGGGTTCCGGTCCAGTCTTGCCGGCCGGGCGCGGGCGGCGGGGAGGGCTGGGGGCACAAGCAGGACGCCCGGAGGTGGACGGGCATCGGCCCTCACCTCCGGGTGCAGTGTTGGCGGCTCCGGTGCTGCGTTCGGGCGCATGCGCGCCAAGTTGGGCGGCCGACGGAGGCTGCCGTTTCGTTCCCCATCTCTCTCCAGGCGAGGGGGGCAGAGCGGGCGGGCATCGGTGGCGAGTCGGACCAGGCCTGTCGCGGGGTCTCGTCCGACAGTTCTCCCTGCAGGCAATAGCAGAGGGTTAGTGGCGGGAAGCGGCGGGCCGCGCGCTCAGGGTGCACGCACGCCCACGCTCTCCACAGGTGGCGCCGTTCGCGCACGTGTGCGCGCTGCAGCGCCGCTGGTGTCCTTGTCTCCCCTGCTGCCTCCCTTGCAGCCGAAGTCCGGCGGGGAGCGGCGGCGGGGGGGCGTAACAGAGGCGAGCAGGGCAGCATGGAGTCCCGCCGCGGCGCCCTCCCTGCGGGTGGAGGGAGCTCCGGCCTGCGGGGGGAGGGCGCGCGCGCGGGGTCAGATAGTGGGAGCAGCGCTGGCGACGAAAGGCAGGCACTTGTTGGGAGCAGTGACTGGTGGGGGACCGGGCCACTTGTGGTCAGGGGCGCTGTCGGTTCCCCAACGGACCAGTCTGGGCTTCGGACATCGGGCCCCATGTTGGCGCCTGTCGGGCGACGGGCAGGGAGGCGCACGCCGGCATCTGCGGGGGCTCCCGCGGGTGCCGGCAGTGATTTTTGGGGTGGTCAGGACCCCTCCGGAGAGCTGGCGTCGGCCCTGTCAACAGTGGTGGCGGCATTGGGCCCGCTGGCCGCTGCCGCATCCCTGGGGGCGGCAAGGCGTTCCGGCACGCACGCGGTAGCGAGCGTGTCCGGTGCGCGTCCGGGGTCGGCGGCTCAGCGAGTTGCTCGCCGCGAGCTGGGGGCGGCCGCGGCGCAGCTAGGTCGCCGTTCCGTGCGGGACGAGCAAGGGTGCGAAGTGGGGATGCCTTCGCCCCGGAGTGCTAGGCATGCGCCTCGATTGGTTTCTGGGTCCTTTGCTCCGTCTTCTTCTTCAGGTGATCGCGGTGAAGTTGAGATAGTGGGGAGCGAAGAAGAGGATGTCGCAGTTGCCACACCGGAGGATTCCCTGTCCGAGCAGTCGACAGCATCAGGTGAGGTTGAGCAGTCGGTGTTGGGCTCCAGCACGCGCTCTAGTTCTCGCAGTTCTTCCTCTTCTTCTTCCCTGTCGTCGCCGGCGTCCGAAGTCAGTAGCACGACTAGGGCGAAAAAGCGCGCAACAAAATACGCCAAGAGGGCGGCGGGGCAGCAGGAGAGGCGGAAGAGATGTAAGCGGCTTAGCGAGGACGCTCGCAGGGCCAAGAAGCGCCGCGATTTGCCTGGGGTAGTCCACTGCGATTACACTGCCGTGATGCGGGGACTGCGGGATAGCTGCCGTAGGAAGATCTGCAGGGGCGATTACGTTGATATGTTCGTCCTGACGAAGGACGCAAAGAAGGACTATAAGTCAGCGTCAGCTAAGAAGGGCATCGGGGCTGAGGCTTTCCGTACCTTCGACAACTGGCTGGCTGGTTTTTGCGTCTTTGCGGCTTGTTACCTAGAAGATAGGCCTGACGAACATATGAACGTCATTAGATACCTGCATTTAATACACGATATGCAGCGCACATCGTCAGGCATCGAATGGCGGATGTATGACGAGAAATTCCGGGAGAAACAGGACTGCTTGCAGGTAATTGACTTTGGTTGCAAGGACGTGGAAGTCTGGCTCCAGGTCACCCGGACTTCTCAACCCGCTAGGGAGCCCCGGAATCCGGGGGCTGACTGGCACCGCGCAGGGTCGTCCGCCCAAGGGACCGGCGTGGATTGCGGATCGGGCAAGACAGGTAGGTTGGCCGTCCGTGGGGGGGGGGGGGGAGCAGGCCGGCGCAAAAGGGAAGTGCTTCGCATTTAACAATGCGTCCTGTTCCTTCGGCAAGCAGTGTCGGTTTCGACATTTGTGCTTGCAATGTGGCGGCTCCCACCCAGCCTCTACCTGTTTTAAAGGCAGTCGCCAGGGTGCGCGGGGTAAGCAAAGTTACACAAGACCCGGCGCGAGCGGGAGCGCTCCGCAGGGCACCAATGCCAATTAATTTGGATACAATGGCCAAGTGGTTGGATTGGTATCCAAATAAGGCGGACGCTCAGTTTTTGTTTCACGGTTTTCAGTTTGGTTTTCGCTGGCCTGTTGCGAGCAAGGTTTCGGTCCGGGCCCAACGGAATCTCCAGTCTGCTCGCGCCTTGCCGTCGGTTCTGCGAGAGAAAGTGGATAAGGAGGTACGGCTGGGTAGGATGGAGGGACCATTTAGCTCACCCCCGGTGGATGACTTGGTCATCTCCCCAGTGGGGGTAGTTCCCAAGAAGACTCCAGGTGCTTTTCGGCTCATTCAGCTTCTTTCTTACCCGTCGGGGTCGTCGGTCAACGACGCGATACCACCGGCTCATTGCTCGGTGGTGTACCAGTCATTTGACGAGGCGCTAGAGTTGGTCCGTAGTTACGGCCCTGGGGCCCTGATGGCTAAGATCGATGTGGAATCCGCGTTTCGGTTGCTGCCGTTGCATCCGGACTCATTCCGTTTTATAGGTTTTCGGATTGGAGCGGAGTATTTCATCGACAAATGTTTGCCGATGGGATGTTCCGTCTCCTGCTCGTTTTTCGAACGGTTTAGCACATTCTTACATTGGTGCGTGGAGTCTTCATCAGGGGGTCATGGAGTCGCCCATTACCTCGATGACTTCCTGTGTGTGGGTCCGGCGAATTCGCCACGCTGCGGCGACTTGCTGTTCAGCATCCGAGCTCTGTTTTTTCACTTTGGCGTTCCTGTGGCCGAGGATAAAACGGAGGGGCCGGTCTCCTGTTTGTCATTCTTGGGGATCGAAATCGACACGGTGGCAGGATCGTGTCGCCTGCCTCAGGACAAGGTTGCGAAGCTCCGCGAGGCTATCTGCCAGTTCGTAAAGTCGCGCAAAGTCACGCTGCGGCAGGCGCAGTCCTTGCTGGGCCTTTTGAACTTTGCTTGCCGGGTAATCCCGATGGGCAGGGTTTTCTGCCGGAAGCTGGAGAGGGCGACTGTGGGGTGTGCCAGGCCGCATCATTTCATCCGCTTGTCCTCCGAGATTAAGAGGGATTTGGCCGTATGGGCCTTGTTCCTGGGGGACTTCAACGGGTTGTGTATCTGGCAGGCCCCAACAGTCGACAGCGCTGGGCTGCAGCTGTTTACTGACGCGGCGGGTTCCTCTGGGTTCGGTTGCTACCTTGAGGGATCTTGGTGCGTGGCCTTGTGGCCGGCGGAATGGCATCGCGAGGGTTTAACTAAGGACCTTTTGCTGCTGGAGCTTTTCCCCATTATGGTGGCGCTGGAGGTTTGGGGCGATCGTCTGGCTCATCGCAGCATCTTGTTTAGATGTGACAATCTGGGCGTGGTGCATGCGATAAATAACCAGAGGGTAAAGTCGCTGGTGGTCCTGAGGGTGCTGGGGCAGTTGCTGCTGACATGCTTGCATAGGAATGTGTGGTTCCGCGCGCAGCATGTGCCTGGTCTGGAGAACGGAATTGCCGACGCGTTGTCACGAGGTCAGTGGGAGAGGTTTTGTTTGTTGGCACCCGAGGCCGATGAGCAAGGGTTTCAATGTCCCGGTTATGTCTGGCAGGTGATCGGGCCGGACTGGAGGGTCTAGCGATGCGGTCAGTCGCTCCGAACACGCTCAAGGCTTACGGACAAGCTTGGAGCGAGTGGGAGGAGTTTGTCCGAGGACGAAGTCAACAAGGTAAGAGCGGGCATCGTATGATGCTTTCTTTTATTTGGCAGCTGTTTGTTACGGGTAGGTCCAGAGCGGTGGTGTCCCGGTACTTAGCTGGTATTTCGTTCTTTAACAAAATCAAGGGTGTCCCTGACTTGACAAAGAGCGGGCTTCTGCTTAAGGCGATGAAGGGGTGGGCGCGCGTGGCGCCAACGCCGCCTGATAGGAGGCGGCCCATCGATGCGGCCTTGCTACCGGCTGTTATCATGGCGGTTGGCAGTGTCGCGTCGTCTATTTTTGAATCACTTCTGTTCCGTTTGGCGTTCTCCATGGCTTACCACGGAGCCTTTTGGGTTTCGGAGCTGGTGGCGCCATCTAAGCGAGCGGATTCGCGCATGCTTCTCGAGGACGTGGTGGTGGGTGAGAGGTCCTTGCTGTGCAGATTGCGTCGCTCTAAGACGGACCAAGTAGGTAGAGGTCGATGGGTCACCTTGGTTTCGGCGCTGGAGGAGAGCATTTGCCCGGTGAGGTTGGCAGTGAAATATGCGGCAGTTCGGCCCGATGGTCGGGGGTCGTGGTTGCTGCATTATGACGGTCTGCCCGTGACGAAATATCAGTTTCGTTGGATGCTGGGTCGCTGTCTGGCGAGCTTGGGCCTTCCACCCGCTGCTTTCGGGACGCATTCCTTCCGCATCAGGGCTGCGACGTCGGCTGCATCGGCAGGGTTTTCCGTGGCTGAAATCCAGGCAGTGGGGCGATGGAAGTCGTCGAGTTACAGACGATATATTCGCCCCGTTGCATGATTTGTTTGCTTGAATATGGTTCTGTTTATTTGTAGTTGTATAAGTCCTGTTGTACAGTTCAGTACGTCCTTGTGTGGTGTGTCTGTTTGTCTCCCCTGTTTATCCTACTCAGGGATTAGCCACTCGCCGCTGCTGGCAGCGGGGGTCTGGAGTTCTTTTGCGATTTTTTGCCTGACTTGACGGACTGAATTCTAATCTACAATTCGGCTGATCAGTTCTAATCAAAGTCCCTCAGCAGGTTTTTACGCTTTCACCTCCAGCTGAGTTCTTACATGTTTTTCCCATTTTATACCCCCCTTCCCCCCCCCGTTTATTTTCTTATTTTATTTTGATTTTTCCCATTGTGTGTTTATGTTCTGCTTCAATTGGCTGGAAGCTTGTGCAGATCGGCTAGGCCGTTACTTCTGCAAGACACGAAAATCCATTTTTTCTTTTGGCAGATCCTTCAGGTTAATGCGTTTAATAAACTCTGCTTTAGATTCTTATTAACCGAATTTTTACCCCCTTTCCTTCTCTTCATGTTGGGTAGAAGATGATTTGGCAGTCTGGGTGGTTGGCCACTCTTATGTGTACTGGGCAGCCAGGTTTTTGGCCTCGGAGGGGGCACAGATGTTTCCTAGGGCTCATGGCGTTCGTTGGCTTGGTTGGCGGGGGATGATGTGGAAAGATCTGAAGAGTAGATTAGTCAGTCAGGTCAGCGAGCATGGAGTCCCTAGGGTGCTGGTTGTCCATTTAGGTGGCAACGACCTGGGGAAGAGGACATCTTTGGAGCTGTGGTGGGCCATGATGAAGGATCTGGCCAGTGTGGCCGTAGCGTGGACCAATTGTGTCTTGGTGTTCTCTATGATGGTGCCAAGGTTGAGTTGGCGAGGTGTGGCGGACGGTCGCCTGATTGATGAGGCCAGGCAGAAGGTGAATGGGGCGGTGGCGAAGTGGGTGTTGTCCCACGGAGGCAAAGTGGTTCGCCACCCTAGTATTCGGTTTCGAGACAGTCACCTTTTTCGGCCTGATGGTGTGCATCTGTCCAATGAGGGGATGATGCTTTTCCTGGAGAATCTGTTTCTCGTGTTGCAGGAGTTAGGTTGAGGGTATGGTGGCGGTGCGAAGACTCTGGGGAGGAGTCTTTCGCTGTTGGCGGAAAAGAACGGCAGGTTGTAGTTTGTCTTGTTAGTTGCAGTGATATACAGTTTAGTGTGGTTTAGGTGCACTCACCTCCATTGACTTTTAAGGCAGCTTGACCACCCGTCCGGGGGCAGCGGCATCACCCATCAGGGTGGGTAGTCACCGTGGGGGTCTGAGTCGGGCACCTATTACCTATTTTATAGTTTGTGTTTAAATTAGGATAGTTTGGAATTTTAATGTTTTAAGGTTAGCGTCAGTTGAACAGAGCCGTTCTTTTTTCTGCCACCATATGCCGGCTGAATCGGCATGTTAACTAAAATTTTCAATTTACAGGTTTTCTAATGGTTAGGGTACAATAAATAGCTAACAATTTTCTGCCAAATTCAAGTCTCTGTGTCATTATTTCTTGGTATTAAAGGTACTGAATGCTTTACTTTTGAATAAGGGGTCCACACATTATCATTAGGAGGTTTAGGAGAGCGAAATGACTGCATAGGAATAGAGAGAGTTAAACCTCCTGTGAGGGGTGGACCTAGCTGTGAGGAAAGTACAGCCCATGGTGAGAGGGGAGGGTCAATATATATAGGGAATGCTAGGCCAGCTTGGTGTCTCTTGCTGCTGAATTGCCTTCCCGCCCTCCCACCCTGTTTGGTAGAGGTTCTGGCACGGAGTGCCTTGGCTTTGAATTGTTAGTCTGGTTTTATCGTTGGCTATTTGTTGGCGGAAAAGAACGGCAGGTTGTAGTTTGTCTTGTTAGTTGCAGTGATTTACAGTTTGGTGTGGTTTAGGTGCACTCACCTCCATTGACTTTTAAGGCCGCTTGACCACCCGTCCGGGGGCAGCGGAATCACCCATCAGGGTGGGTAGTCACCGTGGGGGTCTGAGTCGGGCACCTATTATCTATTTTATAGTTTGTGTTTAAATTAGGATAGTTTGGAATTTTAATGTTTTAAGGTTAGCGTCAGTTGAATAGAGCCGTTCTTTTTTCTGCCACCATATGCCGGCTGAATCGGCATGTTAACTAAAATTTTCAATTTACAGGTTTTCTAATGGTTAGGGTACAATAAATAGCTAACAATTTTCTGCCAAACTCAAGTCTCCGTGTCATTATTTCTTGGTATTAAAGGTACTGAATGCTTTACTTTTGATTAAGGGGTCCACACATTATCATTAGGAGGTTTATAACAATTTTTTCATGACTCATCATGCCCCGATGAGAAAATGATCACTTCCGAAAAACTGGTCTTTTTGAGAAGGCTTTTTTCCGAACAGTGATAATTTTCCCCTCTGGCTGCCGGGACGCCCAGCTGTAGAAAGGGTCACTGCACCTCCACCCAGACCCCCGTCCCATGGCAACACTCTCAATAGCCCCCCCCTCCCCCTCGCATCATATTGCCGGGGTCTGCCCGGTATAATGAGCTGGGCAGCCGTAAAAATTGTGACATTATAGGGATAATGAATATGCCCCTAAGTCTGGGTAGGGCTACCTTCAGTAGCAGACAAGTCAGATAGGGAAGTACAGTTAAAGTTATTAAATGAGGACTGCATCAGACATCTATTCTTAATAAAAGTGCATAGCATCCCAAAGTACTTGCAAGAGACTATCGTTTATTGGATTCTATTTATGAGACATGTATATCATTCTACGGACAATAAATCCTAAGTAGAAGCAAATTAAATACTGTAACTGCAATACTCAGCTTTTCTTCCAGAGGACAGGTTTATGGACAGAAACAGCAGTATTCACAAAGGGTTCCAACATTAAAATGCACCTACTGTACGTACTATAGTCCATAGAAAACTAATGACAACCTGGATTTAACAGCATAACATCATTTTGAAAAGGTTTTTGTATTGCATGCAGCTAAACTCTTTAATATTTAACAGTGAGGTTTATCTAATATAGAACTAACTTGAGTAAGCTTTAAGCTTTTTAATAACGGTTAATGCTGCTAACTTTGATGGTATCCGGACTCCAGGTCGACAACAAAAAGGTCGACACACCTTAGGTCGACGCCAATTGGTCAACACGTCTTAGGTCGACATGGACAAAATGTCGACAGGAACAAGGTCGACATGGAAAAATTAGTGTCGACCTAAGGTGTGTCGACCTTTTTGTTGTCGACCTGGAGTCCCAGACCCACTTTGATATGTACTAATACCTATATTAAAATCTATATACTGTAACTATTTGTTGTGCAATGTTCCTGAATAGCCTTCTTTGGGATGCTCAGAGACAGAAATCAGGTAATACTGGGTAATACAACAATGAATACATGTGCACAGTAATAGTATTGTTTTATGTTATTCCATTTGAATTCCGTTCACACACGAGTCAAATCTGATACAAATATAGATATATATATATATATAGATATATATATATACACACACACACATATATGTTATAGTCTACTCTTTATCAAGTTAGCCTATTCTTGTACTGTAACTACAATAGCAACAAAAATAGTTTGCGTGGAGTCACTATAAGTAAAGTTAAGGGCCCCATATACTACAACAATATGTCTGAGGCTGAAGTCAGATGTAATTTCCCTTGAACTCCCCCCGGACCTTCCATACGATTTGGTACTTTTGTGCTAGTTTTGTATAAGATATATCGCATGCGATTGATGAAGCCGCTATACATCGAATGCAATATATCGTGCGGCATACAATTGCACCATGAGATATATCTGATGGGCTGGATAGAGGGCTACGGGGGCTGGGAGTGTCCTGAGAATGCCAGTCAAACTTCCCTGCGATACATCGCACGCAATATATCACATGCACAAAAAAAAAAACACTTTTTCCATCCGATTCCGTCCAATTCCGATATATCATTAGTGCACCACCAACGACCTAGGGGATCCTATCCGACAGCCACAGGGACACGCATCAGATTGGAGATGATCTAAAACACATACGATTGTACACAGTTTCATGCAATATATCAGACGGATATATCGGAATTGCATGAAATCGTGTAAAATCGTACTAGTGTATGGGGCCCTTTAGAACCCATACGCAGTAAAAGGATGTTGCATACATAATGGAAAGTGCTTGTAATTGCGTTTGAATAAAGTCCTAGATGGGCAACCTTAAATAGATGCTGCCGCATGTATTTCTGCATACACCTCTTAATCAGTCCCTAAAGATACTCTTTTTAGCAATCAATTCAATCCACAACCCAGTCTCATCTTCCTCTTACACCTTCTTGGCATCTTTAGCACACAGGTGCCACCACTGGCCTCGTAAAGGATTGTGGGAATTGAAGTCTGTCATGGCTGCAGTACCTGTATCCCAGTTGCAGCACAGATCATAGTGACACCTCACAGTGGTGTGGTGTCACTATGTTGGGTATCACACTAACGGATCAGTAAGCCCTCTATGCATTCCTCCTTCAAATCAGCACCAACATTAATTTAACAGCACTTATGTTTAATAAATAAGCCTCCCTACGTGCAGGAAGTAGTTGATATCCCGGCGTCCAGGATCCCGGCAGTCAGTGTGCCGGCACCAGAATCCTGACACCTGTCAGAATGCCCACGCCAACAACCGAACAGCCGGGATCCCGAATGTAAGTATCCCAGGGAGGTTAGGGTTAGGCTGTGAGAAGGAAGGTCTAGGGCTAAGCTGCAGGGAGGTGAGGTTTGATTAGGCTGTGGGGAGTGAGGGTTAAGGAGAGGATTAGGGTCACCTGCATTCTGTGCACCTGACAGTATTTCAAGCAGTCAGGATGCCAGTGTCAGTATACTGTCTGCTGGCATCCTGACTGCCAGTATCCCGCACCCAGTGACGGACTGGACCTCCATTTCGGCCTGGGAACTTCGGCGCAGGAGCGTGTGCATGTCACGGGGAGTGCGTGCACGTCATACGTGGGCGTGCCGTGAGTCATAGGGGCATGGACTCTTGGCACGCCCCCATTACCATGGCAACGCTTGCTGGGGTAGGGGGCGCGCCGCGAGTCCGGGGGTGTGGACGTGCGGCACGTCCCCATTTCCATGGAGACCGGTGGGTATGGCTCAACCAGAGAACATGAGAAACCGGACCGGCCCACCTGCCAATCGGCCCTTCTGCCCGCACACAGTGGCAAACGCAGGATTTCTTGAGGGGGGTTTCCAAATGCAATCCCACAATCGCGGAACATTGGAGCAAGTTCAGGAGTCTGGGGGAGCAGTAGAAGAACCTAGTAACGACTCTGAACATTGGTCTTTTTATACACTGTATACTGTATGAAATACAGTATTTATATTTAACACTATAGATGGGCTATAGTATAGGCTGTATCAAACATACTTAAATAATATAAATAAGTGGTCAGAAAAAGGATAAACATACCGTAATAAATAAATACACAAACATAATAGAACCAGTACTGCACTTTCTAAACA
This sequence comes from Pseudophryne corroboree, assembly GCF_028390025.1. Lineage (NCBI taxonomy): Eukaryota > Metazoa > Chordata > Amphibia > Anura > Myobatrachidae > Pseudophryne > Pseudophryne corroboree. The sequence continues at coordinate 741,309,114 of NC_086445.1, forward strand.
CAAATTCTCCCACCTCATGGTAAGGCTTCTGTTTCTTCTTCCTGGTAGCTACTCTCTGGTCCAGTACACTGATTGAGGACTCAGAGCCACACACACACAACAAACTTGGTAGAAGAAGCTGCTACCACTGGGAATCTGGGCATGTGCAGCAGCTCTGCTGTCCAAAAATCTGCATGATGTGATTGCAGTTCTAGTAATAGTATTAATTACCATTACTACTGTTGTCATAATTTGAGCCACTTGCCAAGAGGAGGGGGGTTTCCGTGCAACCATAAACCCCCCTTGTGTTTGCCTATGTCACCCAACCCCTACCTGCAACTAGTCCTATCATAAAATGAATAACATTAAACATTTGCAAACAGCTTGAACCATTGGCGAATTTATAATAGGTACAGTGAATGTTGTGCACATAGGCCCCTGACTTCAGGGATATCCTCCAGTGCTCAGACTCTACAGGGCTGCCGGCTAGAGAGAAGGTGATTCAGATGGAGGAGGCTACACATGGGCCTCCTCCTCTCTTAAAACGCCCCTGGATTGAACCTATACACAGGATCCATGCTTGTTTTCATGAACTTTTGTACTTCCTGTTAACTATTTTAAGGTACACAAGTCACAGTGTAACTGTTCCTTCCAAGTTTTCTGCATTCTGACAGTGGAATGGAGAACATCTCTTCAGCCATTTCAGGGCCACTGTAATTTCCCCATCACTTCACAACTTCTAGCCCACATTAATATCCCCACTAATTTCAGTTTACTATAATAACCCTAATGCTCAACTTCCCCATATCTCCCAGCCATAAGCAATGCTCCCACTGCTCCCAGCCCACAGTCATTTTCCACAACTCTATCCATTGCAAGCCAACTTTAATATCTATATCACGCCACAACTTTTGACCCGCTGTAATATTCCCTCTAATCCCAGGCAATAACCCTGATGCTCCACTTTCCCAATCCCACTGTTATCTTCCCACCTCTCCACAACTCTCAGTCCTAAACAATGCTCCTGCCCACACTAATATCCCCTTTGCTCAACTACTTCTATCCTACTATAACAGACCAACAAATCCCATCCCGAAGAAATAATCCTAGTGACTGGCATACAGAACATAAAGTATACCAGCAACTGCCATACAGTACATGGAGCATACCAGCAACTGTGATACAGAACTCAGAGCAACTCATTCACCACTATATAATGGTGTATGTCATGTGCTAATATCCAGAATCCTATATGACAAGTAGTGATGAGCACCGGAAATTTTTCGGGTTTTGTGTTTTGGTTTTGGGTTCGGTTCCGCGGCCGTGTTTTGGGTTCGAACGCGTTTTGGCAAAACCTCACCGAATTTTTTTTGTCGGATTCGGGTGTGTTTTGGATTCGGGTGTTTTTTTCAAAAAACCCTAAAAAACAGCTTAAATCATAGAATTTGGGGGTCATTTTGATCCCAAAGTATTATTAACCTCAATAATCATAATTTCCACTCATTTTCAGTCTATTCTGAACACCTCACACCTCACAATATTATTTTTAGTCCTAAAATTTGCACCGAGGTCGCTGGATGACTAAGCTCAGCGACCCAAGTGGCCGACACAAACACCTGGCCCATCTAGGAGTGGCACTGCAGTGTCACGCAGGATGGCCCTTCCAAAAAACACCCCCCAAACAGCACATGACGCAAAGAAAAAAAGAGGCGCAATGAGGTAGCTGTGTGACTAAGATAAGCGACCCAAGTGGCCGACACAAACATCTGGCCCATCTAGGAGTGGCACTGCAGTGTCACGCAGGATGGCCCTTCCAAAAAACACACCCCAAACAGCACATGACGCAACGAAAAAAAGAGGCGCAATGAGGTAGCTGTGTGACTAAGATAAGCGACCCAAGTGGCCGACACAAACACCTGGCCCATCTAGGAGTGGCACTGCAGTGTCACGCAGGATGGCCCTTCCAAAAAACACTCCCCAAACAGCACATGACGCAAAGAAGAAAAAAAAGAGGCGCAATGAGGTAGCTGTGTGAGTAAGCTAAGCGACCCTAGTGGCCGACACAAACACCTGGCCCATCTAGGAGTGGCACTGCAGTGTCACGCAGGCTGGCCCTTCAAAAAACTACTCCCCAAACAGCACATGACGCAAAGAAGAAAAAAAAGAGGCGCAATGAGGTAGCTGTGTGAGTAAGCTAAGCGACCCTAGTGGCCGACACAAACACCTGGCCCATCTAGGAGTGGCACTGCAGTGTCACGCAGGCTGGCCCTTCCAAAAACTACTCCCCAAACAGCACATGAAGCAAAGAAGAAAAAAAAGAGGCGCAATGAGGTAGCTGTGTGAGTAAGCTAAGCGACCCTAGTGGCCGACACAAACACCTGGCCCATCTAGGAGTGTCACTGCAGTGTCACGCAGGCTGGCCCTTCAAAAAACTACTCCCCAAACAGCACATGACGCAAAGCAGAAAAAAAGAGGCGCAATGAGGTAGCTGTGTGAGTAAGCTAAGCGACCCTAGTGGCCGACACAAACACCTGGCCCATCTAGGAGTGGCACTGCAGTGTCACGCAGGCTGGCCCTTCAAAAAACTACTCCCCAAACAGCACATGACGCAAAGAAAAATGAAAGAAAAAAGAGGTGCAAGATGGAATTGTCCTTGGGCCCTCCCACCCACCCTTATGTTGTATAAACAGGACATGCACACTTTAACCAACCCATCATTTCAGTGACAGGGTCTGCCACACGACTGTGACTGAAATGACGGGTTGGTTTGGACCCCCACCAAAAAAGAAGCAATTAATCTCTCCTTGCACAAACTGGCTCTACAGAGGCAAGATCAGGGCCGGCGCTTCCATTAGGCAGCTTTAGGCAGCTGCCTATGGGCGCCTGGACATGAGGGGGCGGTACGCTGAGGCTGCCAGCCATGTAACCCCCACGCAAAATCAGCAGCAGAGCACCCGGCGGCATAGACACACATAGCAGCGCTGCGGGTAGTCCTGCAACGCTGCTAAGCCAACTGACAGGCAGCTGATGCACTACACGGTGTCCCGGGATCCACCAGCGATTTTCTTTCACTCACCACCTCTATGCAGTGTGAGCAGAGAGGTAGTTTCCCCCTTGGCCAGTCCCGTGTTTCTGACCTTACCTCTCTGCCGGACAGCTCCATAGCCTACTGTACTGCTTGATGGTTTTTTTTTAAAGGGGCGTGGCCACACCTCCGTGATTAGGCCACGCCCCCGAGTATGCTAGGTTCTCGGTCTGTTGTTCTGCTGCCTGGCATGGCTACTCTTTCGGAGACTGACTCCTGTGATCTGAGCTGCATGGAGGTTACTACTGTGCTAGTGGTGTGTGTGTCTCAGTATGAGTGTGTGTGTGTGTGTGTGTGTGTGTGTGTGTGTGTGTGTGTGTGTGTGTGTGTGTGTGTGTGTGTGTGTGTGTGTCTCAGTATGAGCGTATGGGTGCCTCTGCCTCAGTATGTGTGTGTCTCTCAATATCAGTGTGTGTGCCTCAGCATGAGTGTGTGCCTCAATGTGTGTGTGTGTGTGTGTGTGTGTGTGTGTGTGTGTGTGTCTCTGTGTGAGTGTGCCTCAGTTTGAGTGTACTACATGTGCCTCTGCCACAGTATGAGTGTACGTGTGTGTGTTTCTTTATCACTGTGTGTGTCTCAGTATGAGTGCGTGTGCCTCTGCGTCAGTATGAGTGTCAGTGTGGGTCTCAGTATCACTGTGTGTGCATCAGTATGAGTCTATGTGTGCCTCTGCCTCAGTATGAGTCAGTGTGTGTGTGTGTGTGTGTGTGTGTGTGTGTGTGTGTGTGTGTCTTAGTATGAGTGTATGTGTGTTTCTGCCTCAGTATGAGTGTGTGTGTGTGTGTGTGTGTGTGTGTGTGTGTGTGTGTGTGTGTGCCTCAGTATGAGTATATGTGTGCCTCTGCCTCAGTATGAATGTCAGTGTGTGTGTGTCGCAGTATCACTGTGTGTGTGTCTCAGTATGAGTGTGTGTGCCTCAGTATGTGTCCCTATGCCTCAGTATGAGTGTCAGTGTGTGTCTCAGTATCACTGTGTGTGTCTCAGTATGAGTGTGTGTGCGCCTCTGCCTCAGTATGAGTGTCAGTGTGAGTGTATCTCAGTCTCAGTGTGTGTGTGTGTCTCAGTTTCAGTATGAGAGTCAGTGTGTGTCAGTATTACTGTATGTATCAGTATGAGTGTATGTGTGCCTCTGCCTCAGTATAAGTGTCAGTGTGTGTGTGTGTGTGTCTCAGTATGAGTGTGTGTGCCCCAGTATGAGTGTATGTGTGCCTCTGCCTCAGTATGAGTGTCAGTGTGAGTGTGTCTCAGTCTGAGTGTGTGTGTGTGTGTGTGTGTGTGTGTGTGTGTGTGTGTGTGTGTGTGTGTGTGTGTGTGTGTACCTCTGCCTCAGTATGAGTGTCAGTGTGTGTGTGTGTCTCAGTATGAGTGTGTGTTTCAGTATCACTGTGTGTGTGTGTCTCAGTATGAATGTGTGTGCCTCTGCCTCAGTATGAGTGTCAGTGTGTGTGTGTCTCAGTATGAGTGTGTGTTTCAGTATCACTGTGTGTGTGTGTCTCAGTATGAATGTGTGTGCCTCTGCCTCAGTATGAGTGTCAGTGTGTGTGTGTGTGTGTGTGTGTGTGTGTCTCAGTATCACTGTGTGTGTGTCTCAGTATGAGCGTGTGTGCGTGCCTCAGTATGAGTGTGTGTGCGCCTCTGCCTCAGTATGAGTGTCAGTGTGAGTGTATCTCAGTCTCAGTGTGTGTGTGTCTCAGTTTCAGTATGAGTGTCAGTGTGTGTCAGTATCACTGTATGTATCAGTATGAGTGTATGTGTGCCTCTGCCTCAGTATGAGTGTCAGTGTGTGTGTGTGTGTGTGTGTGTGTGTGCGTGTGTATGTGTGTGTGCCTCATTATGAGTGTATGTGTGCCTCTGCCTCAGTATAAGTGTCAGTGTGTGTGTGTGTGTGTGTGTGTGTGTGTGTGTGTGTGTCTCAATATGAGTGTGTGTGCCCCAGTATGAGTGTATGTGTGCCTCTGCCTCAGTATGAGTGTCAGTGTGAGTGTGTGTGTGTACCTCTGCCTCAGTATGAGTGTCAGTGTGTGTGTGTGTCTCAGTATGAGTGTGTGTTTCAGTATCACTGTGTGTGTGTGTCTCAGTATGAATGTGTGTGCCTCTGCCTCAGTATGAGTGTCAGTGTGTGTGTGTGTGTGTGTGTGTGTGTGTGTGTGTGTGTGTGTGTGTGTGTGTGTGTGTGTGTGTGTCTCAGTATCACTGTGTGTGTGTCTCAGTATGAGCGTGTGTGCGTGCCTCAGTATGAGCGTGTGTGTGCCTCTGCCTCAGTATGAGTGTCAGTGTGTGGGCCTCAGTGTGAGTGGTTGTATGTGTGTGTCATAGGGCTCACTGGGAAACATCCAGTACCTGTATTGCTATACCTCACACCCTGACTCTGTTAGTTACAGAAGGTCACTGCACACATACTGTATCACTACAGGCCTGCAGTTGGTGAAGGTACAGGCAGACTCAGTGGCAGCACAGAGCACGCACACACCCTCCCCCCCTGCTTTTTAGGAGGATAATTTAATATTATTATTTTTTTTTGGGGGGGGGGGGGCAGAATGTCATATACACCCCCAGCCTGCTCCGTCACTTATGTCCTTTGCTGCCTCATCTACAGGAAGTGCCCTGGTAGTCCAGTGGTTTATGCATCTGCAGCCTAATCCCACTGTCACTGTGGGACCAGCACCAGCCCGTGATCCTACTACAAACTTTTTTTTTACTTTGTCCTACAGAGCTACGGAACACCTGTAGGTCCATAGGCTGTGATGGATGCTGGCTGATTGCTTCTCCATCTGACGGTTTCTCTTCCTTGCAAGTAGGTAGTGGAGTTTTTTTTCCATGTGTCACCTGTAGCTGATGTGAAACTACATTTCCCAGTATGCCCTGCTTCTTTTTGGCGGGATGTGCTGGGACTCGTAGTTCCACATTGGCTGGGGGTGCCACATTTTCCTATATTTGCAACATAAAAACTGTTTGTTAATGAACCAACATACTGTAGGTATATCACCAGATATATATTGTATGGCTAAACAAGACATCCATACCTGCTGCTCAGAAAACGTATTTGTCAGATTGTCGTGTTCTATTTTTTTGCCATATATTAGTACTGAAATCTAACTGCACACACTAAACAAATGTGCTGCCCGACAACACTCAGAAACCCGACGCCGGAATCCCAAGAGTCAACAAACCGAATGTAAGTATGCCGGGAGGGTTACAGTTAGGCTGTGGGGAGTAGGGGGATAGGGTTAGGCACCAGGGGGAGGGTTAGAATTAGGTTGCAGGGGGGGGGGGTTAAGGTTAGACTGCAGGTAGGGGAGGGGTGGAGGGTTAGCATACTTTCCAACGAGGTATTGGGATTCTAAGCGGCAGGGTCCCTTTCCCAACCTGCTGTTGGGTGTATTCCCTATACAGCCTGCAACATTTTTTATACGTTATAATCCAATCGGCGGGACAGTGGCATAGGGTTAGCCTTACTGCCTCAGAGCACTCAGGTCATGAGGTCAATTCCTGGTCATGGCCTGTCTGTGTGGAGTTTGCATGTTCTTTTTATGTTTGTGTGGGTTTCCTCTGGGTATTCCTGTTTCCTCCCACACTCCAAAAACACATGGGAAGGTTATGTGGAATTGTCTGTGTGTGTTTGTATTTTAGGGAATATCACTCTCATTCCAGTGGGACAGGGAGTGACACGAATTCTGATGTTCTGTGTACAGCGCTGTGCAAATTAGTGGCACTATCAGTAACAATAGTTTTGATACTTTAAGATAGGGCCTTGCACACATGTTGGAGAAGCCATCACATTTTCCCTTTGTACTTAGCAGGAGCACAATCATTTGCTGTTCTGTCAATAATAAATGGGTAAATGCAAATTATGTACTAGGGAGCATTGTGGGATTTTTCCTGTCAGGGCAAATGTGTGTGTTTTTTGTTCTGTGGAGGACAAAGTGTTTTTTTTCTTTTTTCCTGAAAGGGGCAGTGTGTTTGTTATTATTTTTCCTGTGGATGCCAATGTGTTTTATTTTGTCCTGTGGTGCCCAATGGGGGGGGTGGAGGCTGAAGTTTTGCCTAGGGTGCCGAGAAACCTTGCACCGGCCCTGGGCAAGATGTCCACCTCATCATCATCCTCCGATATATCACCGTGTACATCCCCCTCCTCACAGATTATCAATCCGTCCCCACTGGAATCCACCATCTCAGCTCCCTGTGTACTTTGTGGAGGCAATTGCTGCTGGTGAATGTCTCCACGGAGGAATTGATTATAATTCATTTTAATGAACATCATCTTCTCCACATTTTCTGGATGTAACCTCGTACGCCGATTGCTGACAAGGTGAGCGGCGGCACTAAACACTCTTTCGGAGTACACACTTGTGGGAGGGCAACTTAGGTAGAATAAAGCCAGTTTGTGCAAGGGCCCCCAAATTGCCTCTTTTTCCTGCCAGTATAAGTACGGACTGTCTGACGTGCCTACTTGGATGCGGTCACTCATATAATCCTCCACCATTCTTTCAATGGGGAGAGAATCATATGCAGTGACAGTAGACGACATGTCCGTAATCGTTGTAAGGTCCTTCAGTCCGGACCAGATGTCAGCATCAGCAGTAGCTCCAGACTGCCCTGCATCACCGCCAGCGGGTGGGCTCGGAATTCTGAGCCTTTTCCTCACACCCCCAGTTGTGGGAGAATGTGAAGGAGGAGATGTTGACAGGTCGCGTTCCGCTTGACTTGACAATTTTCTCACCAGCAGTTCTTTGAACCCCTGCAGACTTGTGTCTGCCGGAAAGAGAGATCCAAGGTAGGTTTTAAATCTAGGATCGAGCACGGTGGCCAAAATGTAGTGCTCTGATTTCAACAGATTGACCACCCGTGAATCCTTGTTAAGCGAATTAAGGGCTCCATCCACAAGTCCCACATGCCTAGCGGAATCGCTCTGTGTTAGCTCCTCCTTCAATGTCTCCAGCTTCTTCTGCAAAAGCCTGATGAGGGGAATGACCTGACTCAGGCTGGCAGTGTCTGAACTGACTTCACGTGTGGCAAGTTCAAAAGGTTGCAGAACCTTGCACAACGTTGAAATCATTCTCCACTGCGCTTGAGACAGGTGCATTCCACCTCCTATATCGTGCTCAGTTGTATAGGCTTGAATGGCCTTTTGCTGCTCCTCCAACCTCTGAAGCATATAGAGGGTTGAATTCCACCTCGTTACCACTTCTTGCTTCAGATGATGGCAGGGCAGGTTCAAGCGTTTTTGGTGGTGCTCCAATCTTCTGTACGTGGTGCCTGTACGCCGAAAGTGTGCCGCAATTCTTCTGGCCACCGACAGCATCTCTTGCACGCCCCTGTCGTTTTTTTAAATAATTCTGCACCACCAAATTCAAGGTATGTGCAAAACATGGGACGTGCTGGAATTTGCCCAGATTTAATGCACACACAATATTGCTGGCGTTGTCCGATGCCACAAATCCACAGGAGAGTCCAATTGGGGTAAGCCATTCTGCGATGATCTTCCTCAGTTGCCGTAAGAGGTTTTCAGCTGTGTGCGTATTCTGGAAAGCGGTGATACAAAGCGTAGCCTGCCTAGGAAAGAGTTGGCGTTTGCGAGATGCTGCTACTGGTGCCGCCGCTGCTGTTCTTGCGGCGGGAGTCAATACATCTACCCAGTGGGCTGTCACAGTCATATAGTCCTGAGTCTGCCCTGCTCCACTTGTCCACATGTCCGTGGTTAAGTGGACATTGGGTACAACTGCATTTTTTAGGACACTGGTGAGTCTTTTTCTGAGGTCTGTGTACATTTTCGGTATCGCCTGCCTAGAGAAATGGAACCTAGATGGTATTTGGTACCGGGGACACAGTACCTCCAACAAGTCTCTAGTTGGCTCTGCAGTAATGATGGATACCGGAACCACGTTTCTCACCGCCCAGGATGCCAAGGCCTCAGTTATCCGCTTTGCAGCAGGATGACTGCTGTGATATTTCATCTTCCTCGCAAAAGACTGTTGGACAGTCAATTGCTTGGTGGAAGTAGTAAAAGTGGTCTTACGACTTCCCCTCTGGGATGACCATCGACTCCCAGCAGCAACAACAGCAGCGCCAGCAGCAGTAGGCGTTACACGCAAGGATGCATCGGAGGAATCCCAGGCAGGAGAGGACTCGTCAGAATTGCCAGTGACATGGCCTGCAGGACTATTGGCATTCCTGGGGAAGGAGGAAATTGACACTGAGGGAGTTGGTGGGGTGGTTTGCGTGAGCTTGGTTACAAGAGGAAGGGATTTACTGGTCAGTGGACTGCTTCCGCTGTCGCCCAAAGTTTTTGAACTTGTCACTGACTTATGATGAATGCGCTGCAGATGACGTATAAGGGAGGATGTTCCGAGGTGGTTAACGTCCTTACCCCTACTTATTACAGCTTGACAAAGGCAACACACGGCTTGACAAATGTTGTCCGCATTTCTGTTGAAATACTTCCACACTGAAGAGCTGATTTTTTTTGTATTTTCACCGACACAATTGGACTCTCCTTGGGGATTTGTGATTTCGAAGAACGCACAGTTCTTTGCTGTGCTTTTGCCAGCTTAAGTCTTTTAATTTTTCTAGCGAGAGGCTGAGTGCTTCCATCCTCATGTGAAGCTGAACCACTAGCCATGAACATAGGCCAGGGCCTCAGCCGTTCCTTGCCACTCCGTGTGGTAAATGGCATATTGGCAAGTTTACGCTTCTCCTCCGACGATTTTATTTTAGATTTTTGAGTCCTTTTTTTACTGATATTTGGTGTTTTGGATTTTACATGCTCTGTACTATGACATTGGGCATCGGCCTTGGCAGACGACGTTGATGGCATTTCATCGTCTCGGCCATGACTAGTGGCAGCAGCTTCAGCACGAGGTGGAAGTGGATCTTGATCTTTCCCTATTTTTGGAACCTCAACATTTTTGTTCTCCATATTTTAATAGGCACAACTAAAAGGCACCTCAGGTAAACAATGGAGATGGATGGATACTAGTATACTTATGGATGACGAGCGACTGCCGACACAGAGGTAGCTACAGCCGTGGACTACCGTACTGCGTCTGCTAGTATAGACTGGATGATAATGATATAAAAAATATATATATATCACTACTGCAGGACAGGTATATATTGTATAATGACGGACCTGCTGGACACTGTCAGCACTGCAGACTCCTAAACTACTAGTATGAAGAAGATAGAAAAAAAAAAAACCACCACAGGTAGGTATACAATTATGGACGAGCGACTGCCGACACAGAGGTAGCTACAGCCGTGGACTACCGTACTGCGTCTGCTAGTATAGACTGGATGATAATGATATAAAAAATATATATATATCACTACTGCAGGACAGGTATATATTGTATAATGACGGACCTGCTGGACACTGTCAGCACTGCAGACTCCTAAACTACTAGTATGAAGAAGATAGAAAAAAAAAAACCACCACAGGTAGGTGTACAATTATGGACGAGCGACTGTCGACACAGAGGTAGCTACAGCCGTGGACTACCGTACTGCGCGTCTGCTAGTATAGACTGGATGATAATGATATAAAAAATATATATATATCACTACTGCAGGACAGGTATATATTGTATAATGACGGACCTGCTGGACACTGTCAGCACTGCAGACTCCTAAACTACTAGTATGAAGAAGATAGAAAGAAAAAAAACCACCACGGGTAGGTATACAATTATGGACGAGCGACTGCCGACACTGAGGTAGCTACAGCCGTGGACTACCGTACTGCGTCTGCTAGTATAGACTGGATGATAATGATGTAAAAAAATATATATATATCACTACTGCAGGACAGGTATATATTGTATAATGACGGACCTGCTGGACACTGTCAGCACTGCAGACTCCTAAACTACTAGTATGAAGAAGATAGAAAAAAAAAACCCACCACAGGTAGGTATACAATTATGGACGAGCGACTGCCGACACAGAGGTAGCTACAGCCGTGGACTACCGTACTGCGTCTGCTAGTATAGACTGGATGATAATGATATAAAAAATATATATATATCACTACTGCAGGACAGGTATATATTGTATAATGACGGACCTGCTGGACACTGTCAGCACTGCAGACTCCTAAACTACTAGTATGAAGAAGATAGAAAAAAAAAACCACCACAGGTAGGTATACAATTATGGACGAGCGACTGCCGACACAGAGGTAGCTACAGCCGTGGACTACCGTACTGCGTCTGCTAGTATAGACTGGATGATAATGATATAAAAAATATATATATATCACTACTGCAGGACAGGTATATATTGTATAATGACGGACCTGCTGGACACTGTCAGCACTGCAGACTCCTAAACTACTAGTATGAAGAAGATAGAAAAAAAAAACCACCACAGGTAGGTATACAATTATGGACGAGCGACTGCCGACACAGAGGTAGCTACAGCCGTGGACTACCGTACTGCGTCTGCTAGTATAGACTGGATGATAATGATATAAAAAATATATATATATCACTACTGCAGGACAGGTATATATTGTATAATGACGGACCTGCTGGACACTGTCAGCACTGCAGACTCCTAAACTACTAGTATGAAGTAGATAGAAAAAAAAAACCACCACAGGTAGGTATACAATTATGGACGAGCGACTGCCGACACAGAGGTAGCTACAGCCATGGACTACCGTACTGCGTCTGCTAGTATAGACTGGATGCTAATGATATAAAAAATATATATATATCACTACTGCAGGACAGGTATATATTATATAATGACGGACCTGCTGGACACTGTCAGCACTGCAGACTCCTAAACTACTAGTATGAAGAAGATAGAAAAAAAAAACCACCACAGGTAGGTATACAATTATGGACGAGCGACTGCCGACACAGAGGTAGCTACAGCCGTGGACTACCGTACTGCGTCTGCTAGTATAGACTGGATGATAATGATATAAAAAATATATATATATCACTACTGCAGGACAGGTATATATTATATAATGACGGACCTGCTGGACACTGTCAGCACTGCAGACTCCTATACTACCAGTATGAAGAAGATAGAAATATAATGAATGACGGACCTGCTGGACACTGTCAGCAGAATGCGTTTATAGAATAAAATAAAAAAACACCACACGAGTGTTTAACTTTTTCAGGCAGACAATATACTGGTGGTCACTGCTGGTCAGTCACACTGGCACTCTGGCAGCAAAAGTGTGCACTGTTAAATATGTACTCCTGCTATAACTGCTCCCCAGTCTCCCCCACAATTAAGCTGTGTGAGCAGTGAGCACTACTCAGCACAGTCAGATATACATAGATGATATTATCATGCAGCACACTGAGGCTGAGCACAGATATGGTATGTGACTGTGTATCGTTTTTTTTCAGGCAGAGAACGGATTATATTAAATAATAAATAAAACTGGTGGTCACTAGTATAACTATAAGCAAAACTCTGCACTCTCTGAGTACTCCTAATGCTCCAGTAAATCAAGTGTCTCACTCTCTATCTAAACGGAGAGGACGCCAGCCACGTCCTCTCCCTATCAATCTCAATGCACGTGTGAAAATGGCGGCGACGCGCGGCTCCTTATATAGAATCCGAGTCTCGCGATAGAATCCGAGCCTCGCGAGAATCCGACAGCGGGATGATGACGTTCGGGCGCGCTCGGGTTAACCGAGCAAGGCGGGAAGATCCGAGTCTGCCTCGGACCCGTGTAAAAAGCGTGAAGTTCGGGGGGGTTCGGTTTCCGAGAAACCGAACCCGCTCATCACTAATGACAAGCTCTTATGTTCCTTGTTAAACGGTGGAAATAGAATGCATACGGTACCTCTATTTGATACTGGAAAGTGTGAAGGCATAACAGATGGAGAGGAGAGGGGAAGTGTCCATTTTATACTGGGAATTATGTTGTTATGGTTTTATTATATATGGCATAGAATATTTTATATACGAATTAGTAGAAATTAAAATATTTTTTATATTGACTCAATTAAATATTTTTTAACTTAATAATTAATATATTATGTTTCATTATTATTGGGGGCCATTAACACTTTAGAACTACATTAGCTAGCTAGTGTATATCCTTATTTTAGTCATCCTCATGCTGCCACTTGCCTCTGGTATGGTCAGGTGACTAGTGGCTACTAGTCCTACAGGTGACAAGTGCAGCAAGCAGTATGGAAGCTCAGTGCTTCCAAACAGGAAGAACTCACTGCATTTGTCCAAATGGGAGGTGAATGTAGACAACATTCTGCAGGTGCTACTAGCACCGTTTTGTCCTCCATCTGGTAATTGCTGAACTGATAAAACCCATGCCTGCACCAGATACTGGGGATCATTCAGATCTAATCACTGCTGTGCGTTTTTGCATAGCGGGCAATCAGATCCGAACTGCGTATGCACCGCATTGCGCCGGTGCATCACACAGCTGCAACGGACATCGCCGCTCAACGACGGGATGGTGCAAAGGATCTATTCGCACGGGAGTTCGCAAGGAGATTGACCGGAAGAGGCTGTTTGTGGGTGTCAACTGACCATTTTCAGGAAGTGTCCGGAAAAACGCAGATGGGATCGAGCAGTTTCAGAGAGGGTGTCTTACGTCAAATCCGGTCCTGAACAGCCTGATGTGATCGCTGCGGCTGAGTAAGTCCTGGGCTGTGCTGAGACTGCACAAAATCAGTTTGTGCAGCTCTGCTACACATGCGATCGCACACCTGCACAGCGAAAACCCCCTCCCCCTATAGACGGCGACTATCTGATCACAGGGCAGCAAAAAAAGCAGTCCAGTGATCAGATCTGAATGATACGTGAAATATCAGGTTTCAAGATACCAATTTTTTTTTTTATAGTAGACTGTTTGTTTCCTCCATCTGGAGCTGGTTCTGCCTGCCGGAACATGGGCGCCACCTTCTTGTACAAGGTCAGTAGACCGCTGTTAAGTCAATTACTGCGCTGTTCTCCAGCACATGACTCCTATATCCAATCAGCAACCTGAGCATCCTCTCCCTGCTCATTACTCATTGCCAGTACAACTTCTGCTGTATCCTACCTGTTTGTTCCAGACTGCAGAATGCAGAGTTTTGCTCCACAGTACAGTGTTCCACCTACTGGTGTTTTTAACTCCTATACCAGCAAGTCCTCTATTTCTCCAGCACTGTCATTCCCTGCTAAAGCGCTATCCTTATCCTGCATGTAGTTGAGTACTGCAAGTCAGGGGCGGATCCAGAAGAAAATTAAAGGGGGGGAACCATGATAGGTGATAAAGCTAAATATTTATCTTACTTAAAACCCTTTAAGAGGTCAAAGAACACAGTACACTATTGGCGTACGGAATACCGTAAGGGTACGCACGTTGCGTAACAATCGCTTAGCCGTAGTCGAGACGCTCAAGCGTCACGTTCGCTCACGGCCAAGAGATCACAGGCAGGCACGCTATTGGCTGCCGACTAACGTAATGATACGCTATTAGCGTAGCGGACGCTCGGGACCACGAGGAGATCACAAGCGGCGCTGACGCTCACAGTGTAAAACCTTTATAACTATACCATAAAACAATGTATTATGCAGTAAACCTTGGTGTAGTGATAGGGTGTAAATGTAACACAGTGTAACCTTATTAACTTAAAAGCTGTACGAGCGTCTCCGACGCTCTGAGAATACTTAGAAATATAAGAAATACACAGATACCGATCTTAGGTTCTAACACCTTATATGAACGTTCTATTTTGCAAAAGAATAATACAATACAGTCATACACTACCAATATAACATAGACTAACTAACCAGATAACTACACTTAAAATACAATAACAGTACAATAACACTTTATGAGGAAAAGAGGGAGAAAAGGGGAGAAGAGAGAGAGAGAGATATGGCTCACAATAACAATAAAGACAATATGATTGCTGAGAAAACTTACGCACAAAGGAAACAATCGCATGCGCCTCTGGATATCCAGCTCCCGATTATCAGTGGTGAGAACCGTTGAAGAGAATAGAGAGCTGGATCAGATCGGCTTGTCCTTTTATACACTACACACAATACAGTACAATGGTCCCTACAATCTCATTGTTCATTGGACACAGGAATTCGTCTTCGCATTATAACAAAAGGTCATAGGTTGATTCATACAGGTGGGCTGTGACTATTTCCAACTGCTCAGGTGGGTGGGAAACTAGGTTTCCCGCCGCATGGATAATAAAGTGCAAATAATAGTAAAAGTCCATAAACTTCTTATGTCCATAACTATTCGCACGAGCGATTAATCCGCTTCAAACCAACACCGGAATATTGCTAATTGAATACTCTTCCGATGGATACTAAACACCACTGTATAACCCTTGTCTGACCCTTCGTATCAAACAAAGAGGGATCTCTTTGTTCATGAACATGCTACATTAACTAAACTTTCAGATTCTATCAAAGGGACCATAATCTACAAAATACATTATATGGTTAAAATATGTAACGATCGAGTCGCCCGCTAGACGCACACAAACTCTACCGTAAATGTGCATACCGTGCGCCTGCGGGTGCACATAACAGCGAGTATGCGCACGCACGGGAGAGCGCACGCACGGGAGAGCGCACGCATGCGCAGCGGGGACATGTATGAGGTGCAAATATGGTAGTGTGCATCACGATATTTTTCTGACTTTGACAGTCCACCCTTTGGCAGTCACCAATAACTGCCACTTCCTAAAACATTTCAAAAAGAGAAAAATATATGTCATGTGTAAATACATTTCCATGGTTGGGTAGGGGAGAAGAGGAGAAGGTGAGAAAAGGGTATGACCTAGTGAGATAGCAGAAGCATGTGTGTATAAATCCATGTTTGGGGGGTCATGTATCATCGTGCCGTACGTGTTTTAAATCAAGCTTTGAGGTATTGCGAAGTATACATTTGAATTCCTTCTTATCCCGCGGTACGGGTCTGTGGATGGGCTGTCAAACTTTACCGAGCTCTTTTCGGCTTTTGGTTGCAACAAAATGGGGGAGCACATTTTAGTTGATGATACATGAATGGGGGGGATATGTGATTGCTGATATCTGTGCCTGTATTCCCTATCGACTATGTGTGTCATTACCTGAAGGTTGTAGAGATGAAGATAAGAAACAATTATGGTAAATGCAGTGGTATTCTATGTCAGGTTAATGAACATTTGTCGGTTGAAGTCTTGTCTGGTGTCTGTTGAATGCAGTCTTCTTTGGGCTTTTGCCAAAAAGTGCGAGCAAAAAGCTTTGTCAATGTCCATAGACTTACAAAAGTGTTGGGCTAGCGTAAATTTAAAATTTCTAGGGAAACTGGGGGTCTATGGCATAGTTCATCAATTATCTGTGTACAAGGTTGTCAAAACTTCTTCTTTAATCCATCTGTTGTCTGTATACAGGATTGTCAAATTCCTCGTCCAAGTGGGTCTTTTTACCTTGGAGAAAACGGAGAAACAGGTGAAAGAAACGGACCGTATAATCGCATTTTCATCACATCATTGTCTCTACCGTTGGGTCATAAATCAAATCCATTGGAATTACAATTTCTTCACTCCTTAGACTCATTACCCTGGTACTACGTTTGCACTTCGTTAAAGCCTGAACGCATCTAAATATCAAGCCAATCGTTATGACGACACCCAAGATACATAGGAGAAACTTCCCTACATCCATTATGACTCCTTGAGCCCATTCTCCTAAACCAGAGAACCAATTTCGCGGGTTCAACCATGACACCCAACCAGTCAGCTCATTACCCACAGCAGCAAGGGTGAGATTGTGTCTCCTGCGAAATTCCCACTTTAATTGGAGAATATCGTCCATCTTTTGGTCTATGACCTCGACCGGATCCTCGGTACTATTCGTAATATAAGTGCAGCATTTCACGCCGTACTGCGTTGCCAGTGTGACACAATATCCACCTGTCACTGCTGTGAGATAATTGAGAATCATCCTATGCTGAACCAGTTCTGTTTTATAAGCTTGAAGCTCCCTTCCAGTATACCTAAATGTGTCATAATACATTTCAGTGATATTGTCTAATAAATTTGCAAGCGCAGATATATATTTATAGTTCAGCACTCCTCTAGCGGTGCGAGTGAAATCTAACGCAAGTAGAACCTGAATCCCGGTGGATTCATGGATCAGATCAGAGGCCGGGTGCTCTGTCCTTTCTGTCAGTTGCCTTTTAACGACGCGCTCGTAATGAGTGTGAGTATAAGGAGCTTGGGCACCACGGTGTATATCTTTCATTTTGGCATGTGATACAGTCATTACCTCAGGCAGTACTTTTCCAATATAACACAATCCTTCAGAGTTTGGGGCAAGCCACTTATACGCCTTCCTCCCGCATATGAAATATGCATCATCGGGGAGAACATATGGGACGGAGTAGGACATAACCATATTACACATCTTCCATGTGAAATCTCCTAACCCTAATTCTCCCATCTGTCTAGTACACGTATCTGTTTGTATGATATGTGCACAGTATCCTGGTGATACCTCTCCAACTCTCATGATCCTACTTCCTAGGGTATACCTATATCGGAAATATTTTCCGCTACCGGCTATGTGGCGTATAAGTTCTGTATCTGTTGGCATTCTATCGGCTCTGTATGAAAAGGTCATGGTTTGGTTATTCCATGACACTTCCCAATTTCCCGGCTTTCGGGGATTGGAAATGTTAAAACATATTAGGGATCTATCCACATGATATTGGTGGAGCTTCAAACTAGGAGGACTGGAGATATTAAACCTCCTGTCCACGGGGGGGCGTGGCCTGGATGCTGCTCTGAGTGGATGTGCTGACACAGAGCTCTGTCCACCACAGGGTTAATATCACCAATTGCTGCCTACCCCTGTGTCTCTGTCTACCAGCCCAGCCTTACCCACTGCTGGGGACGTTGCCCTGTGCTCGGGGCTGCCGCCGGGTGCTTTTTACAGCTGTTCACTGCCTGAGGCCTACTTTTTGCTGTGAAGCCGGGGCCTCGAGTTTAGAGCCTGCCCAGAAACGAGCTCCAGGACTGGATTGCAGCCAAAACGGGACCTGCAGCTGCTCCCCCTCCTGCCTGAACTCACCCACACAGAGTCTCCTGCCTACATAAGACCCTCAGGTACCTTTGGAAGTGGGGAAGCGCCCTCCCTGTCTGCTATGGCTGTAATTAGTGAGTGAAATCCCCTGCCTGTGCTCCCGGCGGCGGCCATCTTGGTACACCCTGATGCAGTGCTCCTGAGGCTCTCTAGATGTCACTGTGGATGCACACGCTGCAAGTCACACTCTCCCTTCTGCTGCCTGGACCTGCTATCATATCCATCTCACCTGCAGCAGCTTCTACAGGGGGTCTCTGTGTTTAACCCTTGGGAAATTGACACAACAACTCTTGCCTGCTGCTCCCCCCTGATGTGAATTACTCACCGCATGTCTGCCTCACCTACTCCTTCTATGCTATGACATGACACTTTGCCTTCCACGTGGAGCCCTCTCTGTTTGATTTCTTGGATTTCTCTCTAGAACGTACCGTTTTATTCCGCATAGTACCCACCATGCCTCCTAAACGCAATAAAGGGGACAAGGCGGTCTCCCAGGTAGCGTTTTTCAGACCGTCTCCTATGGCTTCTAAATCCAAGGAGGAAAAAAGCAAGGCCCCCAAGGATACCAGCCTCATATCTTCGCCACCTTCACAGCCACCCCCTCCTGCTGCAACCGGCAGCCCGGCCGGCTCCCTCGGGGACACTGTCTCTCTTACGGTGGATGTGTTGAAAAGTGTACTGGCGCAGTTTAAAGACGAAATGGCTGCAGAATTTAGGGCCACTATGAGAGAATGCCAGAAGTCGATAGATGATATTGGGGGCCGCACTGACACCCTGGAAACAAAAATGGGAGAAGTAGTGACCTCCCATAACGACCTCATTTCCTCCCACGAGCTGTTACAGGCCGAAGTTTCTGCCCTTAAAGATAAAATCTCTGAAGCAGAAGACAGATCGAGACGGAACAATTTGAAACTACACGGTGTTCCAGAGAATGTCTCCAACAGTGCTTTGAATGATTTTGCAGTGTCACTTTTCGGCAAGCTTCTCCCATCATACAAACAGGCAGACTTCCTTATCGACCGTATTCATAGACTCCCCAAGGCAAGGAACGCTCCGGACGGAGCTTCCCGAGACGTGCTCATGAGGATGCACTATTACCACGTGAAGGAGGCCCTCTTAAAGGCTGCCAGGCCCTCGGAAGATTCTTCAGAAGTCCTAGGAGAGTTACAGCTGTTTGGAGACCTGTCCCGTGACACTTTGGCTAAAAGACGCTCTCTACACCCCATCACTTCCATTTTACGTAAAGAGAACATTATGTATCGATGGGGCTTCCCTACAAAATTGCTGATTTCCCGAGAGGGCTCCACTGTGGCAATTACGAATGTCGAGGATGGTAAAAGGATCCTCGCAAAATGGAACATTGCAAGCCTTCCCCCACAAGCATCTTCTGACGGTGGCCTCCAGCAGGACTGGGCCTAGTCGGTGGCGATTGTTTGAGTATACTTTCTATCTCCTGTTTGCACTGTTCTTGTTCATGTTTACCTTAGTCATGTCTTACTAGTAGCTCTACAATGTTGGATGTATTTATTGTGGGATCTCATTTTGTTTCAGCACCGGGCTCCAATAATGTTTAGGAAGTTTTGAGGTCCTCATGTGTGTCCCCTGGGTGTCTCTCCTGCCCATCCTGGGTGCCCTCAGTCCCATCTCTCTGTTTCACCCGATCCTCATGCAGGGGGTACCTTGGCTGGGAGCGGGGGAGACCCGAGGGTACAGATATGGAATATGGTAGAGCTACGTCTTAAAATGTTTGTTTCTTTAAAGGTGAGGGCAGTTAGGCCACTAACCCCCCAGTCTAGTTTAGAGACGCCATGGTTAGGCGTCCAAATGTGCCCCCGAGAGGGGCGAATCTTTCTTTCCTTCTGCTTTGTCTACTCTTTCTTCTCTTCTGTCGCCCCCCTCTGTTAGATAGTCCCCCCGGGTTCTCGAGTCATACTGTCAAAGTTGTAATTATTGGTCTGGTTGCATACGTCTTTATTTTATCTTTTGTAATACTACAATGGTTAACATAGTATCTATGAATGTGAAGGGGCTTAACTCCCCCCATAAAAGGAAGTTAGCCCTCAATTACTTTCATAAACTTAAAGCGCACATAGTTGCCCTCCAAGAGACACATTTTATTAAGTCTGCACCCCCGCAGTTCTCTAATACGCGATTCCCACACTGTTACTTCGCAAATGGCTCGGCAAAGAAGGCCGGGGTTGCAATTCTGATTTCTCAGCACTGTCCGTTCTCATTCACCTCGCAATATAGTGACCCCGAAGGGAGATATCTAATTGTGTCAGGTCAACTTGAAAATAAGGAGGTAATTTTAGTGTCCTGCTACGCCCCTAATACTAAACAGCTGACGTTTTGTAGAAAACTCTGCGCCAAGGTACGACAACTGTCCAAAGGCGCGTTGCTCCTGCTAGGCGACTTTAACCTCACTGCTGACCCTGAAATTGACAACTCCCGCAGACAGACTCCGTGTCCCGGTCAGCTTCGTAGGAATGCGCAGGGATTCCGCCAACTGCTGGCGGAACATGACTTGCTGGACGTCTGGCGCGTTAAACACCCGACCGTCCGGGATTACACATACTATTCACATGTACACTCCACCTACTCCAGAATTGATTTTGCTTTAGCAGACAAATGGACCTCCCAATCCATTAGCGCCATATCTATCCTCCCCATGTCATGGTCCGATCACTCCCCATTGTTTATTAAGTGGCACATAGCCAATAGACTCGTCTCTCCTGGTCCCTGGCGCTTGGGTAAACAAAGTCTTCTCAACCCAGAAACTAAGCAGGCTATCCAATCTACTATAACCCATTATCTCTCTGAGAACTGCCCTCGGGACACATCAGTCTTTAACTTTTGGTGCGCCCTTAAGGCAGTGCTTCGGGGAACTGCAATACGAATAGCGGCGAGACTCAAACGGGAATACCGAAAAAACCTTGCCTCTGCTGAACGCAAAGTTTCCTCTTTGGAAGTCTCCCATAAAAGAGACCCGCATAACCGGACTCTCTTGAAACAGCTGCAGACTGCTAGAGATGTGGTAAACTCCTTCTATTTGGCGGAGGTCCACCGTAACATACACAGGTTAAATCAAAAGTTCTATGTACATGGAAACCGAGCCAGTAGACTACTGGCAAGCAAACTACGAGGTAGAAAGGCTAGGGGTAAGATACATACTATTTACTCGGATAAGGGTGCTAGAGTCCATGATCCGGATGAAATTGCGACAGTGTTTGCGACTTACTACTCTAAACTTTACAATTTAAAAGACGACAGTTCTACCTTCCAGCCCACTAGGGGTGCCATCCGGGACTTTCTTGATAGTCTCGAGCTCCCCTCGTTGTCTCCAGAAATGTGTAGAGATATTGGTTCCCCCTGGACCTTAACCGAGATAGAAATAGCTATAGATTCTTTACCTAAAGATAAGACACCGGGCCCGGATGGCTATCCCTCAGCTTTTTATAAATCCTTCAGAGACAGTCTGGCCCCGGTTTTGCTTTCAGTGTTCAATGAGGCCTCAGAGAGGGGTAGTTTCCCCAAAGAAATGTTGGAAGCTCAAATTGTAGCCATCCCTAAACCAGGGAAGTCCCATACCTCTGTACAAAACTTCAGACCAATTGCTCTGCTGAACTCAGACCTTAAGATATACGCCAAAATGGTCGCTAATCGTATTAGTCCTCTTCTCCCTTCCCTAATTCACCCTGACCAGGTTGGCTTTGTGCTGAACCGCCAAGCCCCGGACAATACACGGAAGGTAATAGACTTCATTGAGCACTGCTCAGCAAAACGGGAACCTCTTCTAGTTCTCTCATTGGACGCCGAGAGGGCGTTCGATAGACTAAATTGGGATTTCATGCAGCTGACGCTGGAGAAGTTTGGCTTCGCCGGACGGATCATGGACTCTACCCTAGCATTATACTCCTTGCCCTCGGCAAGGGTTTATGTGAACGGATGCACCTCTCCGAGTTTTGATATTACTAACGGCACCCGACAGGGTTGCCCTCTATCCCCTCTTATTTTTATTTTGGCAGTTGAACCCCTGGCTGCTAGGATCAGATCTCATGATTCGATTAAGGGACCAATTATAGGAGGTGTAGCACATAAAGTTAGCCTATTTGCAGACGATGTCTTACTATGCTTAACAGATCCCGAAGACTCCCTCCTGACCATACACTCGGTCCTTCAACAATACTCAGACGTTTCATATTATAGACTCAACACCTCTAAAACGGAAGCCCTTCCGTTCCACATTTCTTTAAACGCGATCTCCAGAATGAAAGACCTATACAGATATGCCTGGCAGACCCATTCCTTGAAGTACTTAGGGATTCATTTGGCTGGAGAGGAGGAGCTGATTAATCGTAATTTTGACCTTTTATTAAAAGCTTTTGCGGAGCTGACTGGGGAATGGATGATGCATGAGGTCTCCTGGCTAGGTCGGATTGCCGCGGCTAAAATGGTGCTCCTCCCCAAACTTATGTACTTGTTTCGTGCCATACCGAGGCCCCTCCCCAAGCTGTTATATATTAAATTTAATCAAATCATAACCAAGTATGTGTGGAGAGGCTCCCGGCCAAGAGTTGCTAAAAAGACCCTGGTTTTGCCCAAAAGTGCGGGTGGCGTTGCTTTTCCAGATTTGGAACTATACCATATGGCCTGTATCTTGAACCAAACTAGGGATTGGTTCACCGTCGAGAATCCGAAATCATGGGTGATGGTGGAGGCCACTTGCATGCACCCGGTTGCGCTCCCTGATCTCTTGTGGATGCCTCCTTCCGTTGCGAAAGCCAAGGGAAGGTCCTGTAAGTCAGTTGAAACTACTCTGGGTGCGTGGCACAAGTTGGTATTGTCTTCAGATGAGATTACTTTGCCATGCTCCCTTCTATCGCTAGACTCCTTCTCTACCATGATTTTTAATATAGACCTCAGCGACTGGAGGAGGAAAGGCCTCTCCTCCCTAAGTGACTTGTATGTGGCAGGCTCCCTTCTCCCCTTCTCCCGACTACAGGAGCTATATGGCATACGGTCTCAAGATTTTTTTAAATACCTACAGCTGAGGAGTTGGATACACTCCTTCCCTAAGTTTGCTGGCTCTAGAACCTCTCTCCCAGCATATATTAAGCTCCATTTGATGTCACCGAGGTATAGGGGCGGGATCTCCTGGTGGTATAAACTCCAATTAGCAAACTCCACACATACCAAATTGAGGGCACAGACTCTATGGGAGAGGGACTTAAACAGAGCCCTCTCGAATGAGGACTGGGACGGAATATTTAGATCCTGTTTCACAATTTCAAAATGCATAAATCACTCTGAAATGTTCTTTAAGCTCATACAGAGGGCTTACTTTACCCCAGAAAAGCAACACAGAATCTGGCCCTCACAATCCAAATTCTGCTGGAGAAACTGCGGATATACAGGAGACATCTTTCATGTCTTCTGGAAATGCCCTTTACTTAGCCGCCTATGGAGTGATGTGTTCCAACTGATTAATACGGTTTTGGGCTCCTCTATCCCTATGGACCCCGCTTTAGCGCTCTTCCACCTTCATACAGACCACCTCCCTCCAGGCGACAGATACGTCTTGGGCCAGATCTTAGTTGCCACTAAAGCTGCTATAGCTCAATTATGGAAAACAGATAATGTCCCGTCCCTGGTAGTTATACAACAAAAAGTCCATAGGCACTTTGTTTATGAAACAGCTGAAGCCAGATACTTGCCCTCTTCTTCCTCTATTCTCATGAAATGGTCCAAATGGTCTACATATAATACCGAACTAGATTCTTCATTTGTAGTTGCCCCGCTATTTGCTGTGACAGAGTTAAATGAGCTCAATGCCCCCTGACCGCCTATTTCTCTCTGTATCCTGTGCATTAGCCTATCTATGCATATGTGCCTATCGTAGATCTTTACAGTATATTTTTGGACACTTCACCAAAAGTATGTAACCATGTATTGTAGTGTATTTCACTTTATGTCTGACTCTGAACCCTCCCCCAATGTTTTCCCTACTTCTTTTTTTTTCTGTTTCCCTGACTTATTTGTACAAAAAAAGAGAGAGGAGGATTCCTTTTTTTCTTCCCTCTCACCTTTCAATAAAAATTTAATGTTTAAAAAAAAAAAACCTCCTGTCCACCGGCCTCCCACCCTTTAGCTCAAGTACCTCCCCTACCGTTAAAGGGAATGGTACTAATCCTGATTTGCTATGGCCTTGAGGTACTTGAGAGCATACCCAACAATCTGTCTGATTTAACACATTACCCACTAAGGAGTGATAGTCACTCAATGGATGCCGGTCCATGTGGATATTAAAACTGGACTGACATTTCTTGATGCACCCATCCTCAACTACATTGTCACAGAGTCTACAGATACAGTTCTCTTTTCAGCTAACAATCCTTCACAATGTTTACAAATAACATGGCTGCTAGATCGTTTCCGGTACTCGTCTTTGCTTGGTGGTTGTGTTGCTATTGGAAATTTACACCTCCGTCTCAGTCATCAGAACCTTTCTGGATCCTTTCTCGACCTCACTGGTACTCTCGCCGGAACAGACTGCTCTGGTCAACATCAGGGTCAACATGAAAACACGGCTCACAGTCTCTCGAGGCGAGTCCATCTTACAGGAGGAGAAAGGAGAAATTTGTAATGGGGGTACAGAAAAACAGTTTGAGGGGGAGAGAAACTTGTTACAATAATTAGTTCTCTAGTCTTGTTGTTCTTCTTGTTCTGCTGTCATCTCAAAGGTGCTGTCTCTCAGTCTTCCAACCGAACATTCTGGTGATACAATATTTCTTCCAAACCAGCGAACTTTCTGTAAGGAGCAAAAATCTTGTATTACCATTTGTCTAACTGATGTGTGACATACCATCTTTAAAACATGAAAACATGAGTGAGAAGAGAGAAAAAAAAAAAACAAAAGAGAGAGAGAACAATTCATATATGTATATATCACATAAATCAACAATAAACAACAGGAAAAAAAAACATTTTTCAAACATTTTTAAAACATTGTCAGATCATCAGGCTGTCATATCTACATGTCCCATGGTTTCCTTGCGCAGTCCCTCCCACCAGCACCTCCATACTCCACCCTCTGTATCTGGCCAGGATACATTGATGCGGATAGGTCATGCTGGGGTTTGGTAGACTTCTGCAAAGACCAAGCAGATATGCAATGTTTGAGTCCTACCAATAATCGTCAGAGGTGGGGAGAGAAAAAGAAACATTTCACAGATACATTTACAACGTTTCACTCGGTCATTCCTGTGTCTTCAGGGAATGACCTCCCAATTTATTAACTGATACCTCAGGCTTACCATCAGTCCTAATGATCACCTTTCCTGACTACATATTATGGGTGTGGCCCAAAATTCTTCCTATATGATCCCTGATTATAATTTGGTGTGTCATAACTCTGCTCACATCTTTGTCTAGGGGGTTTATATGAATTTGGTCTACTTCTTGGTCTACAATTTCTTGCAAAATGACCTTCCTTCTGGCAATTATAACACCTTGTCACCTTTGACTTACCCACAGGGATCTGAGGCTTCTTTGTTTCCCCGTGCTTGATGCTGTTTTGCTCATGCCCAACAGCAGAGTCCCTTAATGCAGTCACTGATTTATCTCTCCAGTATGGATTGGTGATCTGTATCCTTGCTCTCAACACTTCCTTTAAACCATCCATTAGCACAGATACTGCTACTTCTCTGTGCGGTGCACTTGTTTCGATGTTTTCTATACCTGTATACCTAGTCATGTCCTGTAATGCCCGGTGGAAATAATTAGAAGTACTTTCCCCTTCGTTTTGTCTTATGGAGAAGATTTTGTTCCACTCGACAATGGCTGGGAAATATACTTCTAACTGTTGGTTGATCTGCTTAATACATTCCTGATTGTATTCCTCCGTACAAGGTACCTCCGTGTCTAATTTACAATCAGCAATAAATTTCACAGGGTCAACACTGGAGGGCAAACATGCCCTCAGCACTGTCCGCCACTCTTTGTTGGTGGGTTCTGTGGAGTTTTCCTAGTTCTTTAATAAATCTTTGACATGTGACTAGATTTTTCCTAGGATCAGGAAATTCAGACATAATTGATCTTAATTCGGTCCGGGACCAGGGACAGCGCATTGCACTGTCCTTGACGGGAATGATTCCCTGATCGTCAGTCTTCCCATTGGGGACTGTGATCACCCTGACAGGACTAAACTCGATTACATCACCTTGTTTTGGTCTTACAATATGGGGTACATTTGTTTGTGCGTGATATAAAACATTGTACGTACCTGTGGACACGACCTCACCTGACCCTCCGTTAGGGGGTTTGATTATTGCCTTTACCGATTTGGTCGCGTCCACCTGGATGTCTTGTGTGATGGCTGCTGGTAAAGGTGCCGACATCGTGCTGGGCTCACTCTCTTGCTTGTAGTCCTGAGGGAAGTTTAACATGGGGTGCAACTTGCATAGGTTAATAGTTGTACATTTAACAGTATTAAAATTATCATTGTTATGTTTATTACAATTATTCTTATCATCTATAATACAGTTGCTAAGTGCATTTTTATTGTACCACCTTGTGCCTTTCTCCGCAACCATAATCCTCTCCATTGCCATGTCTCTCCTCCCAAGATGAGAGTCAGATATGTCAGTTAACTCTCTTTGCATTTCACTTTCCTGTTGCCACAATTTTAAACAATCATAATGTTTGATCAGTCTCTTTGCTGATTTAATAAGACCTATCCTTCTCCTTAGATTTAGTAACACATCTGGGCTAAAGCTGCCTACTCTTGGGAACTTCTCCCCGTCATGTACAGTCATTCTTTCCCATTCATCACATAAAACCTCTGTGTGTGAACCGTATTTTTCACACATTACATACCTTGCCGACCCGATTGGTCGGTTTACTAAATCAACCCGAACCGAGGTTGATCGCCCCCTACCTGAACAACTGGCCCCCATAGTTTGCAGGTGTTGCTTGCACAAATCTGACCTTTATATCAGGGTCTTCAGCGAACCCTTACAAAAACCAAGATGTTCAAGATAGGTTGACGGTGGTGGTTTACCGAGTACCCCACTCACTCGCCCACGCCGACCAATACGCCCACACACTGCCTTAGCGCTGGCGTACTTGACCCAGGGCCCCTATGAACCTTTGTTTACTGGAACATGTGAGTGTGATCCGAAGAGCATTAACCCTTTCCAGTAACTGTTAGTTGTTGGATAGTTCCTTAGTGACCAGCGAACTTCCCTTAAAAAAATAAAAAAATTACACAAATCACGTTAGAATGTACAAGTAGCGTTTATGACCCATTCCGTACGCAAATGGTACTGGGTCAAATTACTAACTAATGCACACAATTACGTGCGGTACAATCGTTCAGCACATAAGCAACTAATCTTATGTACGGAGCGACCAGTGGAATCGACATTCAGCAGCTGCGAATTCCTTCAGCCTGAGCTTTATGGCCTATATGGGTCTCGCACCAACCCTTCCTGGTGTTGTGCTACTTGTCTCTATAGCGGACTTCTTTGTCTGCGGTACCTAGACCTCCTGGTCTGCTATAAGACCTCCTGGTCTGACCTCCTGGTCTGCTACAGTATGACCTCCTGGTCTGCTACACTCTAATGCTCAAATTTTATATGTTTAACAAGGGATGCCTCCCTAGCCACCGTGCATGTCACTTACACGTATGTACCTCACGAGAACTCGATGATTTCCTGTGGTTCAATCCCAAAAATTGTAGAAACTTATATATGCAAACACTCACTCACCACATGTACACTTTACTTTTGTTTCTATTTCTTTCTATTTCTGCGCAGAAATTTCTTCCCTTTAGACCAGATGAGTCGTAAATTGGAGAAGGATCTATTAACTTAAATTTCGGACACTAAAATCGATTTGCGCTATTTATCGCGTTGCCACCTTTTCGCCTGTTTAAAATAACACTATCGTGTGATTTGTTACGTGGGCGTACCCAGACGCTCCGTTGCGTAATATACGCTGCGTGCGTCGGCCTTTGGGTTGCGCACGCGGGTCTCAGCCTTTTGTTAGAGACACGTGTACGCAAAGCAGATATCCACCGTAACACAATTAACACGTTTATCAATGTAGGTGATCCTTGATCATCTACCGAGCACCACACCGGTCTCTCCTTGTATCCTTAGGCAGAGCTGTGTGCGTGCTTTACAATTTACCCCTTAATGTATTACTTTTACTTCTTTAACTATTAAATAGCGACAAATCTCTCTCAGCACGTTTATCAATTATAAAATGGCAAACAGGAGAGTGATATGAAAATACACGAATGAAAAGAAATGCAGATATATGCGTGCGTGTGTGCGTACGCAAAACAGAAAAAAACAGTTTTAAAAGACACTAGCGTGTTGTTCTTACCTCCGGTTCCGGATTCCTTCAGCACCCTTTACTAAGCGAAGCAGACGCTTATCCAGGCAGCACTACGAGGAATATGATCTCCCGCCCTTTGCTGATGGATAATGTCTGCTGAAATTACCTAGTACAGATATGTGAAGGACGGATGAGCCCCCAATTGATAAAGCTAAATATTTATCTTACTTAAAACCCTTTAAGAGGTCAAAGAACACAGTACGCTATTGGCGTACGGAATACCGTAAGGGTACGCACGTTGCGTAACAATCGCTTAGCCGTAGTCGAGACGCTCAAGCGTCACGTTCGCTCACAGCCAAGAGATCACAGGCAGGCACGCTATTGGCTGCCGACTAACGTAATGATACGCTATTAGCGTAGCGGACGCTCGGGACCACGAGGAGATCACAAGCGGCGCTGACGCTCACAGTGTAAAACCTTTATAACTATACCATAAAACAATGTATTATGCAGTAAACCTTGGTGTAGTGATAGGGTGTAAATGTAACACAGTGTAACCTTATTAACTTAAAAGCTGTACGAGCATCTCCGACGCTCTGAGAATACTTAGAAATATAAGAAATACACAGATACCGATCTTAGGTTCTAACACCTTATATGAACGTTCTATTTTGCAAAAGAATAATAAAATACAAGTCATACACTACCAATATAACATAGACTAACTAACCAGATAACTACACTTAAAATACAATAACAGTACAATAACACTTTATGAGGAAAAGAGGGAGAAAAGGGGAGAAGAGAGAGAGAGAGATATGGCTCACAATAACAATAAAGACAATATGATTGCAGAGAAAACTTACGCACAAAGGAAACAATCGCATGCGCCTCTGGATATCCAGCTCCCGATTATCAGTGGTGAGAACCGTTGAAGAGAATAGAGAGCTGGATCAGATCGGCTTGTCCTTTTATACACTACACACAATACAGTACAATGGTCCCTACAATCTCATTGTTCATTGGACACAGGAATTCGTCTTCGCATTATAACAAAAGGTCATAGGTTGATTCATACAGGTGGGCTGTGACTATTTCCAACTGCTCAGGTGGGTGGGAAACTAGGTTTCCCGCCGCATGGATAATAAAGTGCAAATAATAGTAAAAGTCCATAAACTTCTTATGTCCATAACTATTCGCACGAGCGATTAATCCGCTTCAAACCAACACCGGAATATTGCTAATTAAATACTCTTCCGATGGATACTAAACACCACTGTATAACCCTTGTCTGACCCTTCATATCAAACAAAGAGGGATCTCTTTGTTCATGAACATGCTACATTAACTAAACTTTCAGATTCTATCAAAGGGACCATAATCTACAAAATACATTATATGGTTAAAATATGTAACGATCGAGTCGCCCGCTAGACGCACACAAACTCTACCGTAAATGCGCATACCGTGCGCCTGCGGGTGCACATAACAGCGAGTATGCGCACGCACGGGAGAGCGTATGCATGCGCAGCGGGGACATGTATGAGGTGCAAATATGGTAGTGTGCATCACGATATTTTTCTGACTTTGACATAGGGTAACGGTAATAGTTATATTTACATGCACCTTAAACACGTGTGCTTCCAGATAAGGTGTGTGGTATCACAGGGGGCGTGGCCTCACAGAATACGCCATCAGGTAATGATTGGTTGTAGGAGTGCATCCTGGTTTATTGCCAATGTTTCACCCTGATGAAAAGGCTGATTGGGCCTTGAAATGTTGGTCACCTGTTCCATTAGGTATGGGAGCCTGGAAGGCACCCCAGCACAATATAATTATTAAAGTCTTTAGTTGGTGGTGGCAGGTGCAGCATACCTTGTTTTGGGCTCTGCACTGAGACTCAGACTGCAGGACACGAACTGCCCATCTTTAATTAGCAATAGCAACCAGCTGGATCTCCAACAAGTAGCATAAGACATCTGCAGGACAGCCCTGTCACAATCACACAGGCCACCTTCTCAAAGCTGAGGCTTAGTTTGACTGCACCTAGCATGGTGGTAAAGGAGGAAGTGCTGGGAAACTGTGTGGTGCAGTGACGGCTAATGAAGCCTTCTGCGCCGTCATAAGTAACAGACTTACTTGATGCTGGCATTTGAACCCCGCGCCTGGTCTGGACTCTGGCCGGCTGGCAGTGGGGGAGGTAGTTTGCGGTGTGAGCATGGGGAGGCTGGAGCTGCAGCTCCAGCCTCCCAATTGGTTACCACACGGACTTGCTGTTAGAGCCGCGGTGGGTCCTAGTGCCTGCCAGCTCTTATATCAAATCTGACTGACAGAATAGCAGTAGTGCTGCTGCTGTTCTCCTTTTGAAAAAAGAAGTCAGAAACAACAGCAGGGGCACGGGCCCGAGTGCCCCCCCCCCCTGGATCCGCCTATGCTGCAAGTAGTAGTAGACATTTACCCGCTTTAGTAGACTTAGGGGTCTATTTACTATGCCGTGGATGGAGATAAAGTACCAGCCAATCAGCTCCTAACTGACACGTCACAGGCTGTGTTTGAAAAATGACAGTTAGGAGCTGATTGGCTGGTACTTTATCTCCATCCACTTTATCTCCATCCAAGGCTTAGTAAACAGACCCCTTAATCTCCGTCCACATTATGTTCTGTATTTTAAGGGCGATATTCAATTGATATATCACGCTCGATCTCCCGTCTAAAGTGACAGGAGATTGCGGGGCGATATTCAAATGTCCCCAGTTATCACCCCTATCGCGTCCATAGCAGTCAGGATTAGCCGCATAAAGAGATCTCCAGTTTCCTTCACATGGCCACCATCAATAATAATACTTTGGGCACTGCCACAAATTCAGACAAACCACAGACTCTGGCAATTGCATCTTGCGGTCAGCGGAAAAACACCCTGGTCACAATGGCGTAACTATAGGGTTGCAAGACTGGCAAATGTCCAGGGGCACACAGGGTCCCACCAAGTACCGGCATCCAAACTCCGGCATTTGGATAGACCTGAGTCTGCGGCCTCCATTTGTAGAAAATTTTTAAGGTGCTAAGAAAGTGCTGAATTAAGAGTTACAATATGATGCCCCAAAGTAGCCAGGCCGCACCACAGTAGGAGAAATAAGTCAACTGAGAGAACAGATAGTAAAATAGCTGTAGAAAAATAAGTCATTATTTTGGTGAAAGATATCTGGTGAAATGACTGTGACAACAAATGACAGTGATTAACTCCCTATTAATTACTGTACTGTAATTCACAGGTAATTAAGGTAATCTCTGAAATTAAGAGGTTATAGGAACACTTTATTGAGAGATGTGGTTTTGTAGCTCTGCTTGTTCTATGGTTCGGTTTGTGATCAAAATTGCTGTTGTTTCTTAATATGAAAGAACAACAGGGAAAAAGCTAGATGGGTTGGTGTTACTTCTGCACTGGGTGCCAGATGTGTGAGGATGACAGCAGGGGAGGCAGCGCAAACGCAGAATTTTTCTGAGGGGGTTTCCAATATATAATTTATATATATATATATATATATTCATATATGCTTAGAGATGTAGTCATGCTCATCTTACTGCAATGCGGCATACTGCATCATAGCATGTTACATGGCGTATCAGCTTGTGACTATTCGCAGCCGACTATCTCTTCACTAATTCCTTTAGGAATTAATAGAGCGATCGCCAGCTGGGAATAGTCGCAGCCTGGCACACTGTGCAGCAAGCTGTGTTGTAGTATGCCGCATCGCAGTAAGATGAGCATGGCTACATCTGTATATATACATATATACACGTACGTACGTACGTACGTACGTACGTACGTACGTACGTACGTACATATATACACAAGTATGTGTGAAAATACATTACCGTATATAAACACTTCAATCCCCCAAAGCAGCCTATAACAGCAGTGTGTTGAAGATAAGGAAGAATGCGGGCACGATATTCCTAAACTCTGCCCCCTCATGGCAAAATGCAGCGAATCGCGGGTCTACCGGGAGGGGGCAGGGCTAAAATTACAAGCTTCTAATGGAATCTCATCATGTTGGCTTCGCTGCCTCCCCATTGACCCGCAAATTGCGCCATTTTGTCGGGAGGGGTGGGGCTTAGTAATCTCATGCCCACTGCGTGTGCTACAGCCCAGTGGTATATCAATGTGGTATATCAATGGTTAATCTGGTTCTGCGGATCACTTAAATAGAAGTCAGGCAACAGAACAATCCCGTGCTCAGGGGAAGTGAGTTCACTTCCTGTCTAAGACGCATAGGCGCACACAGCGGAGCGACACAGCAACATGAGTCTGTCCTGGACCCACAGTGAAAAGGTAAGAGGACAATCTGAAAAAAATTACAGAGACATTGAGGGGGCAATGAGAGCGCTATGAAAAGACAAATAGAGAGCTACTGTATGGAGGGGCAATGAAAGATATTGAGGGGAAATTAGAGAGCTATGGCTGGAGCACTGATAGGCATATACTGTAGAGGGGGCAGTGAAAGAGTTATTGAAGTTGCAGTAAGAGAGATATGAAGAGGAAGTGACAGATACAGAGAGAGGGGCAATGAGAGATGTATGCATATATACAGTGTATGGCTACTTAATGCAAACCCTTCAAAGGTCGGGTCAGTTAAAGTAGCCATTTCCGTATAAACCTATTACAGTATATTGCATAATCATCATTGACTGTAATGGATAACCATATGGCTAGAGCTTGGAGCTGGCTAGTGCAGAAGTTCAAACTACGGTTTGTTGGACATACACTTTACCAGTTTACATTGTCTGTATAACTGTACAGTATATTTCACTATTGTTGGATGACAATAATGCCAGCCAATATCTTTTCCAAATGTACAATTTTGGACAGACTAGGAGAGAGAAGGGAGGTGGGGTGTTGCCAAACTGATTATTTGCCCTGGATAAGAGAGAAACTAGCTCCTCCCCCGCATAACAATTTCTTTACAGTATCAGGTGCTCTTCCCATTTTATTTGTTCCTAAATAATAAATATGAATGAGGTGGAACCTTATTTTTATGTACATACTTAATAAATAGACATTTCAGTTTATGCTCTCCCCTGTGATGTCTCAGCAAGTTTAGGCACAGTCCCATAATGTCAATAATGCCAGGTGCTTCCCTACTTAAATGTACTTAGACTATTGTTTGGAGCCTGAATAACAGGTTCTATTGGTGTTCAGCGAGCGTTCTTGTTTCTGTTCCTGTAACTGTCTTTGATTGCTCCATAAGCTTCATATTTGCATCTACATGACCTTGATTTGTGAATTGACCTCATCTGGTCCATCTCTGTAATCAGATCTCATATGACAGGGG